>NC_134946.1:5287776-5594988 GCF_051020765.1 Lasioglossum baleicum | reverse complement strand
GTATTGCAAAAAAATTTATAAAATTGCAGATACGACAATGAAATTAGATTATTATTAAGAACTTTTAAAACTAGTGTCAATTGTACATAACAACTCATTTTCAGAAATATAAATTGCATAATTTTTTGAAGTTTAAAAATTGATTATAGCTGTAGGAATGCTAATCATTTACCAGTTGATGGTTTCAAAATTATCATATTTATTATCATAATTGAATCTTCCAGACGCAGACAATATTGCTGCATATACTATAGCAAATTCTAGGTACACGAGATTAAATCAGATACATTTTATGATGTTTTACTAGACGGCGGGTGTTTATGCAAATTTACAACTGGCATAACTTGTTCGTTCTATTAGGAATTTAAACATCGAATAAAAATCACTAAAACTCAATTAAGATTTCTGTCATAAATTTCGCAGGCTAATTGTCAGTATCTCATATCAGAACGTGTTATGGTTATTTCAGGAAACCTGCTCCGGTCCGTGGTTTCCGTTAAAAAGTAATGAGACCACAGAGTCAATCGAAACATCTGGCGGGCTTTTCAAAATATTTTGAACTGAAACGAACCAAAAAAGAATAAAAATATTTCACCGAAATTATAGTCAATTTCTTTCACCTTTCTTGATTGTGATTATCTCATAATTTTAAAATCAATGGTGAGAAATAATAGGTAATAATGTTCCGTTTACCTATAGTAAATCTATATAAACTTTTAATTTAAATTTTCAATGAAGAAGAATTGGAGAATGAGAGTTTATTTGAAATTTAAATAGAAACAGATTGTTTCTCAAGAGAGGAAGTGTATAGGTTTGCGATTCAACTGTAGTAAACATCAGTTGCTCTGCGAAAGCATATAGAATTATTTTCATCAGGAGTTGGGAATGCCGCGTTTCAAAGGTATTCGAGGAAGCTTCGTACCGAGACGGCACAGAAATAGAATCTCCATCGTGGCTACAGCCCACGTTGAGTTTGTTCGGCTGGACCCACAAACTCCGAGTAGCCACAATTTGTCTTAGGGGATCATGCAGTACGGAAACAAGAATTTAACATTATTGGTAAAAAAAAAAGTATTAGCAATATTTTAAAATTATTATGGGAAGAAATCACAATTTTTCTGGGACTTCCCATCATTGATACAGACAATTTTTATTCTCCATCTACCCAGATAGCACACGACGTCTTAAAGACGCCCATTTTACGTCTATTTTAGATTTGAAAGTCTTACGTCCTAAAAAGACGTCTTTAAAACCATAAACATTATTTGTTCAAGTTAGTGTTTCTGCTTCAATTTCAATTTCAATTTTGATTTCGATTTCATTCTCAATTTTTATTGTGATTTTAATTGTAATTGTTATTTTTATTACACTTTTTAAGTCAATTCCATATGCGTTTTTGTGATAAAGCTATTTATTGGGTTAACATTAATCTCGTTTTTGTCGAAACCTATTTTTACTCTTCCCTTCTTTCAATTTAATTAACATTTATGGACCTTCAAGACTCCTTAAGGACGTCTTAAACACCTCCTGAATGTCTAACGAACGTCTCCTGACGTATGTCTTTAAGACGTAGTACCGTCTTCTAACACAAGACATTCAGGAGACGTTCGGAAGACGTTGGTAGGGCATACGAGACATCTTTAAGACGTCTGAATGTCCAACTGCAGCGTTTTTAAGATGTCATGTGCTATCTGGATAGTCATTAGAATTTCAATTATCTCCCAGCAAACAATTACAGGAAACTGTTTTTACAAGATCTATTTCGGATATCAGCTTATGCAATCGATGGTTTGAAGAAGCGTGCGCGGACTGGTAACTGTTTAACGCGTTAATATGTTGTTTAATGACAATATTATTTTCGAAAACGCACCCGTTGTTGTCGGAACCAGTTATTACTAATGAGCGAACTCGTTTATCATCGGTCTGGGTGTTGTAAACATTTCTCGGCGAGGATCGGTGTCATTCTCTTACACCTTTGGCGTTTCGAGATTCGATTACGTCGGGAGAATCACTGGCACGCATCCCCCGGCTATTTCCGTTGCGGCGCCTCGGCGAAAGCTTCGCGAACCGCCGTCGTGCATCATCTCGGAGCGAGTCGCCAGATTAAGACTTGTCCCCTCACTCTACCTCCCCCTTTTACGAAGCTGTTCCCACACGCTTGCGCAGCGTCACGGTCACGTGACGCGTTCCGCCCCATGCGTGCGTCACGACACGTGACTGGTCCGGTACTGGCAGAGAGGGGGTAACTATCCCCTCAATTCTCTCTATTGTATTCCCCTCACTTCCCATCTCAATTATTCTGGAAATGTTGCAAATTAGCCAATTAACTATGTCGAATATACCCGTCACGAAAACATGGCATTTTTTGTCTAACGTAATAAAAAAAATTGCATTTACTATTAAATACAATTTAAGTATGAATAAAGGACAAAGATAATGCTGGCTCAAAAATAATTAAGTACGCAAGTGCACGTTCTTGTTACGAAGCAAAGCAGTTAACAGGTTAAAATGTTTCTATAGAATTTAAACAGTACATATATAGACTGTTCCCAAGTTAAAACAGCCAACGACAGAAAAGGAACGCGTCACGTGAGCGGGCCGTGGCAGTAGCGTGGGGGAGCAGCGTCGTAGAAGGGGATGGTAGAGTGGGGACACCGACTCTGGTCCCGTGGCGGGGACAATGAGGAGTATATTAAATTCGTTGATGGGTGTTTAGCATTGCAGGCACGCACCGTTAAGTCGACGGAAACGTGGCGGGCAATTCAGCGATCACGTGTTCAAATGACTCCAATAGGTGGAGACTCACGCGAAATCGTTTAGGGTATTACGGTGCAGGAAGCTGAAGATCACCGACGGGAAACATGGAAATGTTGATCGAGAAGGGTGTTGTTAGCTTAATGACCATCTATGGAGATAGAGAGGCCGGCCTATTCAACCGTCGCGAGATTTGCGGACCAGGGGTCCGATATGTGACCAAGGCCTTGAAGCCTAATCAACCACGGCCATTCTGTCGTTAACGTTAGAACATGCTCCGCGCGATGCCTGTCACGATAATGTTATGATGTTAATAGCTTTTTTCGACAACTAGACCGCCGGATATTTATGCAAAGTGAAATCATTCTGACAACGGAAAGACCCCTAGTGTCCGACTTCGATTTTGATCATTTTTTGTGAGATGATGGTATATGGATCACTAATTATGTATGCAAAATATTAGGTGTAGTTACTCAATAGTTTTAAAGATATAAACAATTAAAGTTTAATTTACTATTTAGATTAGCCGTGTAAGCAGGTTGCGTGTTTCACATGTATGAAACTTTAATTGGTTATATCTTTAGAACTACTGAGTAACCACACACTTAATATTTTGCATACATAATTAGGGATCCATGTACCATCATCTCACAAAAAATCGGACACTTGGGGTCCTTTCCTTGTGAGACAAATTCCTTGCCCTACAATGCCAAGCCGGACTCTAAAAATAAATAAAATTCGATTTTGTTGTAGTCGATATAGTGTTCCTTCGATATCTTATCGAGTTCATGGATTCTAAAGTCCAGTTATGTTATTATAGTGCACTCTAACGGACTGAGTAGTTAGGTGATTATCGGTCACTCGAAAAATACTGTAGTTGAGTAACAATTGTCCGTAAAATGTTAAAATGATTTCCAAAAATTCCAAGTTTTACTGGCAATTATTAATTGCGATTTTAAGAAAAATTATTGTTACGCTAGTTGACAAAACTTAACCGATTATCTGTGTAAACTATTGTCGCATAATCGCACGAATTGCGGGCTGCGAGTGATTAGGGGTTTCCGTGCTGCACGCCACATCTGTTTACACGGAAGTGTTAGCTGTCACGCCGCATTATATTCGCTATTAAACCAGCGTCGAATTATGTCACTCCGTGTTTAGATATTTACGTTTCCGTAACACATAAAAATATTTCAAAATAACAAGTATTTGGCACAGTCTCGGTTTCCGAAATTTTCCGCTCGGTGAAACATTTTCGCAGCAAAGGAATTTGATTCTTTCGTTACAATGAATACTAACCTACATACAACAGTCATTAAAAATCGAATAATGATGAGAACTAAAATCGTTAAATAGGAAATCTTGTAAAAATCTTAGTGACAATTTAATTGTTTAGTACCTACGCTTATATATTGTTATTCTCAGTGCAAAATCTGAATGACAAAGTATTTAAAACAGTTTATTTATAGATATATAATTTTATTGTACCTCTGGTTTCAATTTACATGTGATTTTAATTTATTTGCAGCTGTAATTTATGTATAATTTTTCTGCACTTGCAATTGTAATTTATTACCACTTTATTCATAATTTTTATTCAATTGTAATTGTAATTTATTTATGATTTTATTTTATTTATGTTGGGACGTTATTACTAATTATTATTTTCCAGCAGTTCATTTCGCACAATACTCGTGCTAACATACTGAACACTGACATTTACGAGCCCGGTGATCGAGAAAGTACAGTCCACCGAGAAATCAAACAATCAATTGCTTCGTTGCAGACCAATTCGTCCCGTGGCGTTTATTTAAACAAATTCCCGATTAGGCGCATAATGGCACACTTATGGACCATTTGCAGTGAAAGGGATGCCGCCATTCTAAGGCCTAACTTACGCTAACGATTCCGCGGCGGCAGCAATATGCTCATGACCCAATCATATTAATTATTGAAATTTATTCACTGCTCTGGAGCGTGGGCATTGCAGAACTACTTACTTTACGAGCGCTATACTAATATTTAGCAATAATGTATCTGAAACGGTGTGAGGCCACTATTCTGGCGATTAAATTTTGCAACTTTCCATCGTTTAATAAATAACGCTCGAGAAAACATTAATTTCGTGTCTTAAAATAGAGAGTTGACCTTAAGAAGTGAAGCAGAAACCTAAGCGAAGTTAGAATCATGGTAGGAATATTAATTATTTTGCTGTTTTAACAGAAGAGTTGATTTCACCCTTACGATGCACCTTAATAATGGGTAGGAAAGAAAGTTCGTAGAGCGTTTTCAAATTAAGAATCAAAGATAAAATGAAGGTGTTTCATTTCATATGTTTCGATTCATAAAAGTAGTATATTCAATTCATATGTTTATTCAATAACGCGAGAAGTCACCTGGAAAATGGCAAGAAGTAATAGAACAGAATGAAAAATATGTCATTGATTGAATCTATGAATAAATATCTGAATTTTAGCTTTCAATTTTAATTTACAAACGCTACGAACTTTCGTTCCAACCCAATATAATCTATACTAGTAAAATACAAAAATTTTCAATAATTTTAACATTCTTTTAGAACTTTTGCTATCATTACTAACTACTAAAAAGTTTCATTAAAAAATCACAAATTAGAAAAATTACAATCTGTTGCTTCGGTTGTAGATAAAAATAAATGTAATTATTTTCACAAATACATTAAAATAAAAATAAATATGAAGATAGTTCGAGAAATTTCTTCATTAAGAAAAGCCCAGATTAAGAAGGTGATAGTGTTGATGATCGCATGAGAAGGCAATGCCTTCAATCGGCAAAGGTATCGGCAAAAGGCCTTGTCCGACGAACAAAAATGTATAACACTTGTTTTTGTCGAAATTTTCAATAAATAATTTTGAATCCATAAGACAACGACAGAACTTTCTCTTGTAGCTAATAGATACTCGAGATCGTGGCACAATCTCTCCCGGTGCCCACGCAAGATTCTTGAATGCGCGAATCAACGGGTGCCAGCGCAATAGCAAATTAACAAATCTGAGAGAGTCACGTCACATCCTCATCTCGAGGTTCGCAGTGCGTAACACGCACACCCGACTCGCGTGGATCCTGCGTGGGAGGGCTGTATCAGCTTCTGCCCCTGAATTACCACCGGTTGCGTTACGCGTAACAGTATTGACCTTCATTTGACCGCGCGGATTCCCCGCCAGCTATTGTTCACTTTTATTTCACCGGACACTGCTGAATATTCAGCGATTTGCCTTCTACGGTGGGTCCAAAAAGTTTCCGAACACCAAATTTCCGATACCGGAAAAATACATCACGATGAGACACAACTAACGAAATAATATAAACGTGGTACTCTGAAAACATCACTACAAGAATCGGTAATGTTATCCTACCGAATTTTTTTTAAAGATCGATTTTGCAACCAGAAATTTTGAAATAATTCACTGTGTATGCTATTAGGTGGAGTATTCATGAATTTTTTCGTATTCTTTTGTTGAGTTATAT
Source organism: Lasioglossum baleicum (assembly GCF_051020765.1). Lineage (NCBI taxonomy): Eukaryota > Metazoa > Arthropoda > Insecta > Hymenoptera > Halictidae > Lasioglossum > Lasioglossum baleicum. Next base: position 5,588,727 of record NC_134946.1, on the reverse strand, counting down.
ACCTGTAAATCGCCATTTAATTTGAAAAAAATTGAAAGATGCCTATGGAATCTAAGTGACTTGATGTTTCGAAGTATTTTCCTGACAGCGACAAGAACGTTATTTGTTGCATCAGAATACGACATTAAGATTTCCCGCACTCTATAACATGATTATGCAACTGTTGCACATCTGCCGTACAAGTGCATGCGATTTTAAAATACGTGGAATCGCCTGTAAAACACAAACTGCAAGATAACGTGTGTCACCACTAGATGAAGTTGCGTATTCTCGCAAAGTTTTCCTGTAAAACTAAAATGCCACAGAGATAAATTACAGTAAATCATGAAAATAGCGCGATTCGTTAATAAAAGTCTATCCTGGCAATTAGAGGAAATTATTACGAAAAGAACTAAACGAAATATTTTTTTTTTTAATTCAGTGTCCACAGACGTTGCGAAAATGTTTGAGAAATCTTCATAAAATGGTTTCCACTTGAGAAACATTATATCAAAAGAGTCAAAAAGAGAAAAAACATGAATTTTTTTTATTTTAAACTTTTTGCAGAAATTAAAAAAGAATAGAATAGTGAAATCGAAACTGAATTTTATGTAACGGTAACAGCGAGTTAACGGAGACGAATAGATCGCAAGAGATTGTTGCGAAATTATTAATGTCAAACCACCGGGAACACGCGTTTCACGGCGTCGATTCGAGTGTTTGAGTGCGTGATAACGTTCGAACTTATCTGTCATGGGAAAACGAACTTATCTAATCACGAATAAACTATAATACCAGCCCGTGTGTCTGACTTCTATAAATCTTTTGTCATTTTCCCAACGAGAGCATCGTTTTTACCTAGCACAGTGATCTAGGAGCGAGTACAACTGTCTCTGTTATCTGAAAATGATACATATTTTGTATTAAGAGTGACAGTCATTTCTATGCCAGTGCCAGTCGCGCAGAACGATCTTTATAGTTGCTAGTTAAAATATAAAAGTCATTAAATACTGTCAGCAGTACACTCGAAAAATTTTGAAAGTGGTACACATCACTTTTTCAAAAGCAAAAACTATTTCGCCTATTTCTATGATAAAAGTTTCAAATCCGCAGTCTAGTTATCAGTCATTATACCGCCTCGTTACTCAATTTTTTCGTTTTGTTGATACAACTCTGTCGGCCAGATTTCCCTGAAAGCGAAAAAATTTGTCCACCGGCAAGGATAACACGTATACAGCTCCCTGCACCGGTCGATTGTGCACAGAATGTGGTAATAATAAACGCTATCCGATACAACACGGTTTTTGTTGCGGTCTGAAAATGATCTAAACCAGTATCAACATTACATGGTCGACTTTTTGCGCGAAAACCAGGTATGCGTGAAAATACTTTGTTGGAGCCGAAGATAATACGCCTTGAACAATGCGGTCAGCTACCAAACGTGAAGCCACAGCTGCGAATCGGATCTGCGTTTAATTCGCATCCTTTCTTTCCAGCATGTCCAGACGGAAATCTCATTTATATCACTCAGACTTTGGGACTAACTTTTACGAAAATGTCCAACGTCTTTATACTAAACTAAAAGGTCCAACAATAGTTGAGTCAACTAAAAATTACTTTTTTTTTGGGTAATATAATATTCATTTTGTTAAAATACTGAAATTGTTGAATTTTTCTGTCGATGCATTGAATGATTGCAAATATATATAATAGCCTAATTTTCTGAGAGAGCTTAAAACAAAATGAACATTTCATAAAATATAAAATATTGGAATACAATTGTAGAACATGGTGGTGACTATACAGGGTGTCCCAAATATGTCGGAGGATCTTGACAAGGGTGGTTCCTTGGTTTACTTACAGTGTTAATATTAGTTTTATACATTAGTTAATGTACAACAGACAGTAAATGTTCGCTGAAGATGGTATTTACAGTCTAATAAATTGTCTAGAACATTGTCTAATAAACTTCCTGAAACATATCGATAATATAAACGCAAGGAAGGAGTCAAGAACCGGCATCAACAACGTCTAAACTCGGGCCGAAACATGCAATTCTGTTTCCCCGATCGACAGCAGAGCCGAGCCACGTGACGAGGTAAGTATAGCGCTAGTTATCGATCTAAGGAGGTTCAGTTGGCAACGGGAAACAACCGGCTGAATCGATGATATTTACGGAGCCGCTGTATATGTAAAGCGACAAGGATATCCGAACGGTCTCGAGACACGTTCGCGTGACTTCTACTTCTAGGAGACCAGTGAACTCGGTGGCCGGCGATCGAACAGTCTGCCGGTGATTACCCGGCCTCGGGTTCAACCGGCGGCGCATGCGCATAACCTCTCTCTTCCCTCACCCCCCTCTCTACCCACTCTTCGCTCTCTTGCTCTCTCTTTCTCGCGCCGTCGCTGCTCCTATTCACACAGTCTGCGTGTAGACTGGTTAGCATTGAACTTTTCAACTTGATTTCACCACGAGATAATCCCCGCTGGACCCGTGCAGTCACCGAGACTGTATCCAGAGTGCATTATGCGACGATCGAGCGTCATTCATCTTCCTCGATCCATGTAAGACTTTCGTTTTCATGTATCGTGACACCTAGTTGTCGAGTCTCCAAGTGTTTCTAATTGAAAGGGATTAATCATTAGGTGGGCGGAGATTGCCCTGTGGGGCCATCCATTGGCTCCGACAAAAGCGACGAGGCCGCTGCGCCTTATTTCAGTTCATATGAGAAGTTGAAGATTTTGAAAGAATGTTGTGGAGTCGAGATACTAGGCCGACTATGAAAAAATCAAGGGCAATAACGCCACGCCCCTTAAATTATATTGTATTTTGTGCTTCAGATTGCCCTCTATTGATACTGAGGGGCCATCGAACCACACCCACTTCGGAGCATTGTATAGGACCAGATTTCTAGAAGATACATATGTACTGAGTCTACTTTGGATTAATTGTCGTTAGGATCATTGTCCTGCCTCCACGAATGTCAGGGGCCACTAAACCATGCCCAGCCCTATACACAGAAATATTAGGACAAATAGTCTTCTATCACGAATTCAATAAAAAAAAAAATAACGGTGAAAGTTCTTCTAGATTATTTAAATCAGATACAAATGGGAATTGTCCTGCGGTACATTTGAGAGCAGTGAAGCCACGCCTATTCAAAGCTAACTACATAGAGGGGATAACGAAAACCACGCCCATCCCGGAATTCTACATAAGCAGATCAAGAATCTGCATAGACAGGGCGATGTAAAATAAAATTTCTTTATAAAATCTAAAATCTAAATTGACCGTGAACACATATTGAGATCAACGAAATCTCGCCCACTGAAGCAATTTATAGAGGAAGGACAACGTAGATAACCTTGTTTCATCAAAATAATTCAGATTCTTTTACATCGCTCCAGAATAGAAGCACTTCAGAACAACAAAACGCCGCCCCTTTGGAGTTCTATGCTAGAGGGGGCAAAGATACTATGTCTATTCTGGGTGTTTGTATTTTTAGGAGATATAGGACCTGAAGTCTGAGATATCGAGTTAGAACTAGATTTCAGAGGATATAAACTCTATCGTTGGGAACTAGAGAAGTCAGTGCAAAAATGGTAAATTAACTTATATGGTAAACAACAAAAATCTCGAATTATTCATCCCTAAAGAGTGTGAACATGAGTAGATTGCCCTGTGGACTATTATCTCAGCTCCCCCAAAAATTGAGATTAATTTGAAGACTGGAATGTTGAAGTAGAAAGTTGATGCTAGATTTTTAAAAGATACTACAATATTCCAAATAAAATAAAAAATTATCCTTAGTTATCGACTGTCACACCCCTGTTTACCTAAAATTTACCGCTGTCCGAACAACAGTATTCCAGTTCTACGCCACACGTCAATCGTTGGTGACTCAATCTCAAGATTAAATTACGAGTTTAATGGACTATCAAATCCAGCTGTTATACAGCTGTTATCCAGCTCGATAATGTTTGCCTTTCAAGCATTTCTCGTCCGGTTTCCCAATAATTGACGATTTTGCGTTAGGAATTGCGAGGTCTACGGTAAACCTTGGACTAATCGATTGATGATACATTTTTCCAAGAGGCCTGATAACTTCATTGCCAAACAAGTCTTTAAAACAATCATACACTCACTGTTTCCTTGCTTTTCGTCGTATGTAGTCGTCCACGTATCTAATGAATATATCTAGCGGAATTACCTAATGGATATATCTAGTGGATATATGGCTGGCGTTTCCCTCAAAGTAGCCTACGAGTCGGTCTTTTTGAAAAAAATTGGAAATAGCTAGCGCAAATTGAAATTTGATTTTCACTGGATACAGTAGAAACTTTCTAGACATCCGGTACATGTCGCGTTGCTGGCATGCTAGACGAACGAACTCCAGACGCGTTCGCGTGACTTCGACTACTTTGCGACCGCTGACCTCTCCCCAATCCTGGATCGAACATCCTTCTTTCCCTGCCTAACTGCCAACGCAATATTTTACACCCTCTACACAAGCCAGAGTTGAGAATTATTTTATCCAAATAAATTATCTGCAGTCCTAATAAATAATTTCTTATTCCAGCAAATTAAATCTTTCATATGAGGTATCGAATCATGTAACAGAGAAAGTTGCAACAAGATTATTTATGATTTTCTTCGAATGAATTTATTTATTGTTGACAGAAATTTTGTAGTGTTAATATGTTGTGTTAATATAGATGTGTTGAGAAAATTTTGTCTAGTTCTCAAGCTTTCTACCAAGTGTTGCTCTTTTATCGCACGTGTCGCGGCTGACAATTTCTCTTTGTTCTTCGTATCCGGATGTAACAGTCCCGTGTACCGTTGCGTGTCACGGTTCCCCTTTTTTTCTAGGCAGTCGTACTTTTACTCGATCTATTTTTTCGCCTCTATTTTCGTTCGAATTTCTATAAATTGAACACGCAATCAATTGAACTATATACAGTAGCACCTCGATTCACCGTCTTGATCGGGAGACAAACAGCCCGATGGAATCGTAATCGAGACCCGAGGAAATAATTAAAATGCGCATTACAATCCAAAATAAATTTTTTATTTTATTCTATTTTTTATTTATTTCCCTTTATAATATAATCAATGATCATTAATCATATTTAAATTCATATTTGTTTATAATCGGGATCCGGTTAATCGAGGTCCTACTTTATTTCAAAATTTATTTCGGTTTTCTGTACACTGAATACAAATTTCTCTCTCTCTCTCTCTAATTTTTCTGTTAATTGGTTTAGATAAATTTTTTTACATCTCTTTTATTCTTGTTCGGCAGCACTAGATCAATGCCACAATCATTGCCATTGTCTAAGTAGCGCATTAGGCTCTCCGAAGTGCAAACAAATCGGCGAGCAAATAAGCCACACCTTCTCATTCCGCTTCATAAATGGTGACATCATTCTAACCCGCGACTTTGCACCCGCAGACATAGGCGAGTGCCCTCGGCCAGATTAAGTCTTCCACTCAAAGCGCATATGTCACAATGTCACGTGACTATCCGGTACTGAGAGGGGGTAACCTTTTCCCCTCCATTCGAGTCAATTCCCCTGTTCTGGCAACACTGCCCTTGCCCGTAGAAATCCGCTGGACGACACTGAACCAGAATAATCTACATAATCCTTTAGCGGAAATTCTAATCTAAATTACATGCAAGGTGTATATCATACTAAATGCATTCCGAGATTAACTGGTTTCGGGTTCTAAGAAGATAGTAGTTTACGGTTTCATAGAAAAAACATTTTCCTCATTTTTCCTTAGGATTTACATATGAAGAATGACGCTTGTGTTCAATTTCCCTCCATCGCCATAAATTAGTCTGATATACACCTAAACACGTACTAAATGCTGGCATAACTGTCCGAGTCATTCGCCGCTATTAATACATCACAACGAAGTAAAACGTTAGTCATTTTTAGCACTAAACGTCTGATCTACTAACAACTGTCTGCACTAGCTATACAAATATCATACACCGTATTTTTTAATACTTTACAATAGACTCTTGCACAACGTGATCATAAAATTGTTTGCATAGACTTTATACATATGTGACGTAGGTCACAGCGTTTTTAAACAATTCCCGGTGCATTTACTATACACTTACTGTCTGTGTATTTAACACGTGTTTAGATATAACTAATTTATGGAGATTGAGGGACATTGAACACAAGCGTCATTGTCCAATACGTAAATCCTAAGGAACAATATGGAAAATGTTTTTTCTATGAAATCGTAAACTACTATCTTCTTAGAACTCGAAGCCAGTTAATCTCGGAATGCATTTAATATCATACACCTTGCAAGTATAATTTAGATTAGGATTTTTAAACAATTTTTTGATCGTGCTGTAACAGGACTCTATTGTATTCAATAAAATTCAATGTTGACACTAGAACACTAGCGGGTGGATCTGATTTTTTCAATCATAATTATCGAAGCTACAAGAATATGTTTATGAGAAATTGTTTAATAAACTTTTTTTGTCTTTTCGATTCTTGAATTATTAAATAAGTTGTTTTGATTTTGTCCGACTTTTTTTAAGAGCAATGGTGTGGCAGTAAACCTGGGTTTTAATTGAAATATTCTTTTTTATAAAATCTCCACAAACGCTGCAGTACTATTTTAAAGAAAAAATTATACAAATCGTTTCTAACGCCCGGTAGATTGTCCACCTATTGTTCAACGTCGCGGAACTTAGCCGCCGAATAATCCTGCTCCAATCCTGCCCAACAAGTAACCCGTGTCCGTAAGCAATTTCCGACGACTATGGATGTCGCTACGTCATGGAAATTTCCTCGTTCAACACCTTTCCTTTACCCCCACCAGTAGGGCTCATGTTCTTTTTTGTCTTGGCCCCCTCCTCCTCTTTCTCCTCTCCCATAACCGAACGCATGGTGCCCCCACAACGCTGACTACCACCACCACAAACCCTTTTTCTACTGATCCCGAGCGCTGAATGGCGGTTTAACACTAGACTACACGTGCACGGTTCTCTCCCACCCCAACGCACTCGGTGGACATACAGTTCCGTACAAAAGTATCCGGTCGACCACGTTGTGCTGCCTACCGGGACAAATTTTTGGTGGCTTCTATTCGAATTCTACATTGCACTTCTTTAATAAAACATATCTAAATTTTGTATCTTCCTTTTGATATTATTTAATATAATTTTTACCGAGATGTAATCTGCAGTTTTGTAACCCTATCTAATTTGTGCACTTTTAGGCTACCCTGTATTTAAGTGGTATGCTTTGGTCTACCTAAAGCATGTTCTTTTTAAACACATTTTAATTGGCATGTCTTTTCTGCTTTTACATAACTAGGAAACTTTATTGCCGTACACTAACAGTTCCGTGGAAAAATTTATTTGTTTGGAAATTCCAAAGATGTTTTTCTCTTGAGATCTCGGCCGTCGTGGCTGTCTTCCGGAAACGTGGTTACCAAAGATACACACAAAACGCACGTGTACTCGCGCGAGACCGTTCGTTTCTGTCCTCTGGAGACAGGAAACGCTCGGGAGCGTAACGTCCTTGCAACGAGGACCTTCATGGGAGGAGTTCAACGGCAATCGTGCCGATTGCGTGCGAATATCGAGGCAAAGTACCGTTTTCGAGGACAGGCTGTTGAAACGTAATCCATTTTATCGTAATTCGAAAATCACAACAATATTCAACGCAGCCGATGAGTTAAATTAAAATTTCAATAACCGTCAGAAACGATCTACAGACGTGAACAACAATAAATTACTGAAAGCGATTCGATAAAAAATTTCATCATTGATTTGTTTTTATTCAATTTTTTACCAAACAGATATATCGATGAAAAAAAATTTAATATTATTTATATACCATTAGACACATTTGGAGACTATTTAACAGATTACCCTCAACCATTGAGTAATAAAAATTCATGAATATATGTCAATGGAGAAAAAGTTAAATCCGAATTACCATTAAGAATGATTAAAAATGATCTACCTATGGATACACAACCATTCCGCAGGCAAATAAACAAAAAAAGATCTAAATTCACTGTGTAATTACAAAAACACCGTCATGTTGCCAATGATAAATCTTCGGGTAGACCTCGTGTCAGTTTCGATTAGGAAAGAAAAAGGTCCGTTACAATCATCCGATTTTGCGAAAGTTGGGGGGCGGGGGGATCATCGCATCGACAACGAAAAAACTGGTTCGAATAGGGGGCCCCCTCTAAAAGGCTGTTTTGCGTGCTGCCGGTTTCTCCAAACTTCGCTAGAGAAATCTCTCCACGCAAGGTCCTTTGTCCCGCCCCTCCATTCGCTATTACATAGGAAGTGTAACCGGCTGTGGGCTTTGGCGAATTCACCCCCCCCCCCCCCACCTGAAGACTTCTGGTCCGACTACCTTCCATTGTTAATGTCTGTAATGGGGAGGTTCGCTTCTTTCTAGGTCTCTGGCTCTCATTCGTGGACTATCTACCGGGTGTCTAATTTGCAACCGATCATTTACCTCGAATATCTGCAGAACTGTTGGTGGTAGCGACCAATGTTGTGAATGAAAGTTCAATGGTTTCAAGGAATACATACACTGGGATACAAAATTTCAGATCTTGTCAGAGACATAATTTCCATGAGTATACTAGAGTACCTCCTAAATTAATTATTTCTAACAAAATGTCCCGAGGAATATAAACTGTTCAAGCAAAACGCTATTTCTTTCCATGTCTACACACAACTGTTTATAAATCATTTATGAATGTCGTTACTTCGTGTAACCCCCACCATAAAATATTTCTTGCACGATTCTTATATGATTAATGAATGCATCCGATAAATAAAAATCTAACCCTGACCTAATCAGGACACTGTAACCCAGCATATTCTCAAGTACATTATGTTCTGATAAGAGGATGATTGATCGTACAGATAATATGACGATTTTCCATTTTTTTTTTTTTGCCAATCAGTGACTTGCAGAGATTCTTGAATAGACGACTCACGAGAATGAAGTCATCATTGACGCCAGCTCGATTCGTTTCTGGGTATTGAGAGTCATTCAAGTAGCGCGATTGTGTCGGTACAACTTGTTGCATTGCAACGGATTCGATCGCTTTTATCACGATTACATTATCAAATGTATCGTCTTCTCCACGAATGAACTACTCATCTTTAACCTATTCGAATTGAGAAACCATATCCTGTGCATTCAAAGTAAACAGCACAGTTTATTGACTTAGAAACATGCTTCTCGACCGAACATATTAGAATTATGATTTTTAGAAAAATATAAGGACGTTTCAGGTCTACACAAACTATGATTTGTATATATTTCATATACTAAAAATTCACTTTCTAAGGTGTCATATGAATACTACAATTTTCAATTTAAAAAATTTAAACTATGGATTTTATCGATCTATGACAAAAAATCAAGTGAAACATAAAGCACTAAAACGATTTAACAACATTACATCATTTGCAATCGATTGGAATCAAAGTCGTGTCCCCACTCTACCTCCCCCTTCTTGCATGTGTCCGGTACTGACAGAAAGAGGGGGTAACTTTTTTCCTGAATTAGTTCCGATTGGAATTATTAATGAAATAAATAAATTTCTATTTGCCTCCTGTTTCGTGCAATCAGTACAGACGATTTTGCATAAAGATCCGCAAGTCCACTAATACTCTTTTAATTTTTTAAAAACTGTGCCAGTTTACTAATCTCCATTTGCAATTTTGAGTTGGTAAAACTGTTGTAGTTTATCCAGAAAAATGCATGCAGCTGATTGTAGAATGCTTAAACAAATCCGATTTGGGTCAAAAGTGGACTGTGATCGGTCTGTGGAATTGACGACTCCACGGTTGAGTAACAATGCAAAGTAGCCAAAGCACGTGTGGCGAAAAGGAATGAAAAAGCGATAACAACGACAAGATAGCGCAACGCTCAGCGACACGCGTCGAAACGTACTTTTCGCGGCTGCTTTCGCATCATGACCTCCTTTTATCAATTCCACGTAACATTTAATTCAGGTTGGAATGACTCCTTGCTGAGTCAACGCTCGATGTGCGTCGCGATTGCGGCGCCGCGTTTGGTACATGCGACGGCCGAAACCCGTGGCCAGGTACCGCAAACACCAAAATTTCAATCCAAAATTAACTTTAAATCAACATTTAATGGCGTTTACTCACGAAAATGTTGTACCCTTTAGCAGATCGTTTCCAAAAAATCGACTTTTCAAAAATCTATTTACATAGGAAATTCTGTCACTAGAAAATGCAAAATTTAGTTTCGCACAATCTTTTTATATCTGCGATCGTGATCGATCTAGCGCGATTTTAATTTTCCATTCAGCTTCTATTTCTTGCGAAAGACGTCGTATTTTGTTTGTGAACGAGATACTGTCCGTTTGACGTACACCTTTAAACTAAAGATTATTCAATATTGTCTGATCATTTATATAATTCCATTCAAATTTAAATAAATCCATAATCTCTATAAATATTTATATCAGTCATTCTTGGTTCTGATTTAGCATTTAATATTTTGCCGATTATTAGAAGATGATGTAAACTGATCAATTATTCATTTTCATTTAAGCTTGGATAATTTGTTAATATTTAAATGATGAAGCGAATTTGCCAATTTCGCAATAAACTTTTTACCCGTGCTGTACATGCAAATGTTGAGCGCGCGCTCTTCAAACATGGCGATATGTAAAACATGCATGAATTGTGCGTCGGTTCCCAGGCTTTCTAGAGTTTGCACCCAAAAGTGCAACACCTTTTAAACAAATGCAACATTTACAACACTCCACGATTGTTTAACTGTGCCGCGATGGATCTGGCCGTCGGTGTTTGCAAGCTGAGATATGCTCGCACCGTAAATATTTAGTTCTGCAATTGCTCTTTGCTTCTCAGGTGGTTTACGTAACCTTCGAGCACACGTATTTCATTATTTGCGATAACGTATGCATGATTATTCTCTAAAATGAAAGCGTTACCGGGGTCGAGCAGCTATTACAATAATTGCAATATTCTTCGTCTGATCAAATAAGGATACAATTTTTTTTAGTAGATTATTATACATAACAAAAATATGTACTAAAAATGTGATCCTTTATCAATCTCAGCATTATGATTTTTGATTGGAGTCACAAGATGATATGCAAATAGATATGCAATAATTCGTACTACATAATTATAGTTATAATTTTCGAACAAGTCATGAAATTTCAATCTTTGTAACACTCTGTGTAAATCATTGTTCTGTATACTACCTCACAAATATCCTTCAGTGTTCAAAAGAAGATTTAATAAAAATTATTTATCATGATGATTATTGATTACTGTTGAAAATGATTAATAATCAACTATATAATAATAATAAGCATTACATTGGTACACTCCCGGCAGAAAGTGAACATTTTCTAATGTTCCCAAAAAGGATATATCATTAAGTAGTTATCATATATTTAAAATTTAGTTGAACATTTACAAATAAATGTCTTATTGAGAGAGAACAACTACTTTGAAAGAATTCGAAACGTTTGGAAGAGACTGTACATCGTGCGATAATTGTAAGCCTACGCGAATTCGTTATAATCCTATTTACGAACGGATTAGAAGCTGGAATAATTAGCTTTAAAAAGAAAGAGTAAGGAGGAGAATGATTAAGAAATCGACGTTTTTAAGAGTACTGTACATGGTCGCGTGATAATTGCAAATCTGTTCGAATTCATTATTATTTAAAAGAGCTCATAGAAGATGAAAATAGTCATCGACAGAAAACAAGTTCGAAAGTTCGACGTTTTTAGAAAACAGTATAACATCAACAATTGCGAATCTCTTCAAACACATTACAACACTAAGTAAACCAACAAGGATGGCCACTAAAAACAAGTTCAATAAGTCGACTGAAAATACCCAATACTAAAAATAAATTTTCATTCCATCAAGAAAATTATACTACTCGAGCATTGGTATGTCCATTATCCCTGTTCAACCAACCTCGAGACTGTACCCGCATTCCCCAGCCACAAGTCCAAAAACTCGCTGAATCTCCGTTACGTTTCTAAAAGCGCGCGGAAAATTTCAAATTTGAACGTCGGCCCTGAACAGGAAGGAAAAAGAAACGCGGGCGCGTTCGTATAAAAGAAACCCACCCCCACCACCGCGTTTCCGAGAACCCGACAGCCTGTACCGACAACGATACTCCGATTCGCTGGATTCTACTGGCGCACCGTCTATGTGACCGTTAATCCACGGCGAACCTGTTTCGTCAGAGATTCGCCGCGAATTTTTAAGAAGACACGTCGCGTTATTACGCAACATGGTCGTTTTCGCGACCGACGATGAGCGCAAAGAAGCGCTGAAGGGGGAAAAAGAGAAACGTGAACTCACCTGAAATTTGCCCCCGTGAACCGGCGGCGCTCCTTGGTCGTGCATCTTATGCGACATTCTCGACAGAGTGTACCTTTTGCAAGTCTGCTCTCCGATTCACTTTTGTCCAGGAGACAAAGAGAAAGAGAGAGAGGGTAGAAATAGAGAGAAAGAGAGAGAGAGATTCGAAAAGAAAGAATATAATAGATACACACGCGAGCACACACGAATATATTATCGACGAAACTTTTGAATGAACCGGCTCGCTCAATGGACACGCTCGCACTGATCCTTCTGCTTTCCTTCCTCGCGACTTTCTTCCGCGCTTTCTCCCTGCCTCGCAGAAACCGTTTGGAGGGAGCTTGTGTACGTCCGGAGAGTGGGAGCAATAGGTGAAGGGAGGGGGCAGAATTTAGGGATAACCTGCGTACAGGGCAGCGTGAACGGAAGAAAGAGAAAGAAGAGGAGCGAGTCTCTGGAATGGCGCTGCAAGCGTCGGTGAAACTCGACTAGGAATGACGGGCCTCGTGTGCGAGGTTCGCTACACTCTTACCCCCACCCCGCGCAGCTTTGTCCCTTTCCGAGAGACTCTGACAGACGTAGGCTCGTAGGCTGCTCCCCCACATCGTGGCAGACAACCTCGAACCCCCACTTGCAACCCGATCACGGTCAACGCTCAATAAGATGGGTTTTCGGACGATGCTCGACACTTCTTGCTTATACAACACATGGTTCTGACTTTAAGGGGCTACTCTGGTTTCCGACTTTTGAAAAATCGATTACTTTTTGCTGTCTCTTTAACCTTAGGCCACGTGGTTGAGTCGATTTATGAGTAAACCCCTAAGCCACCCTTGAATGTTCATAACATTGTTGTTTCCATCGCCATTTTTTAAATATGTTATTAAAATCATTTAAATAGTTTTAGATAATATAGATTTTAGAGGGTGGGATAGATAATATACATTTAGATTTCGTTAAAAAATGATTGTCAAGGAAAGTTTACGCAAAAGTGGGTGGCTTAAAAATTTCTAGAGCACTGTGAAAACTTTAAATGGATTCATTTATTTTAAAGGAATCCACATTTATCCTTTTACGAGTGATCTTCGAATTTTATATGGTCCAGTGATTTTGCGGGCCACCCTGTACATAATTTCCTGCACAATGTTCAATGTTATGTATCACGGGCATACGTATGCATATGTATGTGTTATGATGGAAAAGCGTGGGTGGCGGAAGGGCACGGCTCTCCCCCTTGCACCGCTACCCTATGCAAAATACCACCCGAATACCACTCGTTCTTGGTTAAATTAGAATTAGATTTGGTTTCTTTTGAAGTTATACAAATATATGTATTATTAACAATTTTTTTTATAAAAAATCAAACGATAGGTACGACCTGTTGGAGGTTATTCGGGTAATGTCCTTGACAACATTTGCGGAGGTCAAGGTCTCTGCCTCCCCTAAACGAGTTTTCCCAAAAATAAATTCAATAAGAACTGTTTAACACATTGCCATCCATTTTACCTTCAACCATGATTTATGTCTATTTTATCCCAAGGTTACAGATGTGCCATATAAATTCTAATTTTCTAGCAACCAGTTTAACTATCTGATATTTATGAATACTATTATGAGATAAAATATAATAATATTTCTAACAATGTAATTTCAGAAGTGCTCAGAGTGCCACATTGTGTTCGATGCGAGTTGTATCGAGTTTGAATTAATCAATGTTTGAAAAGCATTTAAACAAAGAATGATTTCTCTCTGGCGTTATTCAGTAGTACAAGATAATATTTGTTTGATAACAATTGAGTGTTTGTAACAGGATATTTTGTCCGGCTTCGCGTCACAGTTGTGTCGTCAGCAACGAGCGTCTCCTCGCTCGTAATCTTCTACTTCTCCGTAATCGTCCCCCTCGTTTCCAGCTTTCTCTGTCCCCTTGGAGCCTCGCTCGCTCTCAGGCGTAGCCTTCTTCCTCTCCCTTTCTTAGCAGACTGTCCTTTTCCGACGGGCAGACACTCGCCGCTCCCATCGCACATGCCAAATCCATTTACGTCGAACGCGTTTCTGCATCGTTATCCAGCTATGTATCGGGTTTATAATCGCCTTGCGTCGACGCTCGTCGCAGGATCAAGGTTAGCACCACCGTTAGCCTCCGGCGCCGCGCCGGTTCCTAGCGATTCAGGATTTTTCTGCGATCGGAGGAAACGTCGCCACCCTGATCTGAGTTAATATTGTTTGGTATTCGAGTTTTTCAGAACCGTAAAAATCCGTTCTGAAGACGAGGGGGTCAGTATGCCAGAGCATTTGACTCTCTGGGATGATCTATAGACCTCTATTAGATCGTTCGCATCACATTTAAAATGTGATAATTAGATTGCGGACTTTATATAATTATGATAAAAATTACTAGACCAAATGTAGTAAAAGCTAAGTAGTAAAACCATTTAGAAAATCTAAAAATATTATACAGTAAAAGTAATATTATGTTTATTACTCTAAAATTGTCGTCATTACTATGTAGCATTTTCATGTGTAAAAACATTACAATTACGTCAATGTAAATGGATGGCCAGGTTATGTAACCGTATTGTAATATGACTTTTATCGCATAAGTAAACTTAAATATATTATCCAGCTACAACAGCACAACCTATAACAAAAGTTTACCTCATCACAAATAATTGCGCAGTTTATTTGTGGTTATACGTGAGTCTCGTACTGTGTCAACAATTTCACTGCATCTCTTACAATTTTAAGAATCCTTTCAATTCTTTCGATTCCTTCATTTCCTGCAATCCCTTGAACTCTTTCGATTTGATCAATTCTCTTTCAATGGTTTCTTCCATTTTTTCGGTGCTTTCAGTTCCAGAAATTTTTCAACTAACTCGAGTCCTTCATTCCCATCAATTCGTCCAGTCCTTTCATATACGGAAAAGAATTATAGCGATTGATCAGTAGAATTGCGACCTGCATTCCAGATTACAGCATTCCATAGGCGTTATCTCGCTTAATTGAGCTCGTCTATAAATCGGAGTGGATTTTTCTATTTTAGCAAAGAATAGTCCATTGTCGAAACTTTTCAACTTTTCAGAGTGACTCACGCGTTACGCAACCGTCATTGCTCTTCTAATCATTTCCAAGATCACTGATTGAACTGGTAGCGCGACACTCAACGTAACGTGTGCGCACAAGTGCGATAACTTTCGATAACGTTCGTTGATTAAAAATGACAGTTCCACTGCAGCGAAACGGGAAACCATTGTTCAGGTATGCGCGTCACATCGAGATCACATATACGGTCGCTTCTGAATAGTTGCACGATAATTGAACACGATATATTTCTGTGAAGTGCAATGCATCGGTAAACTTTTTTTCTTCATTTGAAAATATATAGTAATTTATATACATCGTAAACTGTGTGTAGTTTTGACTATACAGAGTGTCAGAAAAATGTTGGATTTTCATGAAAGTGGTGATTCCTCAGGTGATTTCAAGTCACTTTTTCCTTCGCGAAAATGTTCTCCGCGGCTTTGTTAAGGAGTTATTTACGAAAAACAGGGACCAGTCAGAGAGCGGCTACAGATGACGAATTCCGGCTCAGCCAATGCTTACGCTACACACAGCGGGGCGTGTCGCTAACTCGTAATCCGTCCACGCTCCGATTCATCCATGTTTTTTGTTAATAACTTCTTAACAAAGCCGCTGAGAACATTTTCGCAAAGGAAAAAGTTACTTCAAATCACCTCAGAAATCAGCCCCCTCAAGAAAGTACATTTTTAGAGGATTCTGTATAGTCTGCGACTTTAATTGTGAAATTCGTACCGTTATGTAGGAAGCATTTTTGTCCGAAATATTGTTACGCATATCTAAAACCGTATATTTTTCTGTAACATATGTTAATTTATTTCGAACAGAAGTTGTGAAATCGTTTTACTGGAAAATATTAATTTTACCCATAAATCATTATGTCCATTTTAAACTGTATAATGTTGTATGTCATTCACCCGTTCGAATTGTAGTTGCTGCTAATAAATCAAAAAGATACGAGCTGCAAAAAATGGGTGTTTTATTATCATTATTTTTTAACCATTGCAAGTGTGACGTAGATAAGTGTAGTACAGCCAACAAAGAAGTGTAGTAATAGATAGTAGCGTATAAAATACCAAAATCTTTACTGTAAAATATATAATTTTAAATGTATACAATTCTAACAAAAATGATGCTGTATTATTAATCCACTTATCTAAACAATAAAGATTGATGATATTCTCTCCTCTAATTTAGTGTTTGATCGTTCAGATATCATGACTATCAATGCATCAATTATATGTAGATACGAGAATATCAAAACTCGTCATGACTATTTTTAGAGACTACCTAGATGAATATTTATTTATTTTCCACTTGTGATTTTATTGTATCGAAGTTCTGAAATTTATCTTGAAAGTTAAGCCTTGAGCCTTAATTTTGCGAATATAGATTAAACATCGATATTATTATCAAAAACCGGAAGTCCATATAATCGTACTAATACTGTCATAAGTTGCCATATAAGTAAGAGGAAAAATCATTTATGCAAACCGGACTGACTACTGACATACCAAGAGTTCAAATTAAAACGGGAAAGTTATCCTATGTCGAATACAAAGTAAATTATGGTAATTACTAGCGGAATACGAATGATTCATTCTGCTATAAAAAGGTGTTGGATCGGGAAAATGCAGATTTCATATTATCCTGATAAATGCCTCTATGGAATCTGATTGAAGGTAACAACACAGCTCTCAATTTCGAAATCGTTTCCACTGAACAGAGTACATACCCTCATCCCAAATATGTCGAAAGCTCTAGTTAACGATGAAACCTACTTTGAATAAAATATTTTCTATTTTATTACCACGCTTATATTCGCTTGCCGAGTTGTCGTTGTTGTTGTTGTATGCGTCAAATCTTGTAATCGAATTTTAAACCACTTTCCGATGAGCTAGAGACTTGACACTTTAAACATAGCTCAGAACTGGATGACAATGCAATATTAAAAAACAAATTTTTTAAAAAATTGTGCGTTCAGGAGAAGATTTTAATATTAACCGTCACACACCTCGTCGCGCGACACTCGGTAGTACGTCATCGCGTTCAGCGATCCCCACTCCACGCGCCAGCGCTCCCTACTCCACTACGCGTTCCCACTCCGACTCATCCCCACTCCACTGAGCCATTTCGTACCGAAGGAGCTCGCGTATTTCCATATCTTGCGTTTCTATATCTTACTATTTCATTCCAGTATTACTATATCTTGCGTTCCATTTAAAAAAGACCAAAAAGTAGAAAATAAAAAAATATATAAAAAACTTTTTAAAAATCCACGCATATATTAAAATGCACTAAAAAGGAGAAAATCTTTTTAGGCATTAGCGACTATAAATAAAAGTGTGGAGCGCCCACGAAAGATTACGTCAATATATGTAGTTTAGCGCTCCACACTTTTATTTATAGTCGCTAATGCCTAAAAAAGTTATATTGTCCTTTCTAGTGCATTTTAATATAAGCGTGGTTTTTAAAAAGTTTTTGTTTATATATTTTTTTTATTGAAGCAAAGGACTTTTATTTATATGTGTCGATGACACATTTAAGAACGACAGAAATGTATGCAGGTACCTACAACATTAAGGTACACCATTTCCCGTACAATGGTTCGCGTAACGCGTTATCAACTTCCCGTTTCGTTGACACCATCGAATCAGTATACACTGACGCGTCGCGAGACAAGATTACACGATTTCATGATCTCATCGGTATTTATTTCCAGCCCATTACAATTGGTTCGGGATCAGGGTTAATAACATCGTTGATACTTTGTCGCATCGAAATGCACGTCAATTCTAATTCCCTCCACTCTTGTTTCGTCTTCTTCATCGTCCCGGAGCTGACGAGACGCGTTCTTTCCCCCACTTGGATCGGTTTAGCATTGTTTTACGCAAAATAAGCAGCTCCTCGTCGACGATATTGATAAACGTATCGTATTGTCAGCGATATCGTATCGTCTCGCTTTTATAACGCGGATTAAAATCGATTAGGTGATTGAGAAATAGTTACAGTTCTTTATGTTCCTATCTTTATTTATTTTTTCTGATTCGTAAATCTCCGGGTACCTATGAAAATATTTGATTCAGGCTCACGTTTCCTCGGTTTGGCGGGCGGCCATTCTGAAGGCGTTGGAACGGACCTGATTGAGAAATCCGTTTCAGTAAATAAATATTTAGAAGTGCATTTTGTGTGTTTTCTATAGTGTAGTTGTGCTGTTTATAGTATAGTAAAAATATATTGGTACTTTCTTTTATTACTATGACGCACGCTATCAAGAAATCTGAGAGGTACAAGAGCACCAATATGTCAATACTGTAAAAATATAAATGATTGTTGCTCTTAAACTTCTATATGAAATCTGCATTTTACCGAGTTCTCAATATATTTTTACCACGCTTATATTAGCTTGCCGTGTCGTTCTTGTATGCGTCAAATCTTGTAATCGAATTTTAAACTACTTCCCGATGAGAGCTAGAGACTTGAAACTTTGAACGTAGCTCAGAACTGGATGACAATGCAATATTAAAAAACAAATTTAAAGAAAAAACTGTGCGTCTAGGAGAAAAAAAATTTTAATATTAACCGTCACGCCTCGCCGCGCGACGCTCGGTAGTACGTCATCGAGTTTAGCGATCCCCACTCCGCGCACCAGCGCTCCCTACTCCACTACGTGTTTCCACTCCGCCTTAACCCCACTCCACTGGCTCATTTCGCACCGAAATTTCAAACAAATTTCGAACTCCATCAAGAGACGTCGTCTCTCGGAGTCATCCCCTCATTCTATCTCGCGTATTTCCATATCTTGCGTTTCTATATTTTACTATTTAATTCCAGTATTACTATATCATGCGTTCCATTCAAAAAAGACTAAAGAGTAGAAAATAAAAATATATATAAAAAAAACTTTTTAAAAACGACGCTTATATTAAAATGCACTAAGGAGAAAATAATTTTTTTAGACATTAGTGACTATAAACAAAAGCGTGGAGTGCTAAACTATATTGACGTAATCTTCGTGGGCGCTCCACGCTTTTATTTATAGTCACTAATGTCTAAAAAAATTATTTTTTACTTTTTAGTGCATTTGAATATAAGCGTGGTCTTTAAAACGTTCTTTTTATATAGTTTTTTCGAAAAATTATTGTGTTTTCTATTTTTCACTGCTAGGGCATCTAATTAAAAAAAGAAAACTTGTAATTTCAATCGTCAAGTTAAAAAGTACTTCCAAATTGATCTGTCAGAATCCATCTATGAAAAAAGATCTCGATTAGTGAAACTATTATGATTAAATACATTTAATCAATCGTATGAACAACTGATATAATTGTTATGTAAGATCGGTAGCTATCGTGCACACAAACCCTTCAGCAAAATCAATTGTCGGACTCGGTGTCACTTTCCGCAGCTACCCTCGTGACACAGTTAACCCTGCTCGACACTGCCAATTCCAGTCTCATAAAAACTTCTCTGTGATCGTTGCGACCTTGGTTACGTAACGGTGTAATAATCTATTATCCGTACCATTCTCAGAATCCGAATCTCGATCCAGAAGAATAACCTGGATCTTATCACCAGACAGCGGGTATCATGTACATATGTATACATATGCCGGAGATGCGTAGGTGTAATTTGAGACAGTAAAAACATTAGAAGACTTTTACCATCACTGTTACAGTAGAGCGTCAAATATCCGAGTCCGAGCCTTGTTGAATGTAAATATTTAAAGAGATCAGTCAAATCTTATTTAGTTACCGTTTACCCTATCTCTTTCCTCAGAATCGTATAAACCCACCCCAGTCTGTCCTAACTCTAAAAAGTATTTGTTTATTGGAATTCTTCAACGGAGAGACATTGTTTGGAGCCTTCGAGGCGCCACGCCGTCGCAATCGATGTTTGTGGGGTGCCTATATAGGTCACAACAAGATGGATGGACGAGGATGACGCAGATGCATGCAAAAAGTCCCAGGCGTATTGGTCCGGCACCCACGCGCCGACGGGAAGCTGTAAGCGTGCATCCTTCGGCCCAGATTCGGTTGAATTGTAATCCAAGGGTAGCAGAGCGGGTAGGAGAACGTCGAAGAAGGTTAGAGAGGGTTGGAGCTACCCTCCCCCGATTGTCCTTGAGCCATGAACTCTGTTTTCGTGACCGATCCAAGCGGAGTATGCCATTCAGTTCGGTGTTTGTCACTGATGTTTGCGTCGCCAGAAATATTTTCGCGACTTTCACGGAGGGGATGATGGCACCGAAGACGTAACCTTGCAAGTTTATCGATAAGTTGTAGGACAAACATCCTCAACTCAATCTCGCGGGTATATAGTGAGGTAGTAAACCCAGTTTGGCTATAAATAGAGGGACTTCGGGTCCGACCCAGCTGAGGACCTTGTGTCCAGGACCTACGTAACCGTTGGTAGTAGCGAAAAATACGTCAGAGAAAAGTTGAAGTTGGATTTAGGAGAGGTTTTAATCTCTTGCGCTGGTGAAAGTGTCGGTGAAACATTTTTGGAGCCCAAATATGTTTTTGAATACACATAGTTTCGTAAGTGCCGAATAGTAAGTGGCGTAGTATATACATGTTTTTGTAAAAAATTAGAAACTGAATCGATCAGCACATTTACGTTAAAAAATATATGATTCCATCTAAGCAACTATCAGATGATTGCATAATTTCGTGCCCGACTTGAAAATAAAATTCAAGGTTAAATTTTAAAGAGCACAGCGTTATTAATTAATTATATAGTCACCACTATTTCTACAATTAGAAAATTATATAATTTCTGTTTTTACACTCCACCGTGCAGTATAGTTTGCGACATGTATGAAAATCTATCTAATACATTTTCTCTTCGTCCGGCGCAAAAGCTTGCAACACTTTCCACAGGAGTGTGAACAGCACGTGTTATCTACTGCGAGGTGTCGATAATTAATGATATACGTCCCTAATGGACTGCAGAAAACACATAAATCCTAATGCTGAATGTACGTTTCAAGCAAAAGTTCATTCTTGTGTCGGTTCGTCATAGACTAGTCGCAGTGTTCGGGCGAAAGCAGTCGCCCATAGAATTTGTACCGAAGAGATTTACGACACGAGAAACTACAATCCGCTATTTTTGTGGAGCTTTAGTATACACACGGAATTTTCAGGCTTCTTTTCAATGAGCATTGAAGTCAGGCCGCTAGGAGTTGTGAACACGTGCACTTTTAGTGCTCGGCCTTCAACACAATAGCGATTAGGCTTAGGCGTGCGACCATCCCCGGGCCCAGTGCAGCCCGTGGCCACTTTCTTCGAGGTAGTTTCAACTGCACTAACTACACCATAGCGAAAAGGGCGGTAATCCCATATTGGAAGTAACCCTCAAGTAAAAACAAATTAAACAAACAACCCGGATAAATTAAAGCCCGATGGATAATCGAGACCCGAGGAAATAATTAAAATGTACATTATATTCCAAAATAAATGTTTTGGTTTTGAAAATTTATTTCCCGTCATGATGTCCGGGATCCGATTAATCGAGGTCCTACTGTATGACGAATTATGATTTCAGGAAGGGGGAACGAGAGGTTATTCCGTAATAGCCGCATTTTTGGGTCTGCCGAGCGACGGTTCTTGAATCAATATCAGTATGTAACTTGAATATTGTAAGTCGTTCTAATATTAAACTGAACAAGATCGACGCATTTGCGTCCATCGTTTCGGACAAGGTATTTACCGGGCAATGTCACGTTTGCAACTGCAGTCTAAGCACGTGCAGCGTGGCGCGTGCTGATAACGCACAAGGATACGCAGAAACAACGCCGAACAAACCAGTTGTTACAACAACGAGTTAATAATAAACTCGTAGTACTTGGTAAATTTTTGAAAAATTTATATTTTTTCAGAATTGGTTTTGCATCAGGGCTAGATGTTTTTGTTCTAAATTTTTTTAGTTAAAACTGCTATCGCGTGCTGTTTAAGAGAACATTTCTTTTCAAGGTCTTTCAACCATTTTCCAATTTTCCGCAAGACACGTGAATAAAGTTATAATATGATAATGACCTATTTATTGAATGTGCTGTAAACGAATGTGCCACAAGGCCGAATAGATGCTAATGTACTTCAGTTCTTCGAAGCAGGACCATATTATTCATCAAGTATGATAATAATAGGCATTATTGGCCATGCTTAATGGCGGGCACGGTCCAATGACATATTCATTAATTCTATGATATTACGTTTCAATAATATCTCTGGTCGTTAAAAGCCACTCCAATAAACCAATTTATTTTGATAAATGAACACAAATTAGGGCGACTGTCTCGAGTACATTTCGCTTCAAATAAATGAGATAAATAATACAGTAGGACCTCGGTTAACCGGATCCCGATTATAAACGAATATGCGTTTAAATACGATTATATTATGAAGGGGAATAAATTTTCAAAAATAAAGAATTCATTTTGGAATATGATGTACATTTTAATTATGTCTTTTAATTAATAATGTAAGTTTTAATTATCCATCGGGCCTTGATTTATCCGGGCTGTTTGTCTCCCGATCAAGCTGATTAATCGAGGTCCTACTGTCTTTTAAATTACTAAAATAATAAACTATTAAAAAATAGTATTTTTATTTTAGAAAAAACATAATGAAAGGAACTATATTTTCAAATAATTCTTTCTTTGAGTGGATTGAATTAATTAAATAAAATAAATTTTGCTACCGTATAAATTATTATAATGAACAATAACGTCGGTTACCTGAATTTTGGCGTCGGTGAGGCAACCAACAGCGTCCATTACCAATAGAAGATAATGAAGAGCGTGTACATTGTCGTCACCGTCCGCTGCGAACCAGTATCGATTTATTTTCCCAGGTTAATGGTATCGTTGACTTCCCGATTTGATTGTGATCTGCCGCCGACATCTCACCTCCGACAATTGCTCGAACAGCTACTGACGAAATGATAAGAACAAAATTTTACACTTTTTTTAATGGTATTATAGACATTTAAATAAGGGAAAGTACACAGTTAACTGATCTTTTGTCATTAGAAAATTCATCCGTGTTAATTATTATTAATCTTGTTTGAAAAATTTTCCATAATCTTGAAAAATCTTGCTGCCGTGCAAATTCACAATACTTTGAGTCCGAAGAGTTCATACAATTATAATATAAGTGTTAGCACATGCAAAAATTAAAATAATTTTCCAAACAAAACTTGCTCAACTTCGTGAGCATGGCGAGTATGACGGGCATTTTGTGTAAAAAGTTTGTTGGTACCTTTTTTGTACACTTGGATTGGGACTAAATCTTTTTGTTCATTTATCGTAACAAAATATTCTTGATACCATAATTTGGGACACCTTGTACATCATATTTACCATACCCTCGTGTGCTGGTATTGCCTCAGCGCTACACAAGCTAGAAAATGGTCGACATTGGCCCCTTCATATGCAAAAAGCGCAACCATTCTTCTGAAAAAGACAATTGCAGGCCATTGATGTACGGGATCACCGACAGATGAACGTGTTTATGTCTGTGTCCCATACTACAAACGCGCTTTTTGCGTTCGGTTTATTCGTATGTAAATTGGGGGACGAATTGCATTGACCTTGTTCACCTCGTTTGATATTTCCGTATCTATTGTTTTATTAACGTGTCAAATACAAATAGTTTTTTCATAAAATAATCATTGCTTTAACAGTTATGAAAACTATTTTATAACTACTACACACAATTATTTTACGTCGTAAAAGAGAACTGGATCTCTTATTATTATAAAATAATTTTTTAAATTCATAAAAATGTAAGAAATTTGTAACTTTAACTCGAACATCAATATTTCATAACAGTTACAGTGACCGAAAAATTGAAAGAATTTACAAGACGATCTAACAAAGTTATATAAGTGCGCAGTTCCGTAAAATTCCTCTAGATCGGCTATGAATGGCAAGGTTTCTCCTGTGTCAATACGTTGCGAAACTGAGCCAACCGAGTTTAATGTTACCTACGATATCAGCGTCGCAAACTTCGAGTCTTCAACCCAATATCGTATAGCCGTGACAAAGCTCTGCTCCGCCATTATACCGGGTGTATCATCGATCTTTATCGTTTAAAACATTTCACTGTTGTCGATAGCAGAAAATGTCGGAGGAAAACCTAACTACTGCACTGCAGAGCTTTATGCGAATAAAAAATTTGCTGCAACCCACATTTCTTGAGACTGTTGTCGAAATGAGTTCAATGACCCCAACTTCATGACCTCTATGTAACCTTGAGTATAACTAATGATTAAATTATTTTTTTCTAATTTTGATAGTATACGATATTGTATTATACTGAACAATATTGCTATACTAAGGTTATACACTCTATCCTACACTGTAGAGTCTTATTCACTCTTTTGAAAATCAAATTCATTGTATTCACAAAACATGTTTTTAAATTGTTAAACAAAAAACATGTATCATGAAATTTCGAAAACCGTGACCCCGAGAAAAATTTGATCATTTAGTAAAGCAATGCTTCTCTAATTGCTTACAAAACATCAGGTCGTTTGGTGCAATTAGAAAAAAGTTATTCTGTTCTAAATGGCGTACGAACACTTTCGTGGGCCACTGTAAGTGAAACACCCGGTATATTAGACGTTTGGTATCTCGCGGCGGCTTTTGTGTGGTGTCACGCGAAAATGTGCGTCGCCCGAACATTATATTTCCTACGATGACGCGTGGACGTTCACGGTATTGTTCTTTACAGCTGTCACGTGTTTCAGTATTCCAATTGTACAAATTATGTATTGTTCACTAAATATTGCAACATTCTGCAATATACCAGTCGGCTCAGTATTTAGTCTTTGCTCAAACATACGTATAGTGAGTCATTTATCGTTAAAGCCCATTAGTTCAGAAGATATTTCAGTTTGAACGTCAACACTACCGGGTGTCCTATTTGTACAAAATCAATGTATATCTAAGAAATCGTTGACGATAGTAGAAAATGTTTCGAACGAACGTCGAATGGTTTCATGGTAAATGTGACTTGGCCTAACTATTTTTTCCCATAAATGGACGCGTAGAGGACACACGAAGGTTAACAAGGTTTACCGAAATGGGAGGGTGTATCGAATGCAACGGTTGATACAGTTTATGATTCTGTTTTAAAAAAACGTGTTAAAACACTTCCGTGTTAAATTATCTCGATTTGTGGTATATTATAAATAATTTATTCTTTAAGTGTAAGCGTTCTTAAACACGTGTAGAAACTTGTTATGGACGGTTAAAGGCCGAGAACATATTTTTTTAGAAATATGATCTATAAAAAGTATGTAATTTTGTTTGTTTGCATTTTGAAAAAAAGAATGCATGTACCTGACAGATAAATATGTGTGCAGAATCCCAACGCACCAAGTTTGATGGTTCCTCCGAAAGAAATTCCTAAAAATTGGTAACAAGATGGCGTTCAAAGTATACCCGGTGAAAAAGTGGTCGGAATTTTTGCCGCGTTTGACTGAACGGGGCGCAGGCACACGCACACATTCTAATAGCAGGAGAGGCGCGTAAGTCCTGCAAATGCTATGGCAAACGTCCAACAAGGGCCCTCAAGCCTTCTTATCTTGGGAGAGGACCAGGCCATGCGAGGCCCCTCGATCCCCGATGTACATTTCCTTTCAAAAGTATTGGGTGTCCTGCAGTGCCCACTCAGGCGAATTTATTTTCCCAACCTCAAAGCCGAGCTGGAACGGAAAATTTTCTAAAGTCTCGCGAACAAACAGCATCCTGTTTCCTTGCTAATTAGTAAACTGCGGATGTTTAGGCAATTTTCAATTTTTGTAGGCAAATTTTAAGAAAGTGGAATCATGTGAAATGTTATTTTCAGTGGTAGATCTTTGTAGGTCTTTGTAGATCTGAGATAAATAAAAATCGTACTAAATTCTGTGGAATTTTATTTTATAGCACTTTTTCTTAACGTTTTTTGAAGCCATTAATGCATAATAAAATAAAAATTGTCTGCATCGATTGCAAGAAATAGAAACCAAATTGAATGTTATTTCTTCCCTTAATGATTTTGATAGAGATTTTAATTCGATTTTTGAGATATTTCAACAATTTTGAATTTCATCTGCTCAATTTTACTATAAATGCATAAAGATCCGCAGTCTAGTAATTAGTAATTACTATAGCTAATATTGCACAGAATTTATATGAACCTCTAAAATTGACTTCTTTGCAATATTTAATTAATTATTTATTTATTGATGCCGTAAACCTTTTGCAATCTTTATACGGATTTTTAACGATTTCTATTAGAATATGCAGTAGAACATCGATTATCTGAACCCTCTATTATCCCAAAAAGCTTCAAATTTAAATAGCTCTATCTACAGCGATCCATATACAACACTATTTGTAACACTATAGTTAACAATTAGTTATAGATTAATTATATATGTATAAGAAATAATTAATCCCTTTTAACTCTTTTATGAACTATTATTTTATTAATTGTTTTTAAAAAAATTTAGTATTATATTTTTTATAATTTTTTTCTAAATTTTTTATCTTGGTATGTGTGCATACACATACATACGCAATATATGTATACAATAACATTGGTTTATTTGGCAATAATTTTCCACAACGTTGTTATTAAGGGACACTAATAAATTTTAAATTGATGCTACTCAATAAAAATTCATTTTATTATTTTATTATTGCAAATTATTGCTGTGGTGTACTTTGAATAGAGAAAGTAAATCTCCTTTTCTGGTGAAAGCAAGCAACTTTGTAGCTCGAGTATATCGACCTTAACACTTTTATTTTTTGTTTGCAATTCCAATGTTCAATGGAATTTTCAAGCCAGTTTTCAATGCTATTACGTTCAACTATTTTAGATTACACCATGCTGTATAATTTATAATAATTTTCTAGAAATCTCTCTCTCTCTCTCTCTTTCTCTCTCTCTCCTGTAAAAATTCAATTCGAATTGTTTATCTACTTTCCATCTAAAAAATGTTTCTAACTACATAATAAAGTAAATCTATCTATAAAGTAAATCAATGCTATCTGAACAGAGTATCGAACCATAGTCAAGACTGCATTGACTGATGCATGGCCACTTATGTGTAAATTACATAATCGGAACAATCGACGATTATCAAACGACGCGTCAGAAATCACTGAAGCGGAAAATATAGGTAGGCTACAAAACAAAATGGCCGTCACTCCTTCCGAGTACTATTCAGTGCTTGGATCCTCAGGATGGCTGATAAGATTTTGCCGCAACCATCCCGCTGCTATCAGTATGCAATATTTCCATTTGTGGAATTTTTCATAGCCAGCATTACTGTTATCAAAGCATTATTCTTTTCAGTGTTGTTGTAATCTTTTTCCTGAAAGAATGGATCAGAGCCACGCCCATAATCTCTGCAGTGCCTTTTAAGTCTTGTTAAAAAAAGAATTTCTACGACATTGAGATGCTGCAAAATTATTAATAGTTTCTTTAGCTGAATTAGTATTAAATAACTAAATTAATTATATTAGCTGTATTAGTTGTAAATTGTGAATTAGCTTGACAATTCTACAAAATTTAAAGCAAAATTGGACATATCTAATTCCATAGATATTTTTAAAAAACATTTTTAGTAATAAACAATAATAGTACACACCTATATTGTATACTCTAACAAAGCCAATTACATTATTATTGTAAAATGAAATAATTTCGCGCCAGGTAAAGTTTTACTGCACGTTTAAAAATATAAATTTATTTTTGTACTATATATTTGTTATTGTTCGATATATTCACCAGGGATATTCAAATGAGATTTAAAAGTGCACTTCTTAGAAAACGATTCGGATTAATGTAAACACAACTGCAGCATTAGATTAGCTCTAATATTAGCACCGAATCTTGTCCGCATAATTTAGCTGGGAATTAATTTGTCCGAGATAAACGCACATGACGCTCGTTGTATTTTCGCGACATATAATTATAGACATCAATCACGATTGTGTAATGCAAATGCGCGTTCCGAAGAAAATCTACCGTGGCGATTTAAACAGAATGTACCGAGTCACTGATACGACTGAGGCAGTGATAGCCGAAGCAAAAATTATTTTATGCTTCGGCACACTATGCCTTAGCATACCGTTTCGAAACGCGTGTTGTCCACTTAACATTTTTCTATCCTGTCACATGTTTATAATTTTATATGATTTGATAGGCAGTGTATGTCCCGTTTTATGAATATGACATTTGTATTCCACAACATATGTGTGCGTTTGAATGTCCCGCGTGTATGACGGGTGACTGGTGACGCCCACTTCAGCGTAATGGCGTTTGAATATTCGAAAATCGATATTACGGTATCAAAGTTAATATAATAATAATTTCAAAGAATTATTTAATATGCAGCATTAATTTACAGTAATACTGTGGTATAAAATTTCATATAATCATAATTAGCCTAAAATAATGATTCAGCATGCAGTATTAATTTAGAGTATAAAATTATATGCATAATTAATGTACATACACATTGTAATACAAAAATTATATGTTCATACAATTTATATAATTTATAAAATTTCGTACAATCATAATCACCATATAATAATGATTCAGCATGCAGTATTAATTCAGAGTATAAAATTATATGCATAATTTTACTTACGGATACATACAATTTTAATTTTAGTCATTATAAAAAATCTTAGTATTCTGAAAAATGACCATCGTATATCGAGATGAATAAATAAATTTCGAATAGTGATAGTCGAGTCGAGAGATGAATGAACTGATTTTTAAGGATGGCGGCCATGTCCAAAGATAGATAGGGAATTTCGAAAAATTGATGACAGGGGGGCATCAATTAAAATGACCGGGTGACCCGGAAAATTTGACCAAAGCGGACCGATTGAAAAGGGCAGGAATGGCCTTCGATTTAGCCTCCTGGTGGACGCAACCTGGTTTTTAGGCGCGGCTACGAAGCGTCTACAAGACGGTGGCAACCGATTGCTTCAGTGGAAATTTCCATTGCAGTTGGCATGCCGTGTGGTATGACTGTACAGTCCACCATAAAAGTATCGACGCGCTTATTCTCGTTTTAACAACCGGTAAACGAAACTTGCCCATAATTACCGTAATCGTTCACCGCGATTGCAACTAAGAACCAAACATAAACTACCCAAAATAAACAACTATAAAATATATAATTTAATTCTTATTGACAACTGTATGCAACTGTGGTTGCCATGCGTTGTCATGTTTTAAATAAATGAGAAAAAGGATGTATTTAAAAAATGATTTGAAGATTGATTTTGTTAATATTTAATATACAACGTTCTGATTACCGTTTTTCCTTTTTGAATAGTGGTCTAAGGATCACGTGATAGATCACGTGTCACGGTTACGTAAGAGGCAATTTATATGTAATGATCAATAAAAAGTTTGATTGTTGTATCAGCTTCAATTATCTCTTCAATTACATTCGCCATCTCATCCCCACCACTATACTTCACGTTCCAATTTTCTGTGTCGCAATGGAATTGAATTAATTAATACAATTGGCATGCAGTAATGGTCGTAATTACTTGAACGTCAAGAATTGTTGATCGAATATTTCGAAGAAAATATACTCTGTGCAATCCAATGTTTTAGTTAGGTGAATACCTCAAAATTAAATTCGTAGTTATTATGTGGTGGCTAACTACCAATAAAATATGCAACATGAAATTATTGAATAAATAAAGAAAATTATAGCTTATTAAATAATTTCAGTAAAAATTAGTAAATAATATTTTAATCATTATGAATGTTATTAATGTACTTTTATTTATTAACTGCATTGTAAACGAGACATCGTATAGTTTTCTACAAAATAAAACAGTTTCCAATAAATATAATCGACTAAGAAATTCGTGAAACAAAAAGGAAAGAGAAATCGGTGACAAAAATTGCAATTCAAAATTTAAATCATTTGCTTGCTCGCGCCATTACTCGGTAGGCAAAGTCGATAGAAAGTGCTTGTCACGCTACCTACGGGAAAATACCTGAACTATTTGACAAAATGCAGTTTTCTGCTTACAATTCTGAATTACCGACTCTGTATAAAATAATGGATTACAGATATAGACTATAGAGAAGTTTTGTTAATAAAACAATCAACAATAAACAAATGGACCAATAAAGTTTAAAAAAAAGTTCCAAGTCATGTCCAAGAATTGTTTAATTATCACAGCATTGGGTCGATGTGATCGTCGATTTTTAATATTTTTTATCTTTGCGGAACAAAATATTATAAATTGAGAATCACACCGATTGCCTCCCCTCGCCCCCGAGGTCTATATGGAAAAGCCCATAAGATGCAATGTCTGTCGTAATTCTAAGGGGAAAGCAATGGCTGCGAGTATTCAGGGGCAGCCACGCCGGCTGTGAGTATTAAGGGGCAAGTATACCGGCTGCGAATATTCAGGGGCAGCCACACCGGCTGCGAGTATTCGGGGGCAGCAGCAGCGGCTGCAATCTCTACAATCATCAAAGAATAAAATTAATCAAAATTCTGCAAAGAATAAAGTAGCAACTACCTCTTAACTTGGCGAATATTACAGGTTGCCCTCATTTTCCTAAAAGAACATTATATACAGACATGTAATTATTGAGCTTGGAAATTATGATAAGATTAATAACGTACTTAAATTTAATGTAAGCAGCAATAAACCTCCATACAGGTTTCAGAAATGAAAAAAAAAAGGTCGAACCGTATTTTCCCGTGGCAGCATCCGCAAAACGGAGTCGGTTCGAACGGAATAAATTAACACCTGACATCGCATTGAATCGCAGACCGCAATTACAATGTGTCCAGCCGATCTAATGGCTCTTTACTCATTGTCCAGGTAGGTGGTTTCCAGGGCTCGTTGACGGGGCCCTTCGTGAAAGTCCGCGAGGAGACACCTGTGACGTGGCCGGGCATTGTGCCCACATTTCACAGGTGAGTCCACCTACTACGTGCCGGGTTTATGCTGCTACTTTGGACAGTGCCGCGTTTTATTGTCTTTCCGCCAACTCGTAGATCCTTCGACAAGATACCCATTGTCCGAAAAGGTTGCTACACTGCCCACACCGAGCTTATATCATGTGCGTTCTCCCATATCCGTACGTCCTCTTGAACGACCGCCTGTCAGACCTACTCTTCCGGGATTTCTTTTTAGGAAACTCGCAGAGACTTTTCAAAAACGGCTCTAGGACTCGAAAGTACACTTGTCGAAGTACTTGCTTCAATTTTTACAAAAGCAAAATATCAATAATAGCATGACTCATATCATATAGGAGTCTACCTGACTGTGATGTTTGGTTCATTTAATAGAAGTTCCACTGTAAGTAGTCAACTTTTAAAGGCCATTTGTTCTATGTACATTCTAAATATCTCTTTTTGCTGCCCATCGAGTTAGTTGATATCACGGTCGATGATGCGGTGAAAACCGTAGCAGCAGCTCCGTATCTTTATCTGTCCGTGTCCGGTGAAAATGGAGCTGGGAGTGGCGAGAGAAGGAGGAGGAGGAGGTGGCGGAGGGGGATGGAATAGCAGAGGGTTTGAGGACAAGATAAATTACCAAGGTGGACGGTAGCGCATCCCGGTCAGCAACTGGTACCGCGTTTGATGGAATCGTGCACGACGCTACGCTGGCTAGCATCGAATCTAACAGCGAGCGTCGCACCACCGAGGCGAGAGGGCCCGAATGCTAATGGCAGATGCGATGCTCGATCCCAGACGGGACATTCCAGCCGTGCTGAGATCGTCTATCGGCCCCGACCCTGTTCGT
This sequence comes from Lasioglossum baleicum, assembly GCF_051020765.1. Taxonomy (NCBI): domain Eukaryota; kingdom Metazoa; phylum Arthropoda; class Insecta; order Hymenoptera; family Halictidae; genus Lasioglossum; species Lasioglossum baleicum. Next base: position 5,556,477 of record NC_134946.1, on the reverse strand, counting down.
TAGCGCGGCCACAAAGAGCGCCAGGCCTTGCTGCGCCGAGGCTTTGTCTAAACCGGACATTTTCACTGGTCGGTCACTTCCTACAAGCGCAGTGATTCATTCGTCGGTATTATGTCGCCCGGCGTGTATCTGGCTGGTATCTGCGCTTAGGGGACCGCCCGCGCTCCCGCTGGAATGCGCTGTAACGGTAGCCTAACGCTCCTTCCTGTTTCCACTACTTTTTCGCCATTATCCTTAATCGCGTGCCACGAAATCCTCATAATTTGCCAATTTTCAAAAAGTTCCATTTTTACGTTGCGCTACGTGCCAAGGCGTGGTAATGCGAGTTCAAAGCCGAAACAAAGAAACTTCTCACAGTAAAAGATTGAAATTTTTCATTTAATTATAATAACGTTCGCGTAGAATTCGAATAAATTCAAACTTGTCATTCTCCTAAGGCAACGCGTGCCACTTTGAACTCTCGGTGGGCTGAAAAAGCATTTCGAATATTTTCTTCCTCGATTTTGCATGTCAGCTATCGCGCGTTTGGATTGTTCGAAGCAATCGCGGTTTCGTAATCGTGTTAAGGCCGGTATTTACGAGGACATTTTCGCGTTATGAAAATTCTTAATCAGCCGCGTTGCACTCGCGCGCTGATAGAAACGTTCGTTTTCGTAATGGAAACTGCGCGGAGTGTCGCTGACAATGACTTAGCTACTATACGGAAAGATACGGGAGGTATGCATGCGGCAAGGTGCGCCGATAAAAATGAAGGTGAAGGATATAATCCGAAACTTAATGGCGGCCGCCGCGAAATATGTATGTGTGCCACCCGTCGTTCTCCATTAGCCGGGTTACTCGTGGAAAAACGCGTTACTGCAACCGGGATCGCATTCCGAGATCGCGGATCGATACGATCCGACGATTTGTAAACAATATATGGTCAATAGATTTTTGTTGGGTCGCGATATCGTCGACGACAGCCGCCATTTTTCTGTATCTATGTATATGGTAGGACATCGGTTATGCAAACGATCCGTTTTCTAAATGCTTTGGTATCTGCGTGCTCCCTTATCGGTATGCGAATGTTTATTATTCGAGCGTTTTCTTATTCCAATTAGAAATTAGGTTCTAGATTAGATTAGAATTAGGTAGGTAGGAGATAGAATAGTTAGGAATGAAGAGAGACTAAGAGTACTCAGAGGAAAAGATCAAAAAATAGATTAGTTGCTGAATACAGGCTAGCATAATGACAAACTTACGCGAGGTCGCCATTGCGCAATAAACGCATACCCCTGTTGCTATCGCATATGTGAGATCTGGTACTTGACACGCGATAACCCAGTATTCAGAATTATTAACTCTGCGACGTCCAGTTCAAATAATAGAGTCGTTGATAAGCGTACGCCGAATGCATTGTCCGAGTTTGGTAAAGCGTAGCACACGCTGCGCCGTAAGTGCATTGCGAAATCGGCGCCATTCACAGGTCGCTAGTGTCCCCTAAAACGATTTAGCACAGCAATATATGGGCTGACATCACCAAACCGAGAAACGATCCCGAACATTCGAAATCAGGTTTACAACCTGGTCAAAGGGAACTGAGACATTTTTTTGTCACGTCCGACAGATAGCTGTGGGGACAGGTTTACAATACGAGATAGTTTATTATTATTAGTTGTTTTACCAAATGGAAACTTTATAGCGCACTCTAGCCTATAAAATATGCAATTTTAGTAGATCAATTCAGACACACAAGGTGTTCGATGATATCTGGTGAACTATCGAGTGCTGCGAATTTTTATGCAATGATAAACATTTTCTACTTTAATTCCAGGTGACAGCAGCCAAATAAAAATGTCTTCCGTTTGTGATTTTAATAATTCAACAACGATCTATCGATATTCTTAAATTCTTTTAGTTTTCCTAACATAGAAGAGTCACCAAACTTGAAAATGTAGGCAGAATAAATTTTTTAAATATTGACAATACATGCTGTCACACAAAATAATAATAAAAGAAACCAAAGATGATTCACGTTTTTTAAAGAAATAATTGTCACATACATACTAAAGTTCTTTGTTGATACGGTATACACAATAAGTAGAAAGAATTCGCTGTCTCAGGAAAATATTCTATACATTCTCCATAGAAGATGTTCTATGGGGGATACACTATGCACTTCCACATTACCAGCCTCGCTCTTATGGGTTTTACGGCGAAAAAACGAAACTTCGAAATTCTCGTAAAACTTTTTACTGAACGGCGCGCAACGGGACATAAATATGTAATAAAATGGCGGTGCTCGGGGAACACAATGACGCGTCCTCACTTTCTTTCCCGGTTTTTGCTCCGGGTAACTCTGCAAGAACTCTATAGCAAGAATTACCCAGAAACTTTAACAGGGATGGAACGGTGTATTTATTCGAACTATAGCGAGTTCTTTTTCCCGGGGAGATCTCGTTTCATTTTGTTTCAGATCCCCGCGTAGCTGCGAGCGCGTGCCATTAAAGGTTCACCGGCAATTCCCTTTGGTTTATGGTGTATTTAGTACTGCCGCTATGATCGTTTCATAGGCCATACGTTGACGGGGCCGTAAACCATGGAACAAGAGGCTTCGCTCTGCTTTTTTCCAGATGGAAGACACATACATTGTACAACAAATGCTGCGGGTAATGGGTTTCAAGAGTTTCTACCGAGCAAGACTGGTACCATTGTTGGCATAGTTGCAATTGAATTTATAGGGAAAGAGAAATTTTTCACTTTGCAAATTTGCATAGATTCCATGGATTTTTATAATATTATGAAAATTTCATCATGCTTATTGTTAGACAAAATTTCAAGTGTCACTTTCGTTACAAATTCATAAAATCATAAATAAAAAAGTGAGCCGCGAAAGTACTCGAACGCCCTTTAAAACGGAATAACTTTTTTATAATTGTACCAAACGACCTGATTTTTTATAATCAATTAGAAGCATTGGTTTATGAAATGATATGCAAAAAAGATTTGCCAAAAATTATAATTTACAAGGTTTCATGCAAAAATGAAAAAGGCATTTTTAAAAACTTTTTTATTTGGGCTCTCTTATTGAAAATTTAAAATATGTATATGTTTTGTAGATCTTCTAATTGATTATAAAAAATCAGGTCGTTTGGTGCAATTATAAAAAAGTTATTCTATTTTAAAGGGCGTTCGAATACTTCCGTGGCTCACTGTATAGTGCAAAAATGCAAAAATTTCAATATTTCCTGAAAACCTTAATTATTTTTATAATAGTGATATCTTGTAGATTTCTGAACTCGACTTTGAAAACTGTTCTTCAAAAAGATTTACAAGAAAAATTGAAAACATTTAACATTAAACTTTAACTTTTGCAGAAAACGAATTTATAAATTTTTTAAAATGCAATGGCGTATATTTTTAAAATATAATGGACACCCAAAAATGTTGAAATTATCTCAGAAATTTTTTAAATTTAGTTTAATGTGTTGCACTAATCAAAAACGTCGATACCATTATTGTTCGAATTTCTTGGGCTACTAATGCTGTAAGAACAGATATTCTTCAATCTCCACGAAATCCACTAAATTAGAAAAAAGTTTTTACTAGAGCAACATAACAGGAGATAAAGTTGGGTTTGAATTCAGCTTCACGTCTTACTTTCGATACTTTCCACCGGGAGAATCGGAAATTGCGCAAACTGGCAACTGTTGCAAATTATAAGCCTGCTGGGCACCTAATGACGCGTGAAGGTAATTAAGTGATACAATTAGTGCAATTGATTATATGCTACTATAAAATACGTCGTAAACTGTGAAATAATTTTGCGAGTTATTACGGCATTACACTCGTAATACTTTTTTACAATCTTTAATATCTGTTATCCATTTTCATCTGTGTTGGTCTGTGTTGGTGCGTTGACAACTGTGTGTGTACAGTACCGTCCAAAACGTAGAAGATACTAAATATTTATTGCGAACACCATTTTCATCAAAATTTATCCTTCTCAATCCTCTAACAATTTTCGAAAATCTTTTTCCTTCACGGAAAATACACGTCTATAAAAGATTAATTTAATAGTTTCTTAAAATTAATTATCTTCTTCTTTATGATTTTCAACAAGCAACTTCGATTATCGACTGATAACATATGCAACGTGTCGCGTATAAATAAAATTGCAAAAAAGACTAATAGTATAAGTTTTAATTTTATCGACTCTCTAAACAATCTTTCCGGAAGGCTGCTACAGAAAGAAAATATGTTTTTGGCCTGTTGGCGAACAGAAAAGTGGAATGTGGGACGCGAGACAAGTAGAAAGTGGTGTTGAGAGTGTTGACATGCCGAATTGAATTTTCCCAAGCGTGTTCGGGGCTGTTCGAACGTTTCTCGAAGTTGCACTTGCATACCTGTTATTACTTTCCGTTGTTTTTCAAGTAAATAGCTGTTTATCGCTCTCAGCGACAACTGAACCTTTCCCTGGAACGTGTTTCGGAAATCGTTGCACGAGCCGCCTTCCAGGCAGACATATCCCGGAGTTAAGAACATTACGTTCTCATAAATCAGCCTCGATTCGATTCGGCATAAATCATAATCGTGTCGTCGGGCGTATGCAGACATCTTTGCCCTACAGCATAGAACTCCGTGAGAAAGATCCTCCGCGACGCTGAGTCGCTCTCTCTTCTCATGATACGCCGTTAACTGCTTTTAACTCGCTTTTCATCTCGGCCCGACGCGTTTCTTTCGATCGGTCCTCGCTTATCATTTCGATACCATCGCACCAGGCGATCACATCGAAAACTTGATTGTATTGTGCAGTCGAAATTAGGGGGGCATTATGACATTGCTTTCGTTCGTTCGAATTTCTTTATAAAATACAGCTATCCGAAGTTTCCAATTTTTATTATATGTATATCTAAATAGAGATTTAATAGTTAATTCAAAATCGAGACTCCTGCAGGTGATTTTTTTCATTTTAACAAAACCTGGTTGCAGTTATAAAGTTCATTCTCTTTTCATTTGAATAAGAAAATTAATTTTGTAATATGAAGAATTGCAAGTGAAAGAGAATGCTTGCTACTGAAACGATTATTCTATTACGAAATGCATTTGTTATATGATGTAGAAGTGTGCTGGTTACATACTTGTGTTAGTAGAGAATCAGTCTCGTTTATTTCTTTTTGCCCTTCTTCTTGCCCTTCTTCTTTTTGCCTTTCGCAGCTCGCGGATCAACCAATGGTTCACGCGGTGGCCGAGGTGGTGGACATCCGCGAGCGAGATATGTAGCCAATGGAGAAACGCCACTGACATCTCTGATTAGAGCAGCTAAAAAAATTTGAAAAGGCAACCATTTGAAATACGATCGTATTTAATTAATTATTGTATTACAAAAAACCGTGATACTGAGTAATTTTGATTTCACATATTCTGGGTATGTTCATTTTATACTTTGATTAGAAAGTTCCAGTTGACATAAACATTTCACGATAGAATTTAGTTGTTATCGATGACTTCAAATTGAAATTGTTTAACATTTTTACCTAGCTTTTCAGGTGAATCGTCGTCAGCCTTCGTGGTGCGATATCCATTGGAGGAATTCATCTTTGCTTTCAAACTGCATTTATATTCGGTCTCTTCAGGGTCAGTTTTGAAAATAAAAGCGTTGTTCACGAGAGCAAAACACCTCGTTATACACCTAATAAGAGAATTTTCAATCATTGCTCTTTCAAAATAGATGGAACATATACATATAAAGACACACGATTAAAATGTTTTCATTTTTTTCGAAATGTTATAAACCTAGACAAGCTTTAATAACTATATTAGAAAAGCATTCCGAAATTATGCTAGAATTATTGTGTATAAGCGACAAAAATAGATTTTATGAAATTGCTAATCATTTTATAATGTATAAATAGTTAACAGAATTTTATCTTACTTTCCCAAGTTTGTGAAGGTAATGGTAGCATCTAACTGTCCCGCGAAACTGCCACCAGAATCTGCTAGGTCGTATGGTCCTCTGAACATGAACGACTTCTTTTTATACACGTTCAATGTGTTCTGCAAGTAATGAATTCTGTTATTATCAAAAATTGAAATCAGTTTCATAAGAATGACGAATTAATAAGTATTCAGCATCCACGTGAAATAAGTAGACTGCGGATTTGTATGGAAAATAAAAATTAATTGCAAAATACTGAGGCTATACAGGGTGAGTCACCTAACGTTGCCACCTCAAATATCTTTGTTGTTTTTAAAGCCCAAGTATGAAGTCTACAAATAAGGGGCTTCGAAAATCAGTGAGCGATTAACGAGTAGACTGCGAATTTTTAATGGTTGATGCAAAATAATAATGTTCTGTGTCGGTTACATGGACTAGGAGCTACTTATAAAGTTTATACGTGCATGGCTAATTATAGTCACTGCATTCCTAATGAAAGGGACTATCATTGTAGGTGTTTAAAAAAGGGTGCTTCCATTTAAAAAAATGAAGGTGACCTTGATATCTCTAAAAAAATTCACGTAAAAACAAAAATATTTTTGGTATCGCATGTGAGCCCCACTGAACCATTCAACTTTGTCCTTCGGACATTTGACGTATCTTTAAAAACAACAAAGATATTTGAGGTGGCAACGTTAGGTGAATCACCCTGTATACGATACATTTATTGTGTTGAATAATCTCTTACTAAATCGCAAGCGCAGCCAGAAAGGTATGTGCGGATGCCACAAATAGGAAATTCGTCGCCGACTCGAAAAACGCCGATATGCACCGGCAATCGCTTCATCGTTTTGACCAGCTGTTCGCATGGCGCCGAAAAGTGACAGGTCCGGCCACCTGTGAACCGGTACACGTGGACGTCGTCGTTTTTGGGAAATCGTTTGCGCTCGGCGACTTCCGTCACCGGCAAATCGATGATGACCGCTTTCACTGTGAGCGATGACCCCGCCACGTCACCTTTCGCGTCATTGTTTAATAGCAGCTCCGATATGAAAACATCCAGGAGGTATAAACCGTACATGATGCTGTGGTGGATTCTTCTATTTCGAAGGTTACGGTACACTTGTTAATTTGAGGAAGTGAAGTTGCAGCAGCGGTTTGACGAGCTTCATTTTTAAGCGAACGTGATGAAGTTGTCCTGATGGAGGAAGTGCAACATACAGCTTGAAATGTGAAAAATTGCATGGGAACGAATTAGAGTGTATAATATCGTAGTGTAATAATGTATATTGCCCTCGCATAAAAAAAATAAACGCAGTGCTTTCAATGTTGGGAACAAAAGTGTTGGCACACTTAACTTTTAATTATACAAACGTATATTAGGACAAGGTTAATGCTAATTAGGTCATGCACCTTGATGGCTTCAATTTAATTGATCACAATCTTTCGGTGTTCCCACAAGAAAGCAAAAAAGAAATAAAACATCAGCATGAATCTTAGAGTCTAAGATCATGCGTTCTCAAAGTTGGGCGACCTCGACTTCAATTAATTACATTTCCCTCTTTTCGCTTTTCTGATGAGTCGCCGAGGATTGTGAGCTGTCTGGTGATCTCTGCGGATGGCGAGAGTAGATCTCGGATCTCTTAACAGCAAGATTATCATCCCCTAAGTCCCGGGGTCGGGCGTGCTTAGTCTGAAGTGGCAGGAGCAGTTGCAACCGCCGCCTCGCCGCAATCAACAGCTCATACAAGGAGCGTATAAGAGTCTCGAGACGCGTTGTTTCTAATTGCCGCGATTCAAAGTAGTCCGTGGTATCTAGACGGTGCCTTTAGCAGCGAGGATCGCGTTCTAGAAAGGCGGTTGCGAGCCGAATGGAGCTTTGTTGGCGTCGTTTCCCCGGAGCAAGCCGGCGTAAAAACTCTAACAAGCGAGCGACACGGTTGAATTACGAGAAGCGTTACGTTACTGTTACCGTTCTCACTTTTCCCCCGGTGCATTGCTGCGTCATTTTCTCGTTAACACTCCTCTCGTTAACGCCGCAGTTTCCGAGCCTAATGCAATGCAAATCCAACAACCGTCATTGAGATATCATATCGGGCCGCGTGGCAAAGGCTAACGGCCTCGGCCGAACGCGCCTGAAAATTAACAGTGTTGTTTATAGGCGTTGTAACCTACGAATGATCGCGCAATCACGTTACTCAGCCGCTGGACGCTCTTCCTAGTTGCCCACGGTGTCCCCTCTACGATGTTGCAGCGGATGATTAGACGATCAGGGGCATCAGCCTATAACTATTGTAACGTTAACGGAAAGTTTGTCCCGCGAATATTTGTTATAATTCCATTGTATTTAGAGCAAACCTGTTTAGCTTCCACGGCTGGAACATGAAAAGTACCAAAAATCGAAAAACAAACAAAGCAACTTATGACAAATTGGAGGCATAAAAAAACGGCACATTGGTCCGTAGAAAATAAACAGTTATACCGGTATAAACAACAAATAGTTCACGTCGTTTGTGCAAGCGATAAATCATGGTAACCAAAGCAGGTACGGAAAAACGAATGATTAACTGGACATTTAACTGTTTAAGTTTCGTCCGAGTTTTACGATCCGAGATAACAACATATCGTTCACAATGTTATTAACGGCGTGGCCATATAAAGAGGCTCTAAACACTAGAGTGTAATCGTATATCATTTCTAATATGCAATTATTGGGGTGCATGTGCCCACATTGAAGTGCAGTAAAGTGACAACCTCGAGCACCAGGACTACTTTACGATTGCTCCACTTTCCCCTTGTTACGATTCAATTAGGAAATTGTAACCGGCCGCTAAATTCTCATTCATTGCTCCACATTAATTGAAGACCATTGCGGCGCGGCAGTTCCGCTTTTCAGGAGTGCAGCTGCGAACTGTCCACTAAGATCTTTGGAGTTGACGCCGTTAGTCTTGTGGGGCCGTGTTATGTCTCTCGTTCATTCCCACGAACCACGAGCTGTCGACGATCTAAAAGTAAACATTATTTGTGTTGTCGATGAGAGACGCCCCGATTTCTGTGCCAGACTGGATTATGTCCAAGGTTTTTGTGAATTTAGGTTTGCTGGAGTCTGCACCAATCTAGCTCCGATCAATTCTTCATCAATCTACGACGATACGGAGCCTCCTTCCAGTTTCCCGTGATCCCGATTATCTGGGCCAATGATCACAGCAACCGTCAGCGATGACCAGTCACATAAATCAAAACTGGTAGCAATGGTACCGCAAGGATGGTCCGTTTCTCGGTACAGGAAAGGGCAGGGAAGGCAGAAGGTCGCAGAGGAGTTCGTAGCACGGTTCGTGCGAAGGTGTACGGATCGTGTCAACGATACCATGGATTTACGGCGGTCACCAAGCGAATCCATTTGTTTCATCTGCATCTGCTTAGCACGCTAATGCTGCCTCCACTGAACGACTCGGTCCCTGACCGAGAAGTGTTTCAAGATTAAGGTGGACCGTCCTCGCGGCTAACTTCCGTTTCAAAGCTGAGCATTTGCAAAACTTGGAAACCGACAGCGCACTAGGCTAACTTCGATTACAACGTCACGTTGTCGTAGATGAGATGTCGGATTTTTGACAGTAACATTAAGCAAACATAACTTTTCTTGAATAATCAACAGTCCTGTCCCTCTCCAACTTCCCAGAAGAAAGAAGTCGGCCAGGTCAGTTTCGGCGAATGAAAAATTCGTCGATTTTATTGGGCAACCGTGGAAACGCAATCGCCTGTGCAATACACGGAAGAAAACAATGCCCGCAATATCAGAACAAAGGCGACTATGTCTTTTTTCGAGGGAACCGGTCTGGAGGAAGCCCGCGGCTGCGTAATTCTGCGAGAGCGGTTGCCAGAGCGTGTGCAACGCGCGAGTATTTGACGGCCTTTGCGCGTATTGTTCCGGCCATTCTATCGGCATTAGCCGCTGTTGCGATTCTTGCGACCGAGATTAAAACGCAGAAATCGTTTAACAAGAGGCATTCACGCCCCGGATGAATACTCCCACGCCGTCGAATTACGCCTAACGCACTCCGCTGCGGTGAAAAAGTGCTGTAAAGGCCAGCTGTGTATTGTTTACTGCTCTTGTAGCTGAGAACTAGTTCTTGATCATCTAAAAATAAATGGCAACTAATCTCATCTAAAATAAATTGGAACTAATTTTTACCAGATTGAGACTCCCCACTCTACGTTCCCCTTCCGCCACGGGCCGGTCACGTGACGCGTTTCGTCTCTGTCGTACAACGTCACGTGACTAATCCGGAGAGCGGGTAACTTTTTCCCCTGGATTCGAGTTAATTCCCCTGATCTGGCGGCTCTGCAACAGACGCGTTCGTTAAAATAAGGGGTTAGGAAACGAATGGTGTGCATTCAGTTGAAATTGACGAACGGTACGCGCGAGAGCCATGCGTCCCATAAATACCATTTGCGGAGATTCGAATGGGGCCGCGCCGGGACAGTCATTGAAATGCAAAATATCTGGTCCGGGTAGAAGATAACAGGCCGTTTCGAAAAACCGGTGGGAAACGGGAAAGGACGCCGATGATTTAACGGACGTGGCGGCGCGTCTTATTCTGCCTCGGCTACGTAAATCAGGGATTCTTCGGGCCGCGGACCGCTACGAGGAGCGAGAGCAATTAATAGCGCGTTCGTAATGCGTTGTTGGCATGCGAGAGCGGACGTGCCGCCTTTATTTACCGATGCGATGAAATATTGGGTCGCTGTTCGCCGGCGTACTCACGGGATTCCTGCAGTTCTTGGAATGAGGAAACTGCCGGCTCGAAACGTCCGCGTCCGTGTCGCATTCGAATCCTCGCGCGCCTCGATGACGCCGCGATTTCCTCCTTCGGGATTTTTCAGCTTGTCGTTCGGCTGACTCGAACGCGAAAAACCTCTACAACATTGCAAACCTTTTAATTACCATGCTGACTTATCGCTGCAAGGTCAAGTACACTCCCCGACAAAAAGATAGCACATATTAGATTTTTTTTTTAAAGTTTCGTAGCAGAAATTGATGGCAGTGATGCCTGCAGGCAGTTTCTGATACGTGTGAAAGATCTGAATCAGACTCTGCGATCCCAAAAACTCTTGAAACCTCCAGGGAACTTTTTCGCGAATGACGGTGCTCGGACACGCGAGCGTAAATATAGAGTATAGTTTATTGAGTTAGACACGAATGGGTCATGACCTCAAAGGGCCATTCCCGAACCCAAACTATGAGAAAATTTTCGTATTTTCCGCACAGGGTGAGACGGAACATGTGGGAAGCACAGCAGAGATTGATTCAGGACATCAAAATAAAACAGGCTCGTGTAAACATACGTCCATCATGACGTTGGTTTTGAGTTACAGCTTAGTTTGTGTCGCAACAATATTAAATGTTAGTATATTGTTCATCTGCATGGTTAAGCGTCCTTCTCGCAGTAATTACTTTTCAAAAATGACTTGCCAGAATGGAAAATAATTTCGGAATTGGCGTGCACTAGTTCGCGGATTGAAAAATTGAATGAATTCGAAGGATGGACGATCCAGTAATCGGACTGGTAAAATATTGGCATGCTCGTTCGACGGAGAGCAGCCGAAAGAAAAAGAGGTAGAGGCGCACTCAATTATTTGTGAAAGCTGCGATGCATGAATGGACGAATAGATTCCGGGGACGCGCGCGGCTGATAAATGCGTGCCGGCCTCACCGTTATTTTCTATAAACGGTCATTACTGGAATTTATAGCACCGCGTCGCGTGTTCCGAAGCGTGTACGCCGCCTGAAACGTGGAACTCCAGTTTAAGCGTAATAAGTCGGACGCGCTTTTAACTCGAACGTTTCCAAGCGACAACAAGAACGCACACGCCCACCTCTCTTGCATGACATACCGAGCCGCTCTCGCTTAAATCGAAATTGGCGGTACCGCATAAACATCGATCGCTTGAGTCTACAGTCTACGGTTTTCTTATCCGCATAATTCCATCGCTGTCTCGTAACCCTTGGCTGAACTTTCGAAGTTCAGCTACACTCCTGGACAAGATAGCACTGAAATCGGAAAACATCCATGAACAATACTGTTACCTATACACTATAAAACAGGCGAAAATAATAAAATGTTACTGTTACCGGCCGCCGTTCGTGTCAGTTTGGAGGAAGACGCGATTAGATTTAATAACACGGAAGGTCAGCGTGATTTCACAGGTGGTCGGTCAGTTCTCTACAGGAGAGGGCCCAGCTGAAACCTCAACCAGTTGTAACTCAAGTCAAGAGGCTACGCACTCGGCCGGCACAAAGCTATCTTGAGATCTTCGTTGCGTTCTGCTGAAGAATAGACTCCTAACCGGTGTGAGATACACGCCGGGCGAAGATCGCGATCAAGGGCCCGGGCTATTCTCTCGGCTTGCTCTCGAGGTGTGCACGCCGTTGCATAAACTGCGGAGGCTGGTGTCCAGGATCAAGATGCAAGCCTGTCGATGAGTGTTTCGTTTTTGTTTCACCGCGAGTGAATTGTCGCTTGATTGGATCCAGCGAGAGCCCGTTTCCTGGACGAAATTTCATACTCTAAAAAATACAAGCGGTATAAAAAAAGTGTCTCGGATAAAAGTTATAGGCTACAGAGAAGAGGATAATGACGATCGTATTTGTGACGGTCACTTCTAAAATTTCATACGCAATATTTCTGCCCTATCTGATGTTCCTACCCTCTCCTCTGCGTGTATAAAGAGAATGATCAAAGCTTCCCGTCGGTGTCCACGCAGATATCCACAGCTAATCTCGATGGGGGCAGACAACGTACGATGACAACCGATTGGAAAGTGTTGATACGCCAGCGACAGATAGTGAGAGCGCAGAATCGTTTGGTGGGCTTGCCCGGGCTGGATCAGAACAAGGGATCAGTAAACCGACCTTCCGGAATCATACAGCTCCCCTCCGATTTGATCACGAAGCGACGTTGTTAATTATCTAATGATCGGTAATTGCTCATTTCGCTCGCTCGGCCGATTACTTCCTCGTTATTCCGTTAATCGACTAATGCTGAACCATATCGAAGGAAAAAAACCGAGCGTAAAAGTAATCTGCCAATTGAAACGATGGCCAGCTTGCACAGTCACTCGGTTGGGCAATTACCGGCGACCGCGTTAAGCGGGACCGCATACTTTGATTGAAATATGATAAGCATTAATCGCCGGCATGTCATTCGAGCGTGTTCGCGAAACCTTCGGCGAACATCAAAAAAGATTTCCTGGTGGCCAACCTTTCAGCCACTCTAGTTACTGACTTAGTCATTACCCTCGATTTTTATCCTTTGCCTTTCATTTGTTGTTTTAATGGGAAATTTGTCCGGACGTTAATCCCTTTCACCATGACTCGGCTCTTTTGCTATCTTCTTTTCTTTATACTCGTTAATAGACTGCAATTGCTGCTTGTTAATATTATAGATCCGTATGCACTTGTGATGCGAGCAATCGTGGAGTACAAGAGAAGAAACATGCAGAAAAATGTTCAATACGGTTTCTCTGTTAATTATACCCTTGGAAATTGTCCGCTTTCAGCTGGTATCAAGAAATGACTTCTCTTCAGGATGAATACTTCTTCCAATTAATTCTGCGATATTAATAGTACAAACGCGTACAATGACGATGCAATACGATTTTCATTTCGCAGAGTAACAAAAGGTCTTTCTCGGCGCTTTCTCGCGACGTGACGTAGGCTGAGGAACTCTCGTTCGTCGTATTGGCACATTGTTGCACGCGCGCGTCTCCATACGTTGTAAAACAGGATACATTTGATCTTTGCGACAAGTGCACAGTCATTCGTTGACATTTCCTGGCCATCCCGTTTGTCGCATCGTACACGAAGATGGTGGATACCCGGCAGCGATATTATCATACGTTCAAGCCGCTATATATGTAGCAGGACGTGGACATTTTCCTTTTTACAAGCCGCCCCTCGACAAAGATCACCGAGAAGGTAACAAAACGAGTAGCATTGCAATTTTATAACGACATAAATTCAACAGACAAGATCTTATCTTGCTGCAAAAGAATTCTTCTAATAGTACATATATCCTGCATTTAAATTGCGGAGAACGACAGGATCGTCGAAACTGAAACCATGAATTTATGTTTTTTTAGCTTCAGTTTTTCAGTAGCTGGTTCTGAAATGAGATGACCGACTTCGAAGAAAGATAATTCAGGCAGTAGAGACTGTGTAGTGTTTGGTGGATCAAGCTGTCCCTCGTTAGCTTCAAAATCTCCGGACAATTGAAAGACCGGCTCTCTCCGGATCAGCCTCCCGCATCTCGGTCGGCCTAGCGTCGCGTATTCGCTCTGGTTTTTCGCGATGTCAGCCGTCCGGGGAATCGACTTCCTGGAGGCATTCCTGTGTACCTATATGGGGCCCTATATCCTCGGACCGATGTCCACGTCCCGTGGATGGTGGCAATGGTTGCTGAGTACATTGGCGCAGGTGTGGCGGCGCGGGCCCCACAAAGGGGCCCCGTAGATGGTACAACCTCTGCTCTCTGTTGGCGCGCCGGACCACGGTGGATTCGACTTTTTCAGAGAGACCCGCGTCTGCCAGGTCGCCGGAAGAGCCGTGTCGGCACAGGCCACCTGGGAGCCCTCGACAACCCTCCCTGCCCCTCCCAAGCCCCGGAAGAATTAATTATGCCAGCGACCGACCCGTTACTTCTCCGACCGCCGGAAAAATCACCGAAGGAATGCGAGCCGATCCTGCGAAATGTCCAATCCCTCTCGATGCCCACTCGGCTCCTTCGCTGGATCGTTCTTCAGCAATTTCACCCGCGAAATTCAAATATCCACGCTGCATAGTATTCAGCTTTCAAAAAATCAACATTCTTATTAATTGCCACGGATCTTGCCAAGTAGAATTGTTTAGTGTTCCCAATTGAGCCGAAAGCGGGCTGCAGGCAGTGTTCGGCATATCGCTAACAATGATTAAGTTCCGACACTTTTTTCCTTGTAGTCTGTAATTAAAAAGGAATTAATTAGGAAGCCAAAAATAGCTTCCACCGGGAAGACTCGCGAGATATCTGCGCTGGGAGTCACGAATTTGATGGTAGCGGTACACGGGACAGCGTAGGTGGACGTCCTTGATCTCGAGATAGCGATCAGGACCTCGCCGCTAGTTGTAGTCCTGTTGTTCGACGATTTACCCTAAGCGCCGCAGCTTGATTGGGCCAGCACGGTGACCTGGGGTTCACTGGAGTAGGATTAGACGTGTAAGACAGGCTCTCTCTTATCCGAACACTTACTTGGCTACTTGTTATAATCTATAAATGCTTGAATGTTAGAATTAAAAATAGGCAGAGAACAAAAAGTGACAATGTTCGTATGCACGAAGAAAATGGCCGAGGAGGAGGATCTCCGCGGCACGTGTTTCAGAGCGCGGCGTTGCTCGCGACCGATCGATCAGCGGACAATAATGCGAGTCTCGATGGGGTATCTTGAGCACCGTGACTCGAATCCTAATCCCGAAGCTCGTTGCCGGTACCGAAGGGTCGACGGGAAGATTAGTTGCCCGAGTGGCACATAATATGCGCGCGATAAAGAACGAACGAGCAGATGGTATCCACATTCCGGCGCCCCAACCCCGGCCGCCTCGTTCGCAACCACCTTGCGCGATTTTGTATTCAGACGTACAACACTGTCCCGCACTTTCGTTGCCCCGGTTGATAAATGCTGGATCGCGTGCCGACCGGGATTTATGGCACGCGGAATCTCCCGCCAGATCTATCGATCGCCTTAGCCACGCTCTCGGAACTGATCAAAAATCTCGGATCCGTTTCGAATTCATATCTCAATGACTTCAGATTTCTTCACATTTTTGTGCTGGTAAGATGAACGCGGTTCATGACACAGATCCGTTTAGATTTTGGAGAAATTGGAAAGCAATACAATTTTTACTTTTATTAAATTTCCTGAAAACTGAAAGTGTATAATAGTTATAGAGACTGTTGATATTACCTGCAATTTTA
Organism: Lasioglossum baleicum; assembly: GCF_051020765.1. Taxonomy (NCBI): domain Eukaryota; kingdom Metazoa; phylum Arthropoda; class Insecta; order Hymenoptera; family Halictidae; genus Lasioglossum; species Lasioglossum baleicum. Next base: position 5,540,553 of record NC_134946.1, on the reverse strand, counting down.
TGTTGGCAATTGGTTGTAGAAGAGTATACACCAGAGTTGGGCAATGATCAACTAATATTTAAAAATGACGAATAGTCTTTTTGAATGTTAGTCATAGCAAAATAGTCATTAGAGAAAACTTTTCGATAAGTTAGTGATCACTAGATGGCAAATAGTTAGTCACAGGTCTAAGTAATCGTTAGCTATTGCTTATTAGTTAATTAGTAGTTGATGATCAGTCATCCATCTTTAGTCATCAGTCACTATTGTGCGATCAACACACATTGATATTATTAATTAGTTATCACTAACTAATCAAAAAGTTTTGACTAATGACTATTTTGCTATGACTAACATTAAGAAAGACTATTAGTCATTTTTAAATATTAGCTGATTGTTGCCCAACTCTGGTATATCCGCGAGCAGAATATACATGCAGCTAGTCATCTTTCGTAAGTTTTGAGCTGACGTACGTCGGTTAAGACTTTCATCGATTGACACGATTGATCCCTGCCATAGATTATGATACATTCTCCGTGACATTTTTTACGGTAAATAAACGGGACAGATAATATTCCGTATAATGCTCCTGAGATTACACGGTTGCAAAGCATATGATTGATTGCCACGGTCAAACTAGTTGTTGCGAAGCATTCCATCCGCGTACCTTCATAAATATTTATAATTGTGGCTTATCAAACGGGTTTTTTAAAGATTCGAATCTTGAAAATTGTTGCAACGTTTCCTGTTAATATTGCAACGCAGAAGCGTTTAAAACGGAAAACGACAATACAGGACGAAATTGAACTCATTTCGGAGCTTCTTTTTTCGAAGAACATTGCTCATTTTCTCCTAACAATAAGATATTTTCGCATAATGTCGCGGGTGGGAAACTCGAGACCGATTTTTCCATGAAAATGATTGAAACCTCAGTAAAACCATGCAAAATTGTTTTTCACGCTGAACGAAGCACATTTTATGCTCAATATTCAAATTTTATTTGAAATATTTTTTACAACAAGCTGAAGTTTCGAGAATTGTGAAACCATAAATGGAACACCCTGTATGCTATCATATTATTGTAAACGCCACATATGTGTGAAAAATCTTCGAACTGTCTCACAATCAGATATTTCTCAATTCATTACCACAAATCTTGCAATGCTTACGATTAATTACCTTTCTCCAAGCAGTCGTAGTAGATCATTCAATTCTCATGCCTCATCAATATTAATAATCACGTCGTATTAGTCAGACTTCTCAAAGGCTAATGTTCGTTCTGAACATAAACAAAAAATTTTATCAATATATAAAATAAATATGAGCATTTTAACTTGTGAATATATTAATCATTTTATTTAAAAGAGACACGTGTAATTCCTTCAAAGTCACAGCCTGTAACTCCGTCTACATCCAGTTCAATAACTTCTGTGATTATGTGAATATTTACTTCAACCTTTTTTTTAAATCTCCGTAAACGATTATCGATAATTGAAAAATCGATTTTTGAAATTTTAAGATCGCTGTATACAGAAGCCTGTCTTTTTGAAGGATTTCGTTGTCTCACGACCGATACAATATGGCGTCGAATGCTGAGGAATGTGGTCGGAATCGCGGTTACGTTAAATATTATGGTTCAGCAAAGTTACCGGCCGGACGAAGGTAACTTGTTCACGTCTCCGCGATCTCGTTTACTACTTTTACGCCGGAGCTTCCCGCGCCAGCTTCAACATAATAAATATTGAGAATATCGAAGAGACTTCAGCGACAAGTGTAACCACGCATGAAATGATAAAATCTGAATTCCTCCTGTGGAAATGTATAGCGCGACTGCGCGGTTTCTGCGATACCAATATTTCTATGCGTCACTGCTACTCCTACTCGGAATATCAACCATGTTTAATCGTCGTTGCTCACTGGAGCAGAGAGATTCGAGGGAATTCGATAAAGTTGCTGGGATGATTGATAACAAAACAATTTCGAGAGATTGACAGCCTGCCAAAATCAATAACAGGGACCACGATCGAAGCGAAGTATAAGCAACCGAAAATGAATTCTCTCATAATTAATTATTATGAACAAGTGCAAAGAAATTCGATCATCGATAACTGTTATGAGCGATCGAAATTGTTTTTCTTCATCTATAACAGTTATCAAGGAGGATCCAATTTTTTGGACACTAATAGCTGTTACTTGTAACAAAAAGTATAAAAATCGATGTTTTTTAATTATTTCGTTCTTCGAATTTTTTTGTTTATATTTTGTTGTAGATTATCTGAAATTTCAATAATAATCAACTTTTTATTAATGATTTTTGTGTAGAAAATTTTAGAATAACTGTTATTTTTGGTGCCTGATTATAACTAGACTGCGGATTTTTACGCAAAACAATAATTGTCAATAATCACTTCATTGTTGAAGTAACAGTTTCTTTTTTAAATAATTTTACTTAGTTTCATCTGCTCATTGAACTAATTTTATCTTGCACGAGCAAGATGAAACGAATCAAATGCTTCAAAATCACCTAAAACAAACGACCTCGGAAAAATAGCTGCGTTTTTATTCCCGGGCGGAAAAAACGCCCGAGTGAAAAATCGTTAGAAACATTTCAGTAGGAAATCGAGCGGGAAAAATCGAAATTATGCATGCGCCGATACGAAAACTGATAGAAGGACCAGAAAGTCTGGAGCTTAGGGTAGAGCGCAAGCAATGCGTGAAACATCAACTATGGTTCTATGCTTCTCGCGGTCACATATATCCTCTCGCCATCTGGCTGGCCGATTGAAATATTCGGAATTGTAAAACATTGTTGGCGATTAACGTTCGATCTGACTCGTTCGGATACAACACGTGCAGGTAACCCGGTGTCGATGCCGCACCTAAGGCGGTTTCTCATTACCGCTAGAAAGATATCGCATGCGCCTCCACGATCGCGGTGAAACTTTATTTCAGCCCGGAGCAACGGGCGAGGATCGCGATAAATTCTCGGATTAATCGCGCCGTGCGGAATATCCACTTTGAATCATGACGTTGTCTCACCTCCTTCTGGATCAAACTGCGCTCTTCGGGTATCGTATCTCGCCACCGGTATCGTACCGGTAACGTTTTATTCTGCCGCGCGAAGCGAAGTAACTATTCAGCTGATTGACTTCGCCAAAATAAAATGATAAAATAGTTGAGTTTGGGCATTTTTTCTGTCCACAGTACGTCACACCGTGTACAGCTGTGACATACACGTGGTTGCGGCTAGAAACCAGTAGTGGTTACGACAGGAAGTCGTTACGGGATACCGGTATCCAAGTTAAATCGATGCACGCGAGGTGCTTTCGAAACTCACTCGCTCCTCCCACTAACAGAATAACTAATAACGCGAAAGTAATAGCAACTGTTCGCAGGAAAGCCGTAGGAAAGCAATTCCAGTGATCTCGCCCGCAATATAGGAATTCATCCTTTCTTACCTCGTCCGTCGCACGGTGGCCGGAAAAGCCGCCCGTGAGCATAACTTCATTATGCTCGCAGGCGATAACAGCCATTTGAACGTTGCGAAAGGTCGGTCCTTCCTGCTGTTGGGTTTCCGTGATTTTGGCGGCACACTGTTCCTTTAACGACAATCCACAATTTTACAGTTTTTATAAGATCACTATAATTAAAGATAACTATCAATAGTTGATGGTCCGCTCATGGTCGGCTCATGGGAATAATTTTTTTACGTTAATGCGATCGTTGCGTCCTCATATCGATCCTCGATCGTGTACTTGGTCCGTGTGATTTGTACACAGAAAAAACGAGAGTTAAATCAACCAATGCTAAACAGTCACGTTGCGAGGTACACGTACAACTTTGAGGTTACCCAGAACGTGCAATAGTTTACAAGTTATTAATATATTCTGTGTTGTTATTTCAGGTAAGTATAACAAATATCGATGTAGGTTTACATTAAATAAACCGTTTTTATTGTATTTTTTAAAATTGATTGAGAACAACACTAAGTAAGATGCACTTGCCCCGTCAATATTACTACACGGGGCAAGTCCGTACTATCACGGTGGGGTAAGTTCGTACTGTATCGGTAACTATAAAACTAAACAATATATTTAATGCAATAAAAAGCATTTTGCAGCAGGCTTGATAATAATTCTTTTCTTGCCCCGTAGCACTTGAAACAAGGTACGAAAGCATTTTTAAACTTTGTTTTAATATCATTGTATCCCCTTTCATATTTCAGCATAAAAGTACTTGTTTGTTTAAAAATGAATAACTATGAAGCTAAACAAATAATGGAATGCAATAAGAAGCATTTGGAAGCATTTTTAACTCTCAGAGACCCATTTTCGGGGCAAGTGCGTCCTACTTGACACTTTGTGCAATGTCCTATCAAAATGATAATTTTCAAGCAAAATTAGAATTCTACATAATACTAATTCATCAGTAATAACTGCGGCAAGAGTTTGATGCCAAGAACGTTAATTTTTTACATACCAGACTGAAAATACATCGGTTTAAAGTTCTTACCCCACTCCATCTTATTCTTATATCGCATTCTCTTGCAATTTGTCTACTGCTTGCACGAGGATCCACGTTAACTCGTGCCAATACATCAGTAGCGACGTTATCGTTAGCCACAGTTCGAGGTCGATCTCTTTTCACTTGCACAGAACCTCAACGGAGAAAACGCTGTTCTAGTCTTTTAACACACTCCGTATCAGCAGTGGTATACGCGGATAGGATATAACGCGTACCATCGGTGACACGGAACGTGTCAAATGCCATATGCGATTTCGATGGTCGATCTGGGTAGCGTTGTCCGTACACCTTGTATAATAAAGTACATTTTAATTATGTGTTGCTTTCCCGTGTATTATTCTATGCCGCAAGTCACGACCTATTCATCTCACAATAACTTTGTTCACCTGTGCATTCACTCGGACAGTTATCGGAACCCACACACTGGATTGCTGGAAAAGAGAAACGACGACAGGTTCGCGAGCAGCAAGGATCAAACGCGCATTCCTTTCTGGTTGCACCTCGCGAGTAAATTACTGGGTGCATGTTGACTGCATGCCGCACCACTAATTGTGAAAAAAATCAGCGGGGGACAAAAAAAAACGTGCGTGCCGCACGTCGGCTCATTAAGCATGACAGATTGGCTCATAAACTTCCTCGTGCTTTAATTAATAATTTAGCGTTAATTTGTTAGTTTTAATTATGATATCCGTTCGAGCGCGGAGCGTGGATATATCGGCGAAGTCACCGGGTCTAGTCCCCGCATAAATCGCGAAGATTTTTGCGATTTGACGTTTCTTAATCACCCGTTACGCGGCGTCAAAGTGGACTCATTGCGGCTAGTAATGACGCCAGCTGGCCCGGGGCCCGAGGCGGGCCATTTACACAGCCCAACAAATTACAAGGCGACACATATATAATCGTTAATTAAAATATACCGAGTGAAAAGAACGCGTCGTTAATGAGTCGAGCTTGTTCGGAGAAATATTACGCAGTCCGCTGAATCTTCCTACCTGTGAACTAGCATTAGCTTTAATAAAATGCGGATGTCGTAAACAAACGAAACGAACTTGGCTCAAAAGCGAGTAGCTGCTCTTCCAGCTGTATGTATACTGGGTGTGCCGATTGAGTCAATCAATTCGAAAAAATTATTTTAGGGGCTGCTGGTCACTTTGGAAAATGTTTGAGAGGTGTATAGTAGGTGGCCTAATAGGAGACCTATAGGAGTCTAAAGGAGGCCACCTAAATGTCTCCTTTATTTTTAATGGCACAAAAAAAAATATTTATGGCATAATTTAAATGGTATCGAAGGAGGAATATCATAGAAGAACAATTTATTTTGTCCGGTTATTTTTTCATAGTTTCTTCAAGATCATCGTTATTTTTTTTTTAGTCCATCTTGTTAATGACTTAAGCATATTCAAATGTATCTTTTAGCCGCTATAAGATGGAAGAAAAAGAAAATAAGTTTTCCCGATAAATAAATAACGGTGACCTTGAAAAAAAACTATGAAAAAATAACCGGACAAAAGAAATTGTTCTTTTATGATGTTCCTCCTTCGATACTATTTAACTTATGCCATAAATATTTCTTTTGTGCCATCAAAACTAAAGGAGATATTTAGGTGGCCTTCTTCAGCTCAGACAACCTGTACATAAAAGTGGTTCAGTACTTTTATTATAAAATTATGTTAATGCTAATTAAATAAAATTCTGATTATCCTTCATGAAATTGTTCAAATTTTCTTTGAACCGCTTTTGCTACAACCATCAGCTCCAATAATATTTGAGGTCGACTCTCCGGTTTTGCTCTTGTTTTCGAATTAATCAATTCGGTGAAACATAATTGAGTATTGGCAAGAGTAGCGATTTATACAGACACCCGGGTGAGTTAGGGTTTCGATGGACGTCGTCCGGGAGATCGATTAGAATCCTGTTCCAGGCGTTTCGCAGCGCATGCACTCGCAGAATGTTTCACAGTGATTCAATTACGGGGACCATGCTCGCAAGAAGCCACCGGTTATGCGAGCCCGGCCGCATACTCGGGGATACAGAGGGCGCACGCGAAAAATTATGATGAACGATCGTCTGTAGATTACCCGTTCAGTATTTTAATGAATCGGCCAATGCATTTAAATGCTCTTGAAAAAGGCCGGACGATGCTTATAGAACTACCATCTGAAACTTGTACGCAACTTACACCAGAATTGCAGCTGCACGACAGTTTACATGCGCAACATTACGCTCCAGCTCTATTCAGTACATAATCTAATAAAATGGCAGATTTAGTTATTTACAGAATTATTATTATTCTAGCTTTCTGAATGCCGAAGGCGTATACAAGGTGGCCAATAACCCTGAATATTTTTCGTGTATAATAATATGAAAAAATTATATACACGAAATGTGATGTATTTCATAATTATAGGAATAAGTAATAAGTAATTATTTATTGATATTGGTCGTAGAGGTAAGCACTGAGAAAAATGAGATTAGTTTGTGCTCCTTTATGACGTTTCCGGTCATCATGCAAATTGTAAGAGGCTCAATTACAATTTAGGTCGTATCGGAAAATGTCGACGGAGTAGATTGACAACTCTTATCGCGCACAGCAATTTGCATAAACGTTTCCGCATAATAGAAGCAACTATTCAGATGAGCACCGCGATCACGTCTTCATCATGTATGCACCATTGATATTCACAATCAGATAATTAATTTCTGTGCCGTTGTTGTTAAGTGTTCATTACGTTGGAGTTATAAGCCACCTATACGTATCATTCCACTAGCTGAAGGGTCGTTCAACTGCGTTCGACGTTTTTCGAAAAATTAGTATTGTATCCTGTTTCGTTTGTTGCATCTTCAGCTTAGTTTCACATTATAGTATGAAATTGTACGATTTAAGTAGTGCAGTCTCAGAGCAGAGTTGGGCATTAATCGATTAAAATTTTAATCATGATTGATTGATTAATGTGTACGATTAAAAAAGGGAATCATCGAGAAATCGACGATCGTCAATCGTTGATTAAAAAAAGAAACCACAGAAAAAAACATAAAGGACGTCAACAGAGTTTGTATTATACATATATAGACCAAATGATAATACACCTAACTCAGTTTACATTTTTTCAATATGTATACATAATACATACAGTTTTGAGTCCGTATTTCATTTCGAAATTTCAGCAGTTAATCATTAATCAATTCTCCGATTGACGATTACAATTGAAAGGAATGTAATCGTTAATCGCAATTAACGACTAAAGTATTTTAATCGTTAACCGCAATTAACGATTAATAAGTGTTTTGTCAATCGTTGATTAAATTTTTGCCCAACTCTGCCACAAAGTCGCCATTCAAGTGCCAAGGATTTTTGCAAGAAACAAAATCTTTACTTTATTAATGAACTGAAAAGACTCGAAAACTAAATATTTCTTAAAATAAAGACAATTTCGTTTAGGCTAGAAGTAGCAATGTGCAATTTAATAAATATCGAAATTCGGTAATTTCATAGCCACTTTAACCGCATGGTTTTGTTAATTACTTTAATTCCCCTCGGTGCATTAACTTGCAGGGTAGGTTCTAGCGTTACGTTTGCAACCCGAGATTACTCGAGGAATTACAGTGCCACGTACCAACTTTTAAAGCAGCAATGATATACCGATCCGGGATGAGTTAATTAACTGAATCGCTTCCTCTCGCCGTCCCTGCATCGATCCATCGAGATTTCCCGGCTGGATCCGAAGCTGCACGCCTCAAATCTCGTCCATCTGCAATTTTCCATCGAAATCGTTCGCCCGCTGTGAAAAAGGTCGACGCGAAAACGTGAAGGACGATAAATACAGGTGTGTAGCAGCGCTGCCAATGAGGCGAGCTTAAGAAGAGGTGCAGAGCACGTACTACTTACAATTCGAGATAGTTGGGCCATAAATTAGTGACTAGCTGAAACAGCGAGCAATTAGTTCCTTCCGATGCAATATTTCAGCTCTAACGTCTTAATAATCGAGGCGTGCGCTTTGAGAAATCGCGAGGGAAATACACTCCGCGACAATAATATAAGACACAGCATCTACAAAACCATAAATGTTTTTTAATTATTAGAGTGCGGATCTTTATGCATTTATTTATAGCAAAATTGAGTAGATTAAATACAAAATTGTTGGAAAATTTTAAAAATTAAAGATGTCAATGGATGATTTATCCTCTATTGAAACCATTAAGGGAAGAAATAACATTCAATTTAGTTTCTATTTCGTGCAATCCGCAGTCTAAAAATCCGCAGTCTACTAATTATATTTGATTGAAAATAACGTGGTAAATCTCTGGGATTTTTCTAATATTTTTACTGTTCCCCAGGGTTTTCCAGAAATGCATAAGATCCGCTGTCTGCTTATGAAAAAAGAAATTTTTTAAACAATCTAATATTCGAAAGTACGTATGTAAAATGGGACTCTGTTTATATGGAGTAAATGAGCGAAATCCTCTTATATGGAGACAGGTGGACTTCTATTTGAACCAGCTTTAATTATTGAAGAATTATTGTCAGAGTTACTGACAATTTTCAGACAGGGAGGTCTTTTTTAATAGTTTTAAGTGAATGGAGGTTTGCATATACTCATAGCTCCCTGCGATCATCCCAAGGAAGTAAGGGATTCCCCAAATTGGGACTACCTTCTAAAACTCGCTCCACTGGATGCTCCGGTAACTGTTGAGCATAACCGGAACCGCCCGAAGCCTATACTTCAGCCAGGGAGATCTATTGTCTAATTCCTGACTATCTCAAAGAGAAATCTGAAGTCGCACTCCCAGACGCGGACAGCATTAAATCTGTTCAGGGCACCGTCGACGCGAGTCCATTTGTCGCATTTGACCGGCGTTCCGCAAGATCGTGTGCCTCCAAATATCCTGTGACAAATTTCATCTCGAGTAGGTGCAACCACGAGCACAATTAACCGGAATGAGTCCGGGCGATTATCGGCGCGCGTTTCAAATCGCGAATCACGGATCACGAATTGCCATAAAGCCGAGTGTTTTATAATTACCGGACCGAGCCTAGCCGGCCGATTGCCGTGAAACTCCTCGGGCCGGCTTGATCGCTCGATAAATTGCATTTAAATGCTTTTGTTCGCGAGCTGAGGCATTGTATCCTCACGGATAGAACCGGGGATTGCGCAAGAGGAACGGGCACGCAGCTGCGATCCGCGCAATTGAAACCCCGTGCTCGTTAGGCTCGTCCAGTTTAGCATAGTGCACTCTTTAGTTTTGTCACAGTGCTCCCTTCCAAATCAGATCCACCTACAACTCATGTCCCCCGGTGACATGATTTACGGCGCTTTTAACGGCTACCATGGAACGGGACGTGATTCAGCGGCGTATGCAAAGCGCGCACGCCTCTTTAGGGCCGGCTCGCATATTCGTGTTACCGGCGTGCTATGTTAATCCGCGAATGATTTACACGAGAAAACATTGCTGTGACGAACGCGACCTGCGTGGGACACGCCGCGCCAATTCGAATGGAAATCGAGTTTCGTCGGACGACTGTTTACGTAAACGGGTCGTTCCGCGAACAATTGTACCGCTTCTCGCATTCTCTCCAGTATTCTTTCGAACCCGCCATTTCGAAAGTTCCCTGTCGGTAGCGCCACCTCTAAGATCTTTGTGATCTCGACGAATCATTCGGGGAAACCAACTGCAAAAGAAACCATGATAAATAACGAACTTCACAAAGATATCACATGGATAATTATAAAAAATATTAAAGGTGTCCCAAGAATGTGTTGGACTTCCTTGAAAGAGGTGATTCCTGAGGTCACTCGAAGTAACTCTCCTTGTTGAGGAGTTACTAACGAAAAACACGGATACAAACTGCACACTTTCGTTTTCCAATTACACGAGATATGAGGATATATCGAGCGTCCTATCATTTTGTGCGGCTCTGTATCAAGAATTTGACTTGCGGATGGCAAAGTTTGCAAATTGAAATGAGCACTACTTGTATTAGTTCGGGCCGTGTTACGGTCCCCCGCGAGAGCCCTAGCGTGAGCGTGCAATCAGGCTCGTATTCGCAGCTCGCAGCTCACAGCTCGCAGCTTAAGGATCACGTGGCAAACGGATACCCGCATCAGATCGAAATCAATGCGGAATCTGGCTGAATCTCCATTTACGTCTCACTCACCACACCGTCCGGGTAGTATCTGCACCGAGATTCCCGCGATTATTTATCCGCGGCGCAACGGACACGCGGCCACGGGCCCGCAACAGGGGTCTGCAACCCCACCAACTCGGCTCCCAACCGCCCACGCTCCTTTATAGACGCGTACATGCACAATTTATGCGAAGAATTCCGTCCGCGCAGCTGCACGCCGTCCTTTGCCCGAGTATCCGGATTCCAGCCTGCGGAAATACGAACGGGCCCCGGCAATAGAATCCAATATCTGCTCCGAATTCACCATATCCTACAACAACATTCGTCGGTTTATGGGACGATCATTCCCGGAAGGAAATTCGAGAACGACAACCTCCAACAATATGGAAACCACGCCGTGTAACGAGATCAAAAAATTATTTAAAACATTTTACACGCTGCCGGACAACATGAACTCACTGCCTCTCTCTTCACCGTTATTATGTTCAATAACTACAGAAACTACAAATTCTCAAATATTTAAAAATATTTATATAAAATTATTCTTATAATGTAAATTTATAAACATAAGTCGGATCCATTAAATTGGGTGGGACTAAATTGTGAGCATGCTGATGAACTCAAGCTAAAACAACATAAGTTGTAACTTCAATACAAGGTCATGTAGTACATACATTTATAGCTTTTTCCGTAGTGTTCCGAATTGATCTCTGCTGTTCCGACCCACCCTGTATAGAAAGTACGAAACTTTTCTCATAGTCTCAGATCGGGCATGATCCTTGGGGTCAGGACCCTTTTGTGACTATGCCCCATTTGTGTCCAACTCTGTACGCCATACTCTGTACTTATGCTCGCATGTCCAAGCACCGTTATTCGCGAAAAAGTTCCGTTTATACGATCCTAGACGAACAAATCATCGCCCGCTGCGATTTGCCACAATTAGCATATAACCCCGCCCACGTGCTGCGCGGAGTTCACGGTGGGAATTCTTTTTATTTTCCCTGTCAGTCATCTCGCTACATAGCAAGCTTCGTGCACAAATTGCGAATCAACTTTGTCGAGCTTTTCATTGAATAAGATGCAACTTTATTCCTTGACGATTGATGACCTTGCTGACCTTCCTTCACGTAATCTCGGCATTTGTTTCTGGTTTAATATTATTTCATGCTGCTTGTAAATATTTCCAGAGATCGGTGTTGGACGTGGGACAGTTTTCTCTAATTTTTCTATGTATAGTTCGTCCCATAAGAGCTCAATTCGATTCAAATCCCGGCACTGCCAATTTGTCCTTACATAATAGAACCTTCAATCACATAAACTCACTTAACATATTTTTCGAAACGTATGTAACAAATAGAGACACCTTGTGTATAGTATAACATTTGAGAAAAACGGAACACCAAATGATCTTGGTGAAACAAAAAAAAGTTTGATCGGACATTTTTTAAGAAAATACGCGATTCATTGATCACGCAGCATAATTTACGCGATAACTAGTGCCATCAATATCGAAAAAATCCGATCGTAACTTTTAATTGAGATCACAAATCACAGGCATCCGATTACAAAACGTACGCGTGGAGGGGGGAAAAGGCGGTGCACCGGTTGACACTGCAGTTTCCCTCTCCGTCCGAGAGCAAAAAGATAAATAACTAGCAGAGTCTGGTTGGAATCTCCCGGGGTGCAGTGGCAATAATAAATTTCATTCGAGTCGAGGCGAACCGTGATATCGTTGGATCTAAGCGTGATCATATCTAATAATAATCAGCAACCGTTTTACGAGGGCCGCTGCATCATAAACATAGCATCCAGCTGGCCAATTAACGTTCTGCAACTAACGAAACGTACGTACTCGCGTGTCACGCACTCTTCGAGGGAAACGGCTCTGTCTTTTGTCGTTTCTGTTTTACCGGAGGAGCGCGACACAGCGCGATAACGATCATCGACAGTGGTCATCGGGAGACCGATCATCCGGATTTGCGATCCGGTCACGTCGTTCGAATGGTGACCGATGACCAGTCGACGAAGGATCGAAATTGATTGGTCCTTTCACCTACTATTACTTGAAGACTACCATTATTATTAATTTTAAAAAAATTTTCACTAATTATATTCAAAGTAATAGTTTTTGGAGAAGAGGACCTCAGACCCTCTTTCTTGTTCAATCGCTATTCTCGTCTACGTTCGCCACATTACGAGGAATGTAGCAGCTCTACCAAAACTGTCGCTCCGGCGAGTGTGGATCCGCCATAACGAGCCCCGTCACAAGGTTTTTCATTGAGCGGACCGCGCGTTATTAGCGGCAACCGTGGCATTAGCGTCAGCCATAATACCACGTCTGTTCTAGTTATTTTATGTTCGATAGAGGAAGAGGCTTGAGAGATGAGGACGGTAATTTGAGACCATTAAACGCGTCCTCGCGAATCCGTTTAATCCGGACGAAATCTTGATCTTCGTAACTGTCGGATGCGACGCGACGGGATTCTACGTCGGAACATGCACAAATTTGTTTAACAAGTGACGTTCACTCCTCGTTTAACCAACGTCATTTTGGAAACACGTCACCTGCTAATATTTCATTAAGCTACCTAAGGGCCGCCGGCTCGTTAACTTTAACATGTTCTTCGCAGCCGCGAAACCTGTATGGCAACCATAATTTATCGTACTTCGGTTTTGACCAGTTTCAAGCGATATTTACTGGTTTTTCATGGCTATTGAGGAACATTGCCGATAAGACTGATCGGCTTAGTCGAACAATTAGTATTTAAACAAAAAATAATTATAGTCTCGAACATGTATTGTAGATACACGAGGCTTGAGTTTCAAGTTTCGCGCCAAAAGTTTATTCGAAGTAAAGTGAGGCTAATGGAAGCATTTAGATAGCATTTCCTATAACTTCGTGAACAGTTTAGCTGGAATCACCGTATCCCGGGCAGCATTACAAGTAGAGGCCGATACAGAATGGTAATTACGCCATTTGATTAGAGCGGACGCCAGCAAATAGCGCCTACCATCGCGTTTCCTCGCGTAATTAGCAATAGCCAAAGGTGGCGAGACGTGAAAATCTTCACAACGATAGTCGATCTAGTCGTTAACAGTACCAGCTGACGACGAGCGTGGCTTATCTTCGCGACGATCAATAAACCTGTTGCGAAAGCGACTAGGGAAAATTTCAATTGCGCACGATTCGACCATAATTACCCTAATCGTCGTCATCATTTGGCTAACACCTCACTGAAATCGCCATTTTTGTTCTAGGCGGCCACCTCGTGTAGACTGGTAAAAAAATGCATTTCCATTTCATTGTATTTTTTAAAACATAATTCATTTCGAAAATTCACTAATTCTGAAATTATTTATCAACAATTTTCTTAATCTATATCAAAATAAGCTCATTTATGTATGTGTGCATTTCAATATACAAGGCACCGCGTTAACATAATCAAATTGTTCGAATATAATACATCACTCTTCACTGTTCTATGAGTAAATAAATAATATAGATACATAACAACTCTATCGAAGAGCATAAATTAAAAAGTAACAAAGCAAAATATGTAAAATGTGTAAGAAATCATATGTGTAAATGTATAAATCGAAGAACATAACGTTCGAAGAGTTAACAAAATCAGATTGTTCTAATGTAATACATCACTGATCACTGTTCTGTCAGTAAATAAATAATATAGTTACATAAAAACTCTATCGAAGAGCATAAATTAAAAAATAACAAAACAACATATGTAAAATGTGTAAATATTAGAATTGTAGAATATTATAACGTTCGAAAAGTTAAAAAGAATGAGATATGTCAAATGTTTAACAGCAATCGTGAAGAGTTAAAATTTACTGTTTGGTGTTATGGACCTACCGAATAGTATGGTGGATGCTGCTAAAATTTGTGTGTCTCGTGTTCTTTTTGGAATCCTTTTTATGGGTCTGGCGATATTGATATTCGTCACCGAAAAAGTTCCATATAGATAGACCCTCTTCATTGTACACAGCTAGAATTGTTAATATTTTTAAAACACGACAGAGAAACAAACGAAAATTAATTGCACATTCAGATTCGTGATGATAATGTCGTGAAATTCTTTTGGGACGTATTTTTCATACTTTTAATGTGCAATGTCTTCGTTAAGTATTATAATATGAACTAATATTAACAGGTTATGGGAACAAATATGTGAGTCACTGTACGATCAAGAACTTTTTACGCACCTATTTGCGAGTGATCAACGTTCCACATGACTGCATGTACCCGCGAGGTCTTGGCCATTGGGATCTCGTCGACGACACGATCGAGACTCGACAAAACTGGCATAATCGTAAACTCATTCTCCTCATCTATACAGGTCCATTGGACGACCAACTCACCACTGATTTTATTCCAAGCCAGATGGTTTATACTACCGAAAAAGTCAACGACACGATAGCTTATTACGTCCTTGGTGGTCATGTCCCATATAGATAGCGAGGCGTCGGATAAACCGCCACCTATGGACAGCATGTTGCCATTCATGGGGTTCCATGCCAATCCCTGAAATTAGTAATTAGTTCAACTATGAACCTCTCGGGACACTTTGCGAATTTAACTGTTATTTATATCAGGTTGTCCGAGAAGTTGTTGATGAAGCCAGAACCCGTTACAAAAAACATTTACATAATGAAAGCAGCTCACATTAGCAGGATAATTGTACACAATGTCGAAAACGGGTTGCAACTCCGGCCATGTGAAGATGCGGACCGTTTTATCCACCGAGGTTGAGGCAATATAACGAGAATTTGATGAAATCACTAATGCCACTACTTTTTCACTGTGTGCTATTACCGAGCTAACTTCGTGACCTGTTCGAACACGGTAGACCGTGACTATCTGTATGCAGCCCCTGTGAATATCACATAATATCAATTTCTAGCTAGATCATTTTCAACGAGAAGTTAACGACAAGTTAAATTTTTTGTCATTCTACTTAAAGTCAATTTTTAGTCTTTAGTCTACTTAAAGTCCCCCACTCTGCCTTCCCGTTCTATGACTCTATTTCCCCACGCCTCCTCCACGGCCCATGTCACGTGGCTAATCCAGTACTGGGAGAAAGGGTAACTTTTCCCCTCAATTCGTGCTCCCTCCCCTCATCGGACGCCACTGGTCCCCATTATCTATCACAGTCCGTTCCCCCACTGCATAAAGACTGTCCTTAATATTTGGGATCGATCACAGACTGTACCATCTACTGATTAGACACTTACACAGCAAGGAATTTGTCGTCGGGTGACCAGCATAAGCAGCGAACAAAATTGGATGCGGGGAAACCACCGACCCACTCTTTGTTGCACCGGTTGACCCAGAGGACTTTATTAACGTCCATGTCGTATAATATGATTTTAGACGAAAATGTACAAGTGACTAACTGATCACCTGTTAACAATGTAGCAATTGAATAAGAATTTTCAGTATTTCACGAGATGCATCGTTGCTCTTCATAGGTGTGTTGTTTTAATATTAATATTAAATTAATGGTATATAATGAAGATTAATAATTATCGACATATTAGAATTTTTTTTTAGTTAATTATGTCGAGATCATAAAAAGCATGAGTATTATTTTTGACTTGCTCCTACCTGCATTGTTCCATTTCACGGCGCAAACATTCTCTGACCTTTGATTCTTCATCTGTTTGGCCAGTTGAGGAGAAGTGATATTGAATACAGTCAGTTTATCGTGGAGCGCCTCCACAAATATGTTTTTCGAGCTCCAGTCGATTCGGTTGTGAGGTAATACTTAGTCAAATAATAACAATTAATACAATTCGTATACAAAATAAAAATTGAATAAGACACTATATAATAATGAAATAAAACTTAAAATATTTAATAGTTTAGTTTATTGAATCTATTATATTTAATGGCATTCATTTATTGTTATACTGTTTATACTAAATAGTATACATTTATAAAATTTATTTAATTTATGTGTAATTTATGAAACTTTTACTGAATCCATTCAATTCATATTATATTTATATTTCATTTAATCTTGAAATAATATTGAAATGTAATTATTAAGATAAAATAAAAATTGTTCAAATAAAGATGTAATTGCAAGCATGAATATGATATGAATTATAATAGTGCTATTAAACATTCCTGTCATTATTAAAATTATATTACTTGTGTATCTGTCGATTGGAGGCATATCCAATACCGTTGCTGCACTAGTAATCAAAGGCATTTTCCGAGGCCTCGATTTCCACATTCCCTCTTTATAACAGTCCGTCATCCACATCTCTTTAGATTCTGTTGTTGGTAAGAGATTCTGACGCAGCACTTTTTTCTGCCCTAGACCTGGTATCACGTTTTCCTTTACCATTGCACTATGCATGAGATCCTTCCGCCATTTCACATGCAGCATCGCCATCTACGTAATTCGTAGAGACAGTCTCAATTCACAGAAATGACCAATTCAACTATCACAGCATCAATATTTTTGAGAGATTTTATTTCAATAAAAGAGTCGAATTTTGACTGTGCCAATTTGTGTACTTCTCACCACAAAAATTATACGAATGAATATGGTACTATGATAGTAATGTCTCGATACATGCGAATGAAATGTGCACGATACTTGCGATTTTTTTATAAAGCTTTTAAGATTTTATTTATAATTATTTTTTTATGAAGCTCTTGCCAGTATATTTGTGACATTCTCCCGATTAAAATGTGACCAAACACGGCATAATTAGAAGCATAGTTGCTTGTTCAGTTAACAATGCAGTAGAACTTCGATTATCCGAAACGAAGATATTCTGAATTCTCTATTATCCGAATTTCACACAGAGGTTCCTAGCTTTAATATGAGCCCAGATAGAACATCCTTTGACTTTTTTTCCACGAACCGACAACAGTCCGAATTCCTCAGTTCAGATAACCGAGGCTCCCCTGTATCGTGAATTGAACAAACAAATATGGCCCGAATAGCGTCGTGTTTGGAATCGTTTCAATCAGCAAAGTGTCGCGAATATGTTGGTAACGTTTTTACTGGAGATTAGTGCGTATTATTTACAAAACGTGTAATAATCGCATAGCAACGAGAAAAACTTGATTCTACTGTTTCCTACCGGCAATTCCAGCCGTGAAACCTTTTACTCTTTTCAGGAATCGAAAGCCACAAGACAGGATTTTTAATTGCTGTTAACGTCCCGAGTACTTGAACAGTAGTTACAGCAACGTGCGCATGGGTCGGGGTATCGAATTAGCATAAAGGCCGTCCGGATGTGGGCGCGAGGTATCTTGTTCGTGTTTATCGATGAAGGCATGTAATCTTCGATAATCGATAGAGATAAGATCGAAATCGCAGCGGTGAAGTGGCTCACTACGCAGAAATTACTGTTGTTAGGCGTCCAGGAAATCGATCGTGTTTCATAGGAAGAAAGAATTTCCACGTTCCGCGCCCCTAACATGGCGTCGATCGATCATTCACAATTTGCACTGATTTTTGACAGGCAGTCTCGTGAGTAACTGTCCCCAAAAACTGCCTACAAATCACTTGATTTGACTATTAGACAGCGTATTTTAAACATTTTTTAACCATTCCATTTGGTCCAAAATAATGTAATATTGCAGTAACGAAATAATATCAAGAAAGTCAGATAACAAGATTAGTACGTTGAAAAACAAATAAAAATCTACCAAACCTCCTTTATTACGTCCAGTTCATAATTTTTCTCCTCTTTAGCTGGCTGCTTCGTGAGAAGATAATTTGCTGCATCTACGCTATACTTGCTTCTTGAACCTATGAACCTGTCCGCTGCAGAAATACGTTTGTGGAACAATGGAGGGTGCTTTAGAGCGGTCCCTGCAGAGGATGCTGACGGCGGTGATCGGGAGTTGATGATTCCAGAAGTCGCACAAGGTTCCTGAAAGCGTAGAAATGATAATTGTTAGCTTTAGCTTCCAAAATGTTCGAGGAACACAAAATAAAAGGCAGAAATGTGAAAGATCGTCTTTGTTCAAAATATCAGAATTCAGAATACAGAATTCACGATCAGAATTCCCCTTCGACCGCTGCATTGGATAACACAGACACATTATAGTCAGACAAAAGATGATCTAAGACAACAGTCTCTAAAAAAATTGGCTCGCCGAGGCCTGAAAATTTTCCCATAATTTAAATACACAGGCCACGACAAGGTTACTCCGATCCCTGCCAGAAAGCGATCGTTGCATATTTATGAATAATTCAACCACGCGGAGCGCATATACCAGAGGAACAAATTAATGGCATAAACGCTGCATGCACGCGTTGTACTCCTCACTCCGGGACGTCAAATGCTCTGCATGTGCATCGACGTTGCACCAGCACGGATCACAACTGCACACGCAAACCAGAAACCGCCGATCTGAATATCAAAGACGCCGACAGGGTGATTCCGCCTCTGCTAAACGGCTTTACCTAGACAGCTACGACCAAAAAATGGCTACGGTGTACACTAGACTGTCAGCGAGCATGTCAACAGTTTCAGTTCCGATGAATACGGGTTTCCTCTTCTTCAAAACGTGGCTTCATTATAATATTCGACTCACAATTAATCGCGATTTTTAAACTGTGATTACTGGTACATTCGATTTTTTTTACAGAATGAAATGTATTTTTCATTCTAATTTTTATAAATCATTAATTAATGGTTATTAATTTCTGAGAAAAGAGATCTGCAATTTACTGGACAATATACGGAAAAAACATTAGTCCTGCATACAATGTATTAAGGTCGATTTGCACATGTACTGGCGTTGTATCAGCAATGTTGCCAGATTAAGATTTTTCTCCCACTCTACTTTATCCCTTCCTCGACATCATTCCCCAATCACGGGACGTGATGCGTGCACCCAATTTGCATTGCGTCTGCGTCGAAGCGGAGAGAGGGTAACTGTATTCCCCTCAATTTCCCCTACCTGGCTACACTGCGTATCAGTGCCATCACGGTGCCATTCGTAACGGTGATTCGATGGTTATTCGCATAGAGTGACCTGTCTTTAGACATCTAGGATATTACAATAGAATTACTTATTTATTTATTAATTTTCCGTTTATGAATTATGCTCATTCAATGGGAAGCGTTCATTCACTGGGAGGTATCCATTCACGGGGCAGGTCACCCTACTCACTATGTTCTACCCGTGACTACCGGTCTCACCCGTTAGAATTTTGCATTGATTCACAACTTTAGTCGAACATGTTATTTTCATGATTACGTTCGTGCCATAAATTGGGCCTTAGTGTAATGCCCAAAGGTGGGTGGAGCATCGGATGATTGCCAAAGTTCGTGACCAATCTTCAAAGACCTGTAGACCTTCTGGTGTATATTTTTATTCGAATAATCATAAAAATCGTACGAACAAATTCGATCCATAATGCATAAAGATGCATCTTCATCATGTGCAGTTTTGTTCAAGGCTCGGCGGTTAAAAATTGTTAATACTTCAGCTACTCCGGTAGTATCTCATCACTTTTTCTTTAGCACCCTCCGGAGAGTGTCACTTGAGATCAATAAATTGAGTTGTCTACCATCGAATTTGCATGAAGCTGGCTCGAGAACGTCTCACACAGCTGCCACGGCTTGATAGAAAATTCAGATAGAGATTCCCACAGGTGTCAGAACCATAGACCCCCAGCGAACCTGCGACATCATCGTCAAGGTACAGCCCAGCTAAACCTGCCTGACCTTGCACCCTGCAGGCTCGAGTCGCAAGGGTTGTGCAAGGATTATGTAACTAAATCCTCTTAAATATCAACGATATTATTTTAAGAACTTGTTCTAACGAATAAAATATTTTGTTTCCAAAGCTTTTTCTAACCAAAGTAAAATAGACTATGTACAATTTGATATAGTATATCAACCAGCTCGGAGACAGGTCGCCCTGCATTCTCTCGAGAGTAGCATTAAAAACGACATTAAACTTTTTCATTGTGTAGTTTAAATCATCCATAACAGTCGTTCGAGCGGTGCGCGTATAATTTGTACTAGCGTTCGAAATGCTGTCGATTATCTCGCAATCAACGGCTGGGCGAGACAAGTCCTCGTTAAAATTGTCGACCATGTAATTACCCGAAGCATTAATTGATCCCGGGACGGCTCGGCACCGATTGATAAACCTCTGTGACACTTTGTATCGCTGCCGATCGACCCAGTTGCCATAAGAATGCCATCGGGTCGCGTTCTAAAAATGCGACGACTCCGATTGTTGGAAGTATGAAAACATGAATGTCGTCACGGTTCAGTTGGTGATATATCGCGCCCACGGTCGCGTACGCGCCTCTAATAAGCGTTTAGCCGTTTCCCTTAGAATTTTACGATACGATCGGCATAATTTGTCGCGCGCTGCCGCGACCGTTACGATACCGACAGCACTAATTCATTAGCAACCGTTTCTTTCCAGCCTATTTTTCATAGCGCGCCCGGCTATGCGCGCGCTCAATATCTGTATTACCAGCTCGGTATCGTGAACCTGTTTCTGCAAATGCACCACGCATCCGTTTTGTGGTTTTTTCTCAACTTTTTCCTTTGGCCTAAGCTGCAGAATTAATGGTGCCTCCGCCACTCCTGTCCGCACGTTTCCAGATTCGTTTTATTTCGCCGGGAAGTCTGAGATAAGGGAGGAACGCTTAGCCGTTTTCTAGTGGGGACACTTCGGAAAGATTTTTTCCGAATTTTAAACGGACATGAACCTGACGTTTGCCTAGCAACACAGAACCTTCCTGTCGAGTTTCACCCCGATACCTCATTCGTAGGCGTAGTTACACTACGAAAATCGAAAAACCAGTTTGCAACCCATTTCCCACACAATGAAAAATTTGCAAAAAAATCGGACGCGTTTGGGGTATCCAGTCACATATCAGGGAATTTTTTTCAAATTTTTACGTTGGAAATTCTGGTTGTAAAAAATAAAAACTATCTGACTAGCTGACGTTCGCCTATGTCATCTATGGGTACTTTTGAATTTCAGTACAGTTTTCGGACAACAGAGTGGTCCGAGATTTCGGTCGATCTCTCCGAATCTTTCTCACTTCCCACGGTCCTACGTGATGTCACCTCGAACCGGTTAGCAGATGACATTGTGCACCCATGCTACGAGCATGCACGAACACGCCGGACCACCTTTCCTTCTGTTCAAGGCACACTGCACCACCTGCAGCACCGTTCCTGTAGGTCAACTTCACTGGGGGTCTCCTTTGAGAAAGGGCTGCGCGAGAAGATCAAACAATGCCGAGGCGTCGGCAATCTTAGCCGCGTTAACTATCCAGAGCTGGGTAAAATAGTTTATTTGAAATCGTACACGTGCACTTTTGAAAATCAAATATTTTACTCGTTAGAAAAAATTCTTCAATACTTGTTTTATTAAGGTCAAGGTCAATTTTGCAACAACTTATTTTTGCAGATCTTCATCGATCCGGCGATGTAGGATACGCTTATGGATACGCTTGGAGATATCTTTTTTATATATTTTTTATATATATTTTAAATTAATTGGACAATGTGTATTTTTATGTACGATTTTTATATCTTATTTATTTCCTGATATTTCATTGAAATTACCTCCGACTGCTACACCAAGGCTGTCAGTGTAATTCTTCGGATAATATAGGCTTGAGCGTCCTATGTAATTATTAGTATTATCTACATACATATATATACAAGTTGTCCGTGATGTCTCATTTCGTTCCATTTCCCTGTATAATTAGTCCATTTTCCTTTTTCTTTCGGTTCGCTGTCCTTCTCTCGCAGATAATTAGGCTGCAGGTTTTGTTCTCCGGTTATAGTTAGACTGTTAATTTTTTCTGCGGTGTCGTTTATGGTCGTGAATAGCCGCGTCCCGGTAACTCCGATACTAGAGCACCGCGTAAACCGTAACATGTTATTTTGCACACGGGGCAATAAATTTCGCGGCGAATTGAGCAACCGGACACCTTGTCATAAGGTTGCTACGAGGGCAGAAAGGATTTTTACGCTGACCGGTTGCAACAAAGAGATCCCATGATACATTGTTTAATTTTAGTTGGACAAACAATATGAATCAAACGAAATACATTTGAAAAATTATTTCAAGATGTTGTCGGTGTGTTTATCAATTTGTTAGTTAATCCATTTTTTACTAAAAGAATCATTATTATTGGATATACATATTATTCTGAAATTTGGTCAGTGTTCATCTATGTTTAGAAAATAAACAGTAAATTTTATAACCCATTGATAACCTTATATTTGAAGAATATATGGTAATTTAAAAAAACAATGATGCATTTAATTCAGGGTTACCATTCAGATTAGTATGCATTCGTATCGTTTTCAATCTCGAAACCATTATTTTTTTTAAATGTGCTAATTAAAAAACGAAATTATTGTTCCCATGGTTAACATAAGTTCGTTACGAGCATCGGGGAGCACTAAAAGCGCGCTACAATTAAATACGACGTGCTAAATAAGGAGAACCATAACTTACAAGCGAGCTTGCATTTTCAACCGCGCAAGTCCGAATTTATTGGTCTCAGAACGTCACGGTGTTCCAAGTGGTATCCCGAGAGATTGCTATAGCATTCAAGTGGTCCTTTTTCTGGCCCTTGAACGGCGGCAAAGGATTTCCGGGACGATACTTTAAACGGAAAAGCAGGGAGGTGGTATCCTAATTCCGAGTTACGACGGCGCTGCCCCCGAGGCCGTTCTCGCAGCCATAACGGTGAATAATCGACCATTTAAATCGTCCCTGCTGCGATTTATTACTCCTCGTACTCTGTTTTACTACTCCTTTTTCGCTCTTCTTTCCGAACCATTGCCAGAGTAACTATCAAAATTAGCATTGGAATTACCATAGTTATCAAAATGGCCATTTTTACAATCCTCAACCACTTGTTCCTAATCGAAAAATTTCACACTAACCCCCGTGACAATACTGCAGGGTTTCCCACTAAGGAGTGTTACTTCAAATTGTAAAAAAAATGCTGTTTTTTACAATTCACAATTTTTTACAACTTTACTAACCACGTGTCGAGAAGAGTGACAACACAAAAAATGACACCTCTTAATGGAAGACCCTTCATTATTATTATTATAAAATTATAAAACCCACTTCTAATAAAACTATACAAATCGAAGGTACAAAAAGGAATTTATTTTTCTTGTGTAACTATATTCTTCTTGTGTAACACTGCAATTAATATTTCTATAATAATTGATGCTAAAATAATTGATAACACTTATGCAATTTGCAATATCTGTAGATGTGCATTAAGAAAGCAGTCAAATGAAATTTTATTTCCAGTGGTAGTAGCCCTTGCAGATTTGAAAAAAAAAATTGTACTAGATTCTGTCGAGTTTAATCGATCGGCAGTTTAATCAACACAAATGTCTAGCTCAAAGTCCCAAAATAGGGACCCGGCTATGAGCAGAGAGATTAAGGATGATTTGTTTTATCTGGAGACAGTATTGCATAATTTTCTGGGCCCGTTTGTGTGTGTGTAGAAGGAACGAGGTTCGACACAAGGACGGCATCGATCTCCCTCTACTTTCGACACCGGTTGCACCCGAGACATTAGATCGTACGTTAGACACGACGATTGGCTCCCGTTGGACGCGAAGAGATTGGGCCCCAGATGGGCCATCAGGTTCGCAGGAGGGGCCCAGGATGCGATTGGCAGCAGGAAAAGCGGAGGAGGTAGGGGAACTGAGAGGCAGCTTGGCAGTCGTGCTACGCTCATGCTGCCGTCGGGAATTCACCGATAGGAAACGATTTCTGTCAACGTAGAATCATACAGCAGTCCCATAGCGTCAAAACATATTTACCATTTGTTTCAAAAAGTGATTCGGAACAAGATTATACAAAGCGACCGGTAATTGGCGGTGCAACACGACACAATTCTACATAAAAAAATAAGTCGGAAAAGTAGAATAAAATTTTGTTAGAAAATCGATTTTAGAAGTTCTCGAATTTCCAAACTCGATTTTCTCGAAAACAAAGCCTCGTATGAAAAATTGTATTCTAAATTTTCGGCTTATTTTTCATGTGGAATCCCCCTTTTTCGTAAAATAAAAATGATCTACACCAATTACAAGCTACTGGAGTCATTCAAAATTTGTTATAATTATTTTAATATGTTGATGATAATATGCATATCAAAGTTCTGAAAATTCTTTTAATCTTTCTATAATTTTCTATTAGGTATCCAGCCATCTGTGCACTGTAACTCCATCGCACCGTGTCGATCACTATTCGAAAGAGTCCACCGAAATCTTTTCGAAGGTTCGGCAGGCCAGGAGCAAAATGCGCAATCCGAATTCCGGAACGCTCGAGATCCTGACCACAGTCAACGTCAGCAGAAGCGATTCGCAGCTGAAGGGGGCAACGCGATCGAAAGGGGGGCGATCTCTTCGAGTGATGTAAGGAGGGGGTTGCGAGAGAGTAGCGAGCAGCAGTTCCCTGCCAAGGAGGGCGGGGAACCCGAAAGAAGAACGGGGAGAGCCCGAGACAAGAAAAGGGAGAGAAAGAATGACCCAGTGGAGGAGAGGGAGACGGTAAGGGGGGGAGCGGGTTAGAGGAGCAAACCACGCACGGCATCCTTCCTCCGGAGAGCCAAGTGAAGCGGCCGAACTGGTCCTGGAACACGGTGCAGTTCTCGAGCGGATCGTGGCGTGTCGGGTCCCCGGTTCCGGGGCCCCACGGTCCTAGCCCTCAGTCGTCCGCCGAGGCCCCGACGAGGAGGAACGACGTTGTCCTAGGGCAAGGTCGTCCCTGGCGACCCTCCCGCGCTTCCGGGCCCGCGTTTCCGACCTCTCTTTCGTGCGACTCTTCAAAAAATCATTCATTCAGTCATACAACATCAGTGGGAGGATCAATGACCAGGACGAAACCGATTGCCCCTAGAGTCCTGCGGGTTAGAAGGACACCGGTAGACTGGATACCGTTGCAAAACACACTCGTTCGATTATACAACATCATTGGGAGGATCAATGATCAGGACAAGATTGATAGCCCCTAAGGTCCTTCATATTGGGAGGACACCGGTAGACTGGATACCGTCGTAGGGGCACAGTGAACGATAGTAATGCAGTGTCTCCACCGTGTAACTCTCCAAAACACATTCGTTCGATCATACCACATCGCCAAGAGGTTCAATGATCAGGACAAGACTGGTCGCCCACTGGGTCCTCTATGTTAGATGGGCACTGGTAGACTGGATACCCTAGCAGGAGCACCGTGAGCGATAATAATGCAGTTTCGTTAAAACACATTCGTTCGATCATACATCGCTAAGAGGCCCAATGATCAGGACAAGATCAGAGGCTCCTAGGGTCCCTCGGGTTAGGTAGACTGGATACACTAGCAGGGGCATAGTGAGCGATAATAATGCAATTACGGTCTATCAAGATAGCCGAGGATCAGTGAGCAGAAGAACGCGACGAGCATTAAGTGATACGTGTATCGAGATAGCTGAAGAGGAGCAACGGATAGGAGATCTCCGAGGGGCCATCGTGAGCGATGTGACGCTAATTTAGCCCATCAGTTAGCGAAAGAGAATTGGCAGATCCTTTGGAATATTTTAAGTATAGACAGTAACGATAATACAAGCAAAGTTTCTTGCGAAAGGGCATCGATTGGCAGGACATCTTCAGAGGGACTAGACAAGAGGATCAACACACCTTCAAAAGTCATTAGGATATCTTTACCGGGACACAATGAGTCAGCATTGAGTAGCAATTTGACGTTTTAGGTTCGACGACGCTCTCACTGCTGATCGATCAAGCTATGAAAAGGGGATCTAGAAGCAGACAGAACAATTCCAAAGAAGAGGAACGTAGTAAGCCGAAGTTTCAGCTAATGAGATGACAGTACGCTTTCTGTAATCTTTGATCGAGTGTCACCTGATTTCGATTAGACCTAGTACGGTTCTGGACAGCGAGTTGAGAAGTCAGATGACCTTGATCAAATGTAGTAAGGCAGTCATGCGTGAATTTGATCAATTTAACCTAGACTGGCACATCGACGATATCAGTCAGTGCTCAGAGTGATCTCGGGCACTAAGGATTCTAGGGATCAAAGACCAAAAGTTTCGGGTGTTTGTTGATCTGTTGTGTTTTCTGGAGTGTGAACAATTAAGTAACTATTCTACGGTGCGGACTCTTGGGTAGCTATTCTGCAGTCTATACAAGATAGCTATCCTACAAAGTGGACGATTAAGAACTACCTTGCAGCTTATAAAAACTACCTGGTCTGCAAAGTACCCGGTTAGATAGCTATCGGACAAAGTGGGCGATTAAGGGACTACCCTGCAAAGTAGACGATTAGGTAGCTATCTTGTAGCCTGGAAAAGATTCTAGGAGAGGCAACTACGCTGAACAGCATAGGAAAGGTACCCTGCAAAGTGAACATTTAGGCACCTATCCAAAGAGGACGATTTGTTTGCAGTCCTGCAGACTAATTTTCCAGCTGTTCTAGAGTCTAGGAAAGGTAGCTATCCTGTAAAACAAACGATTGAGCAAACATGTAGCTCACATGATTAAATAGTTACCCTGAAGCCTAGAAAGGGTAACCACCCTACACCCTATTGGAGCTAGACATCCTAGGACTATAGAAAGTATCTACACCTAGATATTCTAGAAAGATAGCTATCCTACATTTCATGAAAGCTAGCCACCCTGAACAGTAAAACTTACTCCCAGAGATGGGTTGCACAAAGGTAGCCATCCTGCAGCTTACAGTACCTATTCTGCAGCCTGTAGATCGTAGCTATCTTGCAACTTGCACAAGCTATTTATCTCACAATCTATAGAAAGTAGCTATTCTGTAATCTATAGAACCCAACTACCCTCAGCTCAAAAAGGTAGCAATCTCACCGCCCACAGAAGCTAGCTGTTCCTAGTCTATAACAGGTAGTTATCTAACAGTCATCAGAAGTTGTGTATCCGGAGACTGCAGAAGGCTATCCCCAGAAGCGTTCAAGCTGAGAAAAGAGGAAAGAAAGAGCCGAGATAACATTTCTGTTCCTAGAAACGTTGCAAGGAGAAAAAGAGCAGAAAATGGGGAGCAATCAGAAGAAGACCCAGGAACCTGCTGAGCTAGGTTGCTACTTCTCCGAAGCTTTGGTCGAGTCGCTAGGATGTAGCGAACTGGGCCTGATAGTGAGTCTTCGAGAACTGACCTGTCCCATAAATTAAAATACATCCTAATACCCTCGTCCCAACGGTCGTAATCAACATCGAGTCCTACAGTAAAAGAAACAGAGATTCTGAAAAATCGTTGTGCAGTGATAGCAGTCAGAATCCCTTCGAATGACAGGTGCGGGCTTCCGGTTGGAGTCGAGTGTTACCCGAGCAGCGTGTAATGCGGTTTTAATGGCGGAGGTGTCGGGTTTCATAAACGAACCGAACCGGTACGCCGCGGATCTGTCACGGGTCATTCGTGTCGCGGGTTACGAAAAACCGACACGTGGGCGAAGGACAGCCACGGTCTCCTTTTCTGTTTTGTCTTTCCATCCCGTTTTCGGGAGAAGGGATCGGCAGGTGTGCGAGTGTGTGCGCGAGTGTCCGCGGTTATGTGTGCACGCGTCGCGTAATTTCGGATCGCGGACTCGTCGGACACTGACTCTAGATCTTCTGGACCGTGGTTGCACTTTCAGCATGTTAGCCTGTGTTTTGTTGAGTCAGTGGTGACTCTCGGGGGAGAGGAATGTTGATGAGGATTTTTGGTGTTGCTGGTAAGTGTTTGAGGATTTGTAGTCGATTCTTTCCAGGGATTTTTGTAGGTGGTAATTAATGCACCACTGCATGCTGTTTCACCCCTTGCTGTATGATGAGTTTCACTGTTAGGGATGGTAGGTGTAGCATAGATCGTTTGTAGGGTACGAAATATCGCAAACTATATTGATATGAATTTTTACTGTTATTTTATTGATTGTTCTTGATTAGGAATTAAATTATGAGTGAATTTTTTGTTATATAGAAAAATGTTTTTAACAAAAATTGTAGAAGATGAGGTTGTAACAGAATTGGACATGTTTAATATTTCAATGGTGTCCAGATGTTATTCTAAAAAGTATTCGATCAAATAAGACATGGAAGGAAAAATTATGTGAAATAAATTCCGAGTAATCTAAAGAAAAATGATTTGTCTGTTCAGATAAAATGAAACAAATAATTAAATAATGCCCGAGTCTGGTACATCAGCCAATAAATCAAGTGTTGAATCCAATTTTATGCCGAATAAGGTATACAATAAAATTGGAGTCCACATCAGAGTGGCCAGATTGAGAATTATGCCACCACTCTACCTTCCCTATCTACAACGCTATCCCCCACTTCCGCCACGGCCCGGTCACGTCAGGCGTTCTGTCTCTGTTGAATACGTCTGACAATGTCACGTGACTAAATCGGTACAAGCAGAGAGGGGGTAACTATTCCCCGCAATTCGAATAAATTTCCCTCATCTGTCTGCATTAATTCTGTAGAAATATCCTATCCGAATACTGTAAGTGTAGATGCAACAAACAAGTACGAAACTATTCAATTTACTTTGACGGCCAATAAATAACTCGTACAATAAAACTAACGTCAATATTAACTTGCACAATGGTTCGTATACCTTGGCTGCAAGGATAAATGCAACAAATAGACCAGTAGAGAGAACGCAGTAAACATCGGTGGTCGACAGAGGCTCAAAGCGAAATTTCCTTGCATATGTATCTGTTCGTCAGAATAAATGGCTACCGATAAGATCTCGATAAAAATGGCGGCCCATCCTCCGGGATAGGTCTGTCGACGGTAGTAACGAGTCATCTTTGTTGATCAATCGCTCGCCAGTATGATACAGCATTCCAGCCGCGTCCTTTTCTAGATTATTTTCAATATGATACCCTCGAACAGCTGAACCTTCGTCATCAAGATCTTCAGATTAGCAAAAACTCTTTCTATCCTCCAATCTCTTCCGCTTCTCTTCTCTCTCCTCTCTCGCTCGCTCCCTCTCTCGTAATCAACGAGCGAGGTTGAAACTTCGCGAGAGAGACCACGGGCAAATAACACGAGGTCAATACCTGGTCTCGGGTGGAACAGGAAATTAAAGTTTATCGTTATTATTTCCAGTCTATTAAGCAGTTTTTCGCAGCGGGGGCACTCGATGAATTTATCGGCGGAACTTCGATCGAGCGAGGCAAGGTCGCTGATACGCATTCCTTGGCCTAACTAATTCCTGATGTGTGACAATCTGCTCGCCGGCATTTCAGTTTTTATTGCTGCGGGGTTCTGTGGTTTTGTTGCCGATACCGCAAACTGCCTCGCAGACCGACAGTGCTCGATCGAATTCCTAAATTGCTTTATGGGGATGCTTGCACTGTTATTAATTCGTAAGTGGTACAAAAGCTGTATTTTTTAAATGTTAGAAGATGTGCGACAGTTGTCCATCAGTTCATTATAGGACTTTGCAACCCCCATGTATACATATTTCAATTAAATGTACAAAGTTGTTTAGAAGAAATCAAACCGGAAGCAGTAAACAAGATTCAAAAATAGCAACCATAATCTCATTAATTCCGCTTATCAGTTGCATATGAAAAACGATCTTAATCCATTTTTTTTCTAACAGCTTTATGAGCATCAACTATCCCAATTTATATGGCAGATCCGATGAAAAATTGTCAGATGCTTTCCCACAGGAAGTGCTTAATAAGAATATCCCACAACATGCTCGGACGTTCGAACTGTTTACCCGTTTCACAACTCTTTTCTCCCGTATCTGCCTGTGCTCCTCCTCTCGGGCAGCTGCTCCTTAATTGAAGTGCCTCCTCAGTCATATCCTTCTCTCTCTCTCTCTCTCTCTCTCTCTTCATCTCTGTTTTTATCCCTTTCCCTGACCGCACGTCCTGCGGGGGCCAGTTTCGACGGTGCAGGCCATCCTTTAGCTCCACTATTCAAATGCAGATCTGCTTCCCGTCGCAATTTAGACCTTAGGTTATCCACTTAACTACGCAATAATTTTGTGCCTCGATAGCAGTTTTCTGGTGGCTGCGCCGTGGTGATAACGAGCACCGTTGGGGTCCGAGTCGTTATCAGCGTCCCTGCCCCCATCCTGGAGCGTCCCTTCGTTCTCATTTGTCTTTGACCATTCGAGTTTTCCTAACTCTACGTTTTCTCAGTCAACAGTTCGTTCCGGTCACGTGAAAACAAGTCTCTCATCTTTATTTATCCTTTTATTCATTGAAATACGTAATCCACGACGAAGTGATCCGTTCAAATACTATTTGAAGTGAAAATAAGAAATAACTTAGCACCGTTATTTTCAACACTGGTATTTGAAAATAAAAGTAACAATAGTCATTACTTCAATATATTTCTTTGCTGCAAGTAGAGTTGGGCAAATTTTATTTGAAATGAAAATTAGAAATAACTATTTGGCATCATTTATTTCGCACAATTATATTCAATACTGTTATTTCAGAATAAATAACAAGACTAGTTATTAATTGATTAATAATACAATGTACAGTGGTACCTCGGTATACGTCTGCTTTGAAGTACGTCCAATTCGGAATACGTCCTGTTTGGACGTGACAAATTTTGCTCGGTATACGACTTCTGTTCGGTATACGACATAAATTTTTTATGTAAATTTTGCGTCATTTTAAAATAATTACCTCGGAGGAAAAATTAAATTAATAATCAATTATATTCGGAGTTGATGTATTAGTAACTGACTGATCATACAAGTAAGGACAGTCAAACCAGCTCAGCCTTGTGAAAAGCGACAGAAGACGGAAAAAGAAAAAACACCAGGATGTCAGGGGTTTTATATTGCAAGGGGTCTCTTCTTCCACAGAATAGAATATCATTTGTTTCTGTTTGTATTTTAGCATTAAGCAGGGTTTAAATTTAAAAATCCATCATAAAATCTCATTTTTTATTATTTTACAACCCCATTAATGTAGGTATAATATCAATAGGAGTTTTTCTTTTACATGAGAACGGCTTAATTTTCACATTACTTCTTATGGGGAAAGTTGGTTTGGTATACGTTCTATTCGGTATAAGTCCAAACATCAGGAACGGGATTAAGGTCGTATATCGAGGTACCACTGTACGTGCAAGAATTTTTCATATAAATCTTTTTGTAATTCTAATATAATTTTAAAGTACGCGTTAACATCGATGTATCTGTAAAAAAAACTGCAGTGCCCCAGTAACAAATACGTGGAAAATTGATTAACACTGACGAGGATCAGCAATCGTGACTGATTAGAATTGATAGTTACCATTGCTCCAGGGTCTTAGACTGGCCGATCATCGGAACGGATCATTATGATAGCCGCGTGAGCTAGGAGCGGTCAGCGTGCTCGTTTCTCATCGATCGCTTGTTACGGACACGTGCAGTACGGAGTATGAAAAATTTAACCTATTGTAACATTACACAAAGAAATCCCATAGTAACCAGTTTCCCGGTGTTGCGTCTCGAAAAAATTGCAAAATTACCTAAAAATAGAATGTAAAATACCGATTTACTGTTCTCGGTAATCAACATAATCGATTCTAACAATTGCGATTTGTTATGCTACAAAAATTTCTAGATACAATGAGAACACTAGTTATAATAGTGCATCGAAATAAAGTTGCACAATAACAAAAAATCAATACTACCTATATTTTAAAAAATATTGGGGTCCCCTTTCCTCCCCAAAAGAATTTAATTCATACTAAAATATTAGCATCCCTTAACTATTTAATTAAAAAAAAGAAGTCGATATCTTCATTAAATTAACACTATTGAACACCCTGTATATTGTATATAACGAGTTCTCTTTGAAGGATGTGTTCCGTCACTGTCAATCTTAATTATAATCTATATTATTAGTACAGTATAACAGTAAAGTCGCGTTTACTGTCCGCGATCGGGTACGCGATCACTGTCTAGTGCCTACCCACTCCACTGTCATGCTGTCATTCTCTACGTTCTGCTTTCTTTTGAACTCGATCACTGTGCGATCACTGTCCGTGCGGAATACAGGCTGTTGGACAGTAAACACGACTTTACTGTATACAGGGTGCAAGGGTGCAGGATAGGGGCTGATTGTACGTGAAATAATAAGTAGAAAAAATTAAACAAAATTTTTTCACTCGAGACAAATAACGGTGGAGAAGTAATGAATATAAATAATAGCTATTGATGGATGGGTACTTGGATAGCCCGGTCAAGAAACAGTGTTTCCGGTCAAAATAAGAGGATTAATCTGTTATCGGAAAATGTGAGTCATGAATGAAAGTACCTATCTAGTGGCACAGGAAAGCTGGCCCGATACCGAGACATCGATGCAGAAACATTGATACGAGCAGGCTTAGATAACGCGCTGGTTGAAAGAGAAAAGCAATTTATTTCCGCCGGTCACCGGCAGCTAGGAGATAGATGACAGTGAATCGGCGACAGGGGATTGAGAATGGTGTGTACGTCACAGCCTGAAATACGAAGTGCTCGGTGTTCCTGTCTATCGGTGCATTCCGTCGGGTGGAGCATATCTCTGTATTCGGCGATCGATCATCGTGACGGATCGTCGATCACGTGACCAAAGGTACCTTAGGCATAGTGATCGGATCCGATAGCGGATCGGTCCGGGCCGGGATCTTTTAACGCTGCGCCAGAAGGTTACTGTGAAAGTGACTCGACCGCGGCAACCTGACGCAAACATGGCAGAATATTTGCGGAATTGTCACTTGCCCATCGAATGAAAGGTTAAGGAGCCAGGAAATAGTGGAACCACAGGATCTAAGAGTCAGCACGGATACCAGGGTTTTTCTTAAATCAAGGCCTTACTATATTGGTTTGGAACGAAGGTTCGTAGCATTTCTAAATTAAAATTCAAAGATAAAATGAAGATTCATACAATGACATGATAAGCCACCTGAAAAATGGCTGAAAGAAATAAAAATATATGTTATTGAATGAATCTATGAATAAATGTTTTAATTTTTGAATTTTAATTTCGCGAGCATACCAAGAGCATGCATATCGCGCGGTCCTTTGCCAAATAATGATTTCTCGATGGATTGAGATATATTCCCGTTAAGGGCACGGGAGCCTTCGCAAGTTTTTTTCACCGACGTCCGGAAGCGCTGGCGAAAAGGAAAAAGGAAATTCGAGTCCGGAGGAATGTGCATCGAGCGTGGAGCTGCCAGATGCATCGCACTACCTGTGCCTTAATGCATGGTTTCACGCGTAATGATGCAATGAACTTCTATCAATCTGCTCACGCGAGGTTCTCGCAGCCCTGGCACGAGCATGCAGCCAGCCTTTGCGAACTGCACGATGCAATATGCATTTCGCCAATGCAAGTCAATTTCCGGTCGGACCTCGATTTTTCACAGGAAAAACACAATATTTGCCATATTCATTTTCTGCTGTTTTCACTCATGTAATTACTTTGTTATAAATATGCATATTCACTTACATTCTACATTAAATGAACATTATGAACATTAATTTCATCATTCTTGAATAAACTATATGAGCGTACAGTAAATAAGAAGAATAGTATACATATACAGGGTGTCCAATATTAAAATTAAGATTATCTCCCAATTTTTATTCAGAATACCGAGATGAATAGTGATCATGCTGAATTATAAAACATTAGACTCGATATTCTTCGTTTTCACATTATTTATGTCTACGAAGATTATTCTCGAGATAACGAATGGTTTGTTGCAATACACAGAAAAGTTTCTAGAAACATTAGCGTTATCACTTTTATGCTAGTTCACACGCATTCTGGTTTCCCAATAGCAACATCC
The DNA here is from genome assembly GCF_051020765.1 of Lasioglossum baleicum. NCBI lineage: Eukaryota > Metazoa > Arthropoda > Insecta > Hymenoptera > Halictidae > Lasioglossum > Lasioglossum baleicum. The sequence continues at coordinate 5,506,112 of NC_134946.1, read as the reverse complement.
GTTCTAATTAAACCCACATAATCGACCGCGTGGCATTTAGTTGCGCGGGAAATTGAAAAGTAACTGAACTGGATATGTCAGCCTCGAACCACTGACAGTTCAATTACGAATCGAGTGATCGATTATCATTCTTATCGACGCCGTGACACGATAATTATTCATACAGTTATCTACGTTATTCACAGCTGTTGAGAGTGTTAAGAGCGACCTTAAACACTTGCTAAACAGTTAAACTAATTGAAATAAATTAAATGAGAGTTAATTTGTTATAAGAACCACATGAGGTACAAACATTAGTACATAGTACATTATGTGTTCTTCAATATGAAACACCGTCCTCCATTCATAAATGGATCAACTCAATGTTGAAAAATTTATGCTTATCAACATTATGAAATGTTGCTTATCTTATATGTATTGTATAATGAAGCGACATACCTTCAAAGCCAAAATATTTTCAAAAATAAATTGAAAGGCCGGTTCATGAAAATCGTCAATAAAAAATATATAACGTATTTAATTTTTATTATTTTTTCTTGAAAAAAATTACAATTGCACCTTCGAATACCAACAAATGTGTATGCAAAAGGTGCAATAGTTTTCCCGAAAAAATTGCTAAAAATTCAATATTAAAATTAAAATATCTCCCAAAATAATAGTTCTTCGACATGAATAAGTTAATACATTTCCATTCAAAATACCGAATAGTCGATGAAAAATTATATGATTCTATGAAAAAAAAATAAGGATGACCTTCGTGTGTCCTTCACGGGTAAACTTGCTAACAAAACAGCGCGCGGCATTGGATTACATCCCCCCATAAACCAAAATACGGACGAAACCTGAATTATTCATTTCTTGATGGATTAAAAGTATCGTTCCGATTTAATGGTGTTTTTTTAACGGCGTCTCGGGCACAATGGCGTCGAGAGAAATGCACCAGGAATGGATCGAGAGTTCCCGCCTGATCGTTAATTCTAAGTGGCCGTTTGTAGTTAATTAAACGGAACGGCATAAATGAACCCGTTAAGACAATCGAGACCAGGGTAAAAACGGGCCCGGAACCTTAATCGAGGATCTCTCACTAGTTTAATCATTTTGATCACGCGAGTCGCGCCCTGTTCGCCAAGCTTCCGCGAATGCGCAAACCATCCCCGGCCCCGCCGTTTTAGGAATAATTGCGAACCGAAAAAGTTTACGTGGCGAACGGCCGCCTAATAACGTCCCCTCGACTATAACCGGTTAATTATCGCGTTTCTATTTCGTCCACGCCTCGGCCTTTTTTGGCAGGCATAAAGAAGCGGACCTGGATCCCGTTCCTGCGAACTGTCAATGCATCTCCGTGCAGAGAAGCGGATGCAACCACACTATCACCTTGGAAAACAGCTTTTTCTCCGAGAAATTGAGAAACATTTTCACATTGTCTTCACTTCGACGAAAGTGTAATCGATGGAAATGGGCCGATTTATCTGGATCTTTAGAGCCGGAGTCTATTAAATTTACATCTTTGAACTATTCCAATTTTTTTTTATATGCAAAATTGTGTGTATTTTTGAAACACCAACAAAAGTACGTGTTATTAAACTTAAATAATATTTCCTAAAAAAATTGACATTAGTTAACATAGGTTAATACCTTTTTATAGAGAATAAAAATGTACATTGATTGGTGCATAAGAAAATGTATGGTTCCATTTAAAAAATCAATGTTGACCTTCGTAAGTTCTTGACGCGACATCCTACGAAGGCAAAGGCCTTCAACCTCAATGTCAAAGCATAGAGTTGTTTAATACCATTAAGGAGCACTAACAAGAACAATTTTACATTGTAAAAATAACAGGAGTATGTGCCTATCTAAATGGTTAGCAATTTTTTAATAGTTCAATGAAATTTGTTTAATAATTCCTCGTGGGTGCATCTTCGTAATCTCAATATTCGTAAATTAAAAATATTAACTTTTTGCATTTAATTCCTTCACACCTCCAATTTATTGCTTTCATTTTTAATCAGAAATATGTACATATCTGCACAAGACCCGCTGTAATTAATTTGACAAGCAATTTATTTATTGTCGCGAACCTCCCTTATCGCGGAATGGTCAAAACAATCTTTGGTGCATCAGTCGTAACAACAAAAGGAAAACTCGACGTGCGTCAATGGCGGCCAAGAAGAAACGTTCTCACGGCCTATCTACCTGGTTAACGGCTGATTGATCGATTAAATGTATTTACCTGGTCGGTTCCGCAGCTCGGGAACACGCGTAATAACGCGTGCGCGAAGTGTATAATTAATAAAGAGAACGAAACGCGAGGCTAATTAAACAGGACACGAGAGGCGAACTGGAGGAAATTGCAACCAGTTCTTCTAGTCGAAGACGCTAATTCAGAACGCCGCCAGTTTCCTGAGCGAACTGTTTTGATACGCTCCTGCGGAGTCAACTATTAATCTACCTAATTTCGTAAATTCCATCTCCACTAGTTTCCTAGACTGAGAAACCACATTCTTCGGAAAAAATGGTGATTTATTATCTCAACTTTTGAATTCATTCATTTTTGTAAAGCCATCATTTGTAAAGCCGACCGACATATACTTCCAAAAGAAAAAGTTGTTCAGAATAGTGACCTTGGTAACATATATACCATATAAAAATCTCTCGACTTTCGATCAAGTAGAGTAATTCACGGGTGTACAAATAAAAAAAAACAATACTGAAGCCTTATTCTTCAGACCTTTAACCCCTTGCCGTACCATTTTCAATTTACAGTTACAGTGATTAAAACGTATTTATCCCTACAAATGTAGTATAAGGGAAAAGAAAATTTATATTTTCTGTATGGCTACATTGATTTGAATGCTTAAATATTGATCATAACCGAATCAAATTTTATTTCATCTAAAAAGGAACACATAACATTCATGTTTGTTAGACTTTGTTTAAATCTTCACGAGTCTGACTCGTTGAAATATGGCAAGGGGTTAACTACGTCGCGGACACCGAACATTTTACAACTTACGCAAAATTTTAACTTTTTTCGGGCCAAATACCCCACTGTGCGGCGGTAGAACAGTTTCTCCGACGTTCATTGCCGCGCGGGAACAAAGTATCATGGCGGTTCGCGTGTCTCAAAACGAATTCTCGTGGACCGGACTTTTCTCGATCCTCAAAAGGTTTAACGAGGGAATAAATCGTCCGGGGGATCAAACTGTGCGGCTCGGAGAATTCGCTGAACTTCCCCGATCGAGATCCGATCCGCGTTTAATCGTGCGTGAACCCGGCCGGGGCTCGCGTGCGAGCATTAGCCGGCACGCACAAACGCTCGGCGTCGATCGCACGTGGAGAACCAGCCTTCAGTCTCGGTGCGGGGGGAAAAAAAACGAACGAACAAAAGAAACCGTTTTCACGAGGAACCTCTGGGAGATCGTCGCGTGACGACAATGCTTGCGCAACATCGAGCCGACGAGATCGTTGTCGCCCGAGCGTCGCGTGGGCGTGCTACATAGTTCTGTTTCGTTTCGTGATGTGTGCCGCTTCCGGGGGAAAAGTTCGAAGCTCTCTCAGGTGCGCGAACTCCTACAATGAAAGCGCGCAAATAATCCCAGTCAGCAAAATCTGTTCGAGCAGACTGCGGTTATATTTTCCGAGCGAAAGTTGGACCAAAACCTGTCGCCAAACACTGATAATGATGTTTCTTCCGCGTAACAGTGTTATGGGACCAATAAACTCGGTCAATGTCAATGTCAATGTCAACCCTCATCATCCGCAATATCGTCTTATTTCGAAATCAGGAAACAAATCTACTCCTATTGCATGTAATAGCGTATTATATTATGTTGAATGTTAATTATTATTGATTTTCATTTTTTTTCGTTATAAAGTTAGTAAAAGTATTGCTTGTATTTACTCTTTTTTGTGGAATAAGTGAAATGTGAATTTTTTCCGATTTCTTTCAAATGTAATGAATAGACAGCGGATCTTTATGCATTTGTATAGAAATTGTTTGGGTGAAATGTAAAACAGTAAAGGATTAGTAAAATTTCAGAATATCGTAATGTTGTTTTTAATGTAACAAAGTCATTAAGGGATGAAATCAATTTTTATTTTGTTCCTGCTTCCCACAATCGATGCAGAACATTTTTATTATGCATCAAGATCCGCAGTGTAGTAATGGAACGTATGTTAGCAATTTCAGATTAATATTAGCAATTTTCAAGTGGTGTTAATTGGTGGACTACCACGTTTAGTATATGTAGGTAGATGCGTTAGTGTTGGTGACGATCGATCGTCGGCGATCAGCTCGGACGCGATCTGACGATCGTCTACTCGTCTCGCTCCTTGTCATTATGAGCCGGCGATCGATTTGTTTATAACAACCCGATGTTCGTCTTGTAAATAACATTCGGTACCGAGCGTCAGAATGTATCGAACCCCGTTAAACGATAAACATTTAAATAAAGACTCACCAATTTCAAAATCCTGTCCAGCAAGCGTGATTTCGGAAACCTGAACTGGCCTGTGTTGTTCGGAGTGTCATTGCTAGCCCCTGCTTCTTCGATTTCATGACCTCGAAATTCGAAGTAAGTTCTATCCATTTTGAACTGTAATTAATTATACCGTGTCAATCTCCAGGAATAAATGTACAAGATTTTATTGAAAACTTCTGAACAGATGAATAAAAATCTTATTAAATTGTATTGTCTCTGTTATCCTTCAATAATATAGAAATTTAATAATGTAAATAATAAAAAGAATATCGAAAATTATATCGGCCAATTCTAATTCCTTCAGTTTCAATTTTAATTTATTGAGTCGGTGGAAATTGCAATTTGATCTTTTTTATATTTAATTATTTTCTGCGAGTTACTGTACATATTACCACAAATATTTATATACTTAAAAATGTTTATTTCGATGCGTAGAAGAAGGGATGCTTGTATGTATAATTCATTTTTCAATAGGAAATGCCCAATTGTGAAATGAAAACCTAATTGCGACAAATGTAGAAATCTTATTGTAATTCAATCTTTTTTATACTCATTTATTCATTTATGCGTAAATGTATCTATGTATATAAACATTCGAAAATGTATATTTCAGTATGCAGAACAAAAAGAATGTATGGTATAATTAATTTTTCTCCTAAACCGGAATGCTTAAATACAAAATACTATAAATACATAAATATTTGAAAGCCTACGTTTCAATCCGTAGAATGCAAGAGAATTTGTACAATTATTTTAATATGTAATGAAATGAATTTTTCAAACTTCCAATTTGCAGCTGTTCTCTTTTATTTAATAATATTTGTGTTACTGAATTACTTACCGTGTTTTAATGAAGTATCGATTCACGACATGTACTTAGATTTACGTTCAAAATACACAGCACTGTAATCCGAACACCAAAAATACTTCACTTGTCCAAAACGTCTAACGGTAATTTAAAATGCTTGGAAATGTGTCGAAGACCAATTCTTGCGCAGGACAACGTTCGACTGAAACCGCAGAACAACGGTCGACTGAATCCGAAGGACAATATTCGAAAATGTAAACAGGGACGACTCTTCCGAGAACTGTGTTTATGATGATGGGCCAACGATTCGAACACTCGTCGCAATTCGGCCTATTTTTCGCTACTAAATTACCAGACCGCGGGTCTAGATATATGCACAATGAAAATTGTTTGCATCGACTGCGACGAACGAGAGTCAAACCAAAATTTCTTTTATCCTTTCAGAATATTCACTGCAGTTAATACATTGCCATTCTTAAATTTTTTAAATCTGTAAGTGCATAAACTAAATGCATAAAATCCACAGTTCGTTTATAATTATTGTCGAAAATTGTGAAGCTCTGTTCTCTACTCCTTTTGTTAATAACATCGAGGATATTCAAGAGCAAAAATACAAGAACAAAAATTTTCAATTTTTCATTTCGAACAACTGTCAACGAAATCATTTCCAAAAAAAGCTATTGTCCTTCAATCTTTTATTGTCCCTATTGTCCTTTGTCGTCTCTTACGTTTTGCGTTCATAATCGCACGAAAACCAGTTCCCATTTTTGATTCGTCGATAGGAGGGGGGAGTGTAGAACACCCTTGGCAACCCTCGGCCATCATAAATGCTATGGGGGGTTGGACATGGGGTGGCGTATCCAATCCTGAAAGTGGCGAGGGTCGAAACTATGGGGGTAACGAAACAAAATACCCTTTGTTAAACGAATCCGGGGACAATTCACTGGACTGTTGAATTTTCCAGTTACTAAAACATTTTCAATCAATTTCGGTATTGCATTCAGCACTTTTTTTCGATTAAATAATATTAGCTTGCATAAGACAACTTTTTTGCAATATAATTCTGTACGCAATATGTGCATGTATATGTAGTACAAAAAAGCATCGCATTGTTTTCTTAAATAACCAGTTGTTCCATTATTATCTAGTACCAGTAGGTATTGCATTATTTTTTCAGATCAATTATTGATTCTTTTGATTTAATGCCAACATTGATGGACACTAGGTGGAGGAGTGGGGGTTGACCCTCCTCATTTGTAATGTTCTCTGGCGTCGAGAAATGTAAAATCGTGTTTATGGTCTCGTGTTGATGGGGTGTTTGAATTATGATTGTCTTATCGCAGAGTGGTGTTGTAAAATATCGAATCTATACATAAAATAGAAAAGTACGCGTGTGTGTGTGTGTGTATGTATGATCCCATCGATCTGATTGGGTGGGTCTGTTGCAAGTGTTTTCCATCTGTCAGGGTTGAAGTTATCGGAGCGCGGTGGTTGTAAATAATCGGCCGGTTCGGAGCTGATCCGTGCGCGTTTTTTGTCTGCTATAATAATCTTTTCAGGTATACCGCCAGTGGTCGGGCGCAACCCGCCCGGAGGGTTGTAAAATAAAATAATATGACAAGACTGCGGATCTTTATGCAAAATAAAAAATGTTTGCATCGATTGCGAGACACAGGAGTGAAATAACAATTTCATTCTTCTTTTAATTATCTTATTAAGGTAAAACTAGTACACTGGTGACCTTGAATCTTTTTAATACCTCCACTGTCTTAAATTGTACGTACCCATTTTTGTCACAAATGCATAAAATCCGCAGTCTAAATATGACATTCGAAATAATATTTTAAACAGTATTAACGAACAATGAAAATAATGCATAATTGTATTTGATATAATAACCAACACTGGTAGCGACCGAATAGAAAAGTGGGGGTAGAGACCCCCGCACAGTAGAGCGCGTGCGAAGCGGTTATGGTGTCTAAATTCTGATATCTCATCGCAGAGTCGCAGAGTCTACAGAGTCGGTGTACGGCTCCGAATGCAAACACACACGGTACTCGCAACCGATTCCAACTGCGTATCATATTATTAGCTTGGCTGAATGCAACGGTTGACTAGCGTTTAGAAGTAAACAGTTCCGTGCGTAACGATGTAATAGACTTCTATCAATTTACTCGTACAAGCCGTCTTTCGCCTTGCTCCTTCATTTTCTCCCTCGGCCGGTAGCTCGCTCGTAATTATTATCCTGTCCTGGCTCTCATGACGGATTGCAACTTTGCTGCATCCGCAACGTACCCGTCAGACGCCATCCACCCAATCCAGCTACGTTTGAGCTGTTCATTTTGATCCAGCACACAGGCAACGTCCTGGAAAAAAATCGGCTGTAGCTTCTTGCAACACAAAATTATTTTCAACATTTCAGTCACTCACAATCCTAACTGTGCGTGTAGTTTGACATTATTTTCTTTTTAATTCTATTAATTGTTTCAATTGTTTTTTTATTATGCACCTCAAACACCTTTTTGGGTTATTTAGCTTTACAAGTACAGAATTAGACCGGTCTCGAACTTTTTACTATTTTATTGCAAAGTTGCATTTCTAGGAAGTGACTGGATGAATAATTTTACTCGGGCACATTTAATAACAATCGCACGGAACCTAAATAAATTCGGTCTTATTATTTTTATGAGGCAATACAGGAATTTGAAAATTTCTACCTGAATTGCAATAGATTGGAACGAAATGGAAATTAATTCTCTAATAGATTCTTTTAATGTTTTTAATTTTTTTTATTGTGCCTACTTATTTTTGCCTCGAATGCATACAATCCGCTGGCTAATCATCAACGTCATCTTTATAATCTGAATAATTATAAAACAGAAATATTTTATAGACATTTTTTTTTAATGGATTTTATAAAAACTTATTTTGCATAAATATCCGCAGTTATGGGGTGTATCTAATAGAAATTGTCTGGACAGGATATTGGACAATATTCCTTGCGACTGTGGACGCAGGGTTGCAGAAGGATGGTAGAGTTGCAGCGTGCAGCTAAGAGGACGACGGAATGTAGGGGATCATCGGCCAATTTGAACGTGTCGAAACGTTTCGACGTCGTTCATTAAGGTGGTACGTGGTGCGGCGTGGGTAGAGACGACGAGGAGAACGGAGGAGAGCGTGGTGCGCGTCCAAGAATCGCCGTTCACCGAGATTCCATCAATAATCGCAGGTTGCACCGCAATCGGGCGGAGCCCGGAACTGTTCTGCAGTCGCGGTGGCCCGCGACGAACGAGCCCGTGCTCTCAGAACTCGAGGAATTCCTACGGAATTCGCTTAGAAATCCTTTATGGAGCCTTTCCATGGAAGTTATTCGCGTTCGGAGCATGACAGGTTTCATTTAACCCATCGACTGCCACGAACTGGCCAAAACGTAGATTAAAGTGGAATTTTCAACTTTGAATAAATCAATGATTTTTGTGCTATTAATATTTACATGCGCAGATTAAATTGTATAAAAATTGTGGTATAAAAATTAGTTGAATCGCATTTTTCTCCGATTGTTCTTGGCGATGTCATACATTTACGAAGATAACAATTTCATATTTTGTTTTGTTATACAACCTCATTCCATCATCTTTTTTACCTCCAACACCCATAGATAGAGTTTGCAACAATACTAATCTTCAGAATTTGGACTGAACTATGATTCTCAGCCCGCGAAATATTATTAGAATGCAACATTTTACCAATGATACAGTCCTGTTATAAAAATGGCGAGTATGGAGAAAATTGTTGTTGCAAATCTGGTTATTCCGAGCACCCTATGAATGAAAACGAAATATCAGTTCGGCCGGTGCACCGACTCGTGCAGCGTCCGGTCGGTCGCGCACCCGACAGGTACTTATTGATGGAGATAAGCCCGAAGGTTTCCGAATGGTGCGTTGTTGCCTCACCACAGCCCCGGCCGAGGTAAATAAGGAGTGGGCCCAGCATGAGGCCCAGCGATCGTGCTCTGATCCGCCGCCAGGGGTTAAGTCGTCTCATAATCGTTACTCGGCCGTTCGGTACCTCATCGTGTCGCGATTAGGCAACGGCAATTATCGATCGTTGTCGCTTGCCTCGATTAATCGGCCCCGATTCAGGAGCGATCGTGACCGTCCGCAGCTGACCGCTGCCGTCATCATTCCGGAGATCACTATTTCGCTACCATAACAACGCGATTCTCTTGCGCTGCCGCCAACCTTTCGTGCTTATCGTGATTCCTCAACATTTTTATATCTTCCATGATTCTTTACAATAAACACTTCATGTTCTAATGAAAATATCGACATCACCTTTTTTTGTATAATAATTACATAATAATATTTTTGTATGTGTTCAATTTTTTAGGGTAGAAGGGGGATCTCCCACCATTTCTAAAAATGGGAAGTCACTTTTTTCTTAATAACAACGATTTTGGTGAAAATGACGTAAAAAAAGTACGTCGATGCGAGGAAAACGTTCCGTCATGAATGACCGATCTGCAGTCGACCGATATACTCGTTCAATTTACAACAATTACAATGCACAATACAACAACGTCCGTTGTATTGCTTCTTCGCTCGATAGGCTTTCCAATGTCCAAATTTTGGGGCCCTGGGCTGACACTGTTCGGGGGCCTACCCAATTACCTGAAGCACCAAAAATTTTTGTATAATTTATTTTCTCTTAAATTTTTTATTTAAATTGATTTCATTTTGTTGATCATCAAAGCGGCCCTATGACTGAACCGGGCACTGGATTACAGCCTATAAGGCCCATGCCTAGATTCGCTATCTTCTTAGCCCTCCAACTGCGAAAAAAAGGGTACTCGGTTTATCAGAGTTCGTTATTCGGTAAACGCGGGGCAATTTTACGCTTTTGCAATACAATGTTGTTGCGGAAACGGGTGCTCGTTAAAGTAACGATGGTGCTAAGTGACCGCGATCGATGTGGGATTGACGTGCCGGCTGATTTCCACTCGCGCATAGGAAATTGCCGACGTCCGAGCACTATAATTTCCGCCGGCTCGCGAAACTGCCCCGATTTTTCTTCGTGTAGCTCGTCGATCCTGCAACGAAGGCTTCTTTCAGTTTTATTTCCTCATTCGAAGTGACCCGAAAACAATTTTCTGAAGAGCTGTCGCTGTACACAGTGGCTGCGGGGTTTCATGCGGGGTGATCGGTAATTATAACGATTTACCATACAAAAATGCGTCGAAAATGTAGAATAAAATTTTTCATACGAGGTTTTGTTTTTCAGCAATTGGAAGTGCATACTTATAAAGTAGAACCGGTAGGTCATGAACAGACGCGGCAGCAGAGTCGTCGAATCAAGACTTGTGTCTCCACTCTACTTTTTCTATTAAATTTCTATATTTCAATTTGATTGCGCCTGGGAGATTTAATTTTGTTCGAGTAATTTCTGTTGTGATTCGCGGATTAAAGCGTTTATTTTCGAAATTGTACCATCAGAATCTGTCAACGATAACCTTGCGGGACCTGATGATGCACGATGACTCTACCGCTTGTAGAGCTGTAACGAAATCGGGATTTCATGCTGAAACCTCGAGAAGAACAGCCGAATCGTGGTAAAACACGGATACACTACGGCAAGTAATTTCCGTCGCGTGAAATCGAACGGTGAAAAACATGTTGCAAGAAGCGAAGAGGTGTTTTTCATCGCGCCGAGTCGCGGAAAAATGATTGCACGCCGTTTCAACGGAAAACCATAGCGAATCCACCATTTTTCTGCTTCGTAACTTATCGATAGCACTGCGCAACAAGTTTTAATCCACCTTGTGCTCTGGCAATAATAGTCGCGCGGTTCTAACGATCCTGAATAAAATTTACATGTTGAGTACGGACTAAGTAGATGCGCTTTGAATATTGTTTATTGCAAAATGTTAAATATTGTCATGGGACTTCTGATGTTGAAGAACAAAGCACCTCCAAAATTGGAAGGTGGCGTTTCTACAATGTGATCGCGCGCTTAAGACACCATAATGCTGCAATTATGCACCGTGAACGACCTCACGACATCGTAAATAGTGTTGCATTGCGAAACGCTGTCTAAAATAACCGTTGATAGCTCGAGCGCCATTGGGGCTCCTTGAAAGGTCGAACCTTGCCGAGAACACGCCAGCTATTTCTGGATAAAGACATACCTTTCGTCGGTTGAACCGTTAAAGATCGGGGTCGTTGTTATTATTTCCGTAATTAAAGACAATCATCGTTATTGTCCATCCATTCTTGATCCCCTGCGGGGACCGACAATGTATCTACGGCGAGCTGGAATCACAAGCTATCTTTAAAACGGCTCCCATAAAACGTTATGAACCAGAACAATTTTAACTCACGCATAAAAATTCTCGTGACCGCCATATTCGCAGACCGTGGTATTTTTAATGAGGTGTACACCGGCATTTCCAAAATTATGCACTCTTCCGGAATTCAAATCTTCCTCTTCAACGAGCTACGTACACGTATACAGGCTGTCCAAAAAAATGTACTTGAAAGGGGTGATTGCTCAGGTTATTTGAAGTGACTTTCTGAAGTGAATCATTTTGAATCCAGTGTACTTATTTGATCGATTATTTTATATTATTCTAACTTCGACTATTTTCTCACAGTTTCTCTGAACAGAATTTATATCTAGATGCAGTTGAAAAGTCGAGTTTTCAGGAGCTCGGAGAAAGTATTTTTGCGCCGGACTGTATCAATGGATGAAACATGGTGAACGGGAACGGTTGACACCTCAATGTAAAATACTGTTTCGACCGAAGCGGACACAATTCGGGAAACGAGCCGGGTTCGATCGTTGCGATACCTCGCCTCGGCGTTATTGCGTATAAACTGTATGAATTTAGTGGCGTTTCGGAGCTGGAATGGCCGCTAAACGCGACACTTTATCGTCAGGAGGCGGAATGCTTTTCCCCTGACATTGTACTCAGAACGGTGTACCTTGGGACACCTTAAAACTCGCCCGCTGAGAAACGCGCGTATTGCTCCGTTTAGCGAAAATCTATTTACTTGTTTGCGTCCATGGTATGGCGTCCTTTACGGGGCTAGAAGATTGCATTGAAATCGAATACCCTCGTGCCGGCTGAATCATATCGTGGGCAAAGTGAATGCGTCTCTTCTGGAACACCTAACAAACAAGAAATGCTTAATTAGTCATCAGAAATGACATCGGCGTAGGCGTAGAACACGCAGGAGTCCGAGGGTTAAAAAAATTATTTTTCGACGTAATCGTTCGCTTCTTAAAAATTCCTGAGGAAGTCGTTCTTCGTCAAACGAGGTTCTACGAATGCAGTAAAAATTCCAGAAACTTTGAATGCATGAATTGAAAATAGATGGGAACATTGTCCCGATAAATTCATCGGTTGCCTTCCAATTTTCTCTCGTGTAGGTACACCCGGTACCTTTATTAGCAACACGAGGCTCGCGGATTCAAATTGTCCGAACATTCTCGCAACCGTCTGCATAGAGAACACTCTCGTATCTCGATCGACGAAAAACCTTTCTTGCATAATTCCCGGACCCGGACAGCTCCACTTCCATCCCTGCCGGCCGCTCAGCATCCTAATCGTCCATCGTTTTCTCTTTGGCCGTCGCGTATCGAGCTCTCTGTGGCAACATGGATCCTGGCATACGGCCAGGAATATTTATGGTATTACTTGGCGAAGCTTGAATAGCAAAGCCGCGGTATGTCCTACAAGTTATCGGAGAGTTTGCTTCTTGGGTGGCTTCCTGGCTCCCCAGGGGGTGCCCGGTCATCCTTTTTCCTCCCCCGTACCTCCCCACCACTCCTTTTACCTCCTCCATCGCCCCCCTGTAACAGCCCTGAACGCGGTTTCTTTCCTCCTCGCTCTTCCTAGTCCCTGCTATGGGCACCATAACGAATGGGAGAATGCCCATTATCACTCTCGTCTGCCACGTGGCACCCCGTTCTTGCGAGCTTCCGGTTCCGGTTGGGTTAATTCGAGAATTTCCGGGGTTAAATCCCTGATGATCCTTCAACGTAGAATATTACTGTTCTTTAATTGTGAACACCTGGAAATGACCGTTTCACATTGCTTTGTCAGTAGACTGCGGTTCATGCAATTTTTGTAGACGTATTTCAAGAAACCGGAGTCTAATAAAAAAATTTTATCCTCAGTAGCCTTTGTAGACTTGGAATGAATAAAAACCATACTAAATTTTGTCGAATGTTATGTTCCAGCACTTCTTGAACACTTTCATGAAGATCCGCAGCCAATCCATCAGACGTCTTCCAATTTTTGGAGCCACGAAAAGTTTATAGCTGATTTTTAATAATCGTTTACACTAATCCCGTGCTATCTTTTTATCCCGGAAGGGAGAGTATACGTTCGATGTAAGACGATGGCTCGGGATCGTTTTCGCCGTATTACGGATTAGGGTACCTATTCGGCTGACAATATCCTCGAGAGTGTATGGGTCCAATATTTCTTGTCCCGAAGTGTAACTGTTCGGCCGAGGCTAGTATAGCTAATACGTCCCCTAAACTTTACAATTGCAATGGGAGCGATGAGACCAGCAAACTAGCGACTCGGGCATCCGTCATCGTTGAGCCATAGAGCGGCTGCCAGACAGAGCTCGGCTTTTTTCACGTGACCGAACGATCCTCGGGAACCTGTTCGTCATGTCGGGAGGATCGCATCGATATATTACTGGCGCTATATCCCCCGATGGGAAGCGCGGCGTATTTAATTAGCTCCGGAGAGCCACGAGTGAGCCGGATGATAGAAATTATGAATCGCGCTTTGATTATACGGGATTCTAAAGGAAAAAGGGCCGCCTCGCCGCGGCCGACGCGATCTACAGGCTTATTTTCTGCAAGGATCGCTGGCCGGAGCTTTTTCCCTCCCGGCGATGATTGAGGTCATGAATATCACCGCGGCGCTGCTACATCATAAATTTGACGAACTGCGTCGCGACGGTTTTGTCAATGGGAGAAGAAAACCTTTCAGTGCCTGCCGCTGCCTTTTTTTCCGTCGCCGTTCCCATGTCCCGCAGTGATTTATTGCTTGTTAGCTTCTTTAGCGGCGATACGGAAATTAAAAAATACTGTCGAACCCTTCTATGGAGGGTGAACTATCATCTCCGTGACCCTAACTCAGATCTTCTTTTTAGGACAAATTTTTGTTCCTTCTACGTGCTGCGATTTGTGGCGATGCGTCTCGAAAGTAGACTGCGAATCTTTATGCAAAATTTTCTGCACTAATTTCAAAAGGAACACTTATTCCTGGAAAAATGAATAGCGCAAACTATTTATAAATCATCCATGAACAAATAAACGCCACAGGTGTGGCTTTTTAAGAATATATAATTTGTACGTCGGCGAAGAAATTTCGCAGGATTCCGTTTATGGGTGTCTGGTCGGCTCGCCGAGGATCTCGTTCCGACGCGGCGGACCGGTTCAACGGGGACCAATAAATTGGACCGTTCATTCATGTTTCACTCGCGCGTGCATCAGCGCATCGTTGCATCGGCGGTGGATCAGTGCATCGGTGCATGAGCGCAGTGCTCGCATTCGGACGCGTCCCTTCCGTTCGATTTCTTTGGCTCGGAGCGGCACACCTTGCTTTAATCGCGAACGATCTCGCCGATCGATCCGGCTGATCTATCGTGTCTCACCGCGAGGAACATAATTATTAGAGCCGAACGGAGGCTCGACGGTGAAAATGGCGCGCGGTCATCGGAGATAAGGCGCCGCGATGAGTGCGAGATCGACGGATAAACCCGCGCCGCGCGGTCCGATTCGATCCGATCTACCGAATGATTATGGAAAAGTCCGAGTGACGCTTCCAGCCCTCGTCTAATTTTCCTTTTTCGCTTCCAGTCGCCGCCGGAGATCCGCTCACGCTTGATGGAGAAACTGTTCGAGCATCGATGGCGACGCATTAAGATGCGTTAAATTAAGACGCATAAAGATAAGAGATTAGTCTCTAATCTTGTTATTCGTGACCGAAAGATGTGACAATTATTTAAGATTAGTTATCTGACAAGAAAATATAATTTCTGGTTGACAAGAAAGTGAGACTTCATTAAGGACCAATCAGAGCGGGGATTCTGACTTTTAGCGACACGCCCCGCTGAGGGTAGCATCGTTATTGGTCGCGCCGGAATCCGTACGCAGTTGCCCCGCCCTGATCGGTCGATGTTTTTCGTTGATAACTTCTGAACGAAGCTTCGGAGAACATTTTCACAACGGAAAAAGTTGCTTAAATTCACCCCAGAAACATTTTGGGGGACACTCTGTATAACTCGAAATGTATTTTACATTAAAATACGAACAAAACTGAGACTTCAAAGAACACTTTTTGAGAATTTTATGCATTTATGACAAAAACAACTAGATGAAAAGTAAAACTGTGAGCACGGAAAAATTGAAGAATATCGTTACACTATTCTTGACGGATTAAAATTGTTAATTTGTTTCAGTTTTTGCAAATCTGCGAATTACGTTTAATAGTTGTAAATAGCTGCAACAAGTGTTCGACGTACTCCGGCTGGCCGTATCAACAGACCCATATTGACTTAATCGTTATAAACTCTCGCGTTCACGCTAATTACATGTAGCAATTTGAAACAACTCTATTCACGGAAGCATTAAACGTTCGTCAGCGGTTCAGGCGTGCTCTTATGAAGATATAAAATTAATTACGGCTAACTGGCGTCGGTTACGATATCGTTAGACCGTGGAAAATATTATACCAGCCGAGTGTAAATGTTGTCACGCGTTGCTCGATGTTTAATTCTCCAACCCATTAAATCGGGATTTAGTCATTAGGGAATTTATTGTAACCGCGTAGCACATCGCTCGAGCATCACCGACGAGTCATTATATGAATATCCGCATAATCGGATCAGTGATCGCGTACGTTCATGTACGTACGATTGAGCATGTGCTAACGAGCATGTAATTGAGATTCTTTCATTGACCTTATCTACCTGACGTATGAACATTATAGGGAGATGTAGAATCGAACCTCGGTCTCGTACCAGACGGTGTGTGCACATAGAGTAGCTTCCACTAATATTCAAACACTGTATAAAGGAAAATGGCGTTTTTCAAAATTGTACCAAACAACTTAACTTTTTTTGAGAAGGTAGAAAAATTAGTTAACGATGTGAAGCCTTAACAGAGGAAGAAGTTATTTGAAATGACATGAGTAGATTGTGCATTACTGCGAACAGTAAAAGATTATAAAAATTCAAGAATGTTGTGATGTTGCTTTTCATATAACAAAGTCATTACGGGATGAAATCAATGTCTATGTTATTCCTGCTTCCCACAGTCGATGCAAAACATTTTTATTTTGCGTAAAGATCCGCAATCTAGACATGAGGAATCGCTCCTTTCAAGTACAACATTTTTGAGACAGCTTGTACATTAATCGTTTATATCGAGACATGTATTCCCGAAGTTTAATCTTCCTTCTGTTGCGTTGTGATTTAATTACACGTACGATTTACTCGAGCAGTTACGATTTCCACACACCGAATGCGATCGAAATAAAACCGATATATTCAAACTCTGTTAAAATCGTGGCAAATTGTAGTATATCAATACGGCCGATTTAAAACCAGAAGGGGCGCTTAATAAGCGACTTCCTAATCTTTCGAGAAGGATCTGACAGGAGATCTAAAGCAGCGACAGGGCCGTGGGGGTTTTCGATGTAATCTTCCAAGGTAGGAATAAAAAAGAAAGAATCGCGGAGCTTCGGCCGAATGCATTTGCCTCTGATAAATCCAATCAGATCGGCTGTCGACACAGGGAACCTTGGTTTTTTCCTCTTCTCCTTCCTCGAGCTCCACCTCTCCTTCTTTTTCTACGGACTTCAGGATCTTCCTTTCGTTTCTTCTCTTCTTCTTCATCTTCCTCTTCTTCTTGCCTGCCTTCTTGCTCGCTCTGCCCTGACGTAAACTAGTTTCGAGGCTAAAAAGAATCAGTGCATCCTCCAGTGATCACATAATCGTCCGTTCACCTCGGGACCGGGCCTACGCGACCCTCTCTCATCTTCTCGAACCCACTCTCTGCAACCTATTCCTATAAAACCCACAGTCTAATAGTCATTGTTAAATTTTTGTTTATTTATGTTCATTTTTTCGGGCTGATCGGAGATAGAAAATTTGTGAACATGACCGTACTTATGATGTTTTATCTTGGAAACTATTTGTCGGAATGAGTTGATCTTTTTTATACGAACGTAGAAGTTTTTAAACTTACTATACATTTTTTTTCCATTGGAAACATTAGGATTCAACGAAAAATTGCGATCCAAATCCGCACTCACATGGCACGAAGATAGAATTAGTGGACATTGCGGATTGCAACTACTAACGAGAAAGTTAAGTATGTTATAAATGCAAAATATTGAAATTACTGCAGCTAGTGAGAAAGTTCCAGAGCCCTTTGGAGCCCTGAAGTCGGCTATCCAACGCCGGCGTGTCGCTTCGACGAAATCGGTTAATAAATAATTGGAAAAATCGGGAAAAATTCGGAACACGTATTGGAGGACGCATTTAACGACAGGATGCGTGGGCCATCTTTTTGCCGGCGAGTGTACCTCCTCCGTAATAAATCGTGCATCAAGGGACAGCGGTTTCTCTTTGCTGGCGCGATGGCTGCGGGGGTGCGTCGAGGCCGAGGGCATGCGTGCATGCGCAAAGCGCTGCGATGCGCTGCAAAGCACTGCAAACGACTGCAAAGCACGACCCGCACGAAATGCATCGCATTACGAGCGACGCTTAGGAAAAAGGCTCGCGTGGGCGTCGAGTTAATAACCTTACGCCTCGTCGCATTAACGTCTTCTTACGGGAAATTACGAGCTATGCCGGATTCGTGCGTCTCGTCTCGTCGCCGTGATCAACACGCCCCTCGAGCCTCCGCAATCGATAATTATCAGCTGTGTTGCGACACAACCCCGGAATCCTACGCCTAATTGCGGTACGCGTGTAGCGAGCCACGCGAGTCCCTCTTCGCCTTTTCATCGACACCCCGCTTTCACTTTTCGAGCCTTTCCGACATTTTTCCGGCCTCCAGTGCTACACGTAACGTAACATGATTTATATGGAATCGGATGCTTGCTAATTTTGTGTTCCTATCAGCTATGAATTATTGATAATTTGGGCTTTTCGATTTGGAAGATAACCACTGCCTTCACTGTTCCAATTATTTCGATGTCTCTCTATTTATCAGCAAATTAATTTTATTAATTTCTTATTGTAGAGATTCTCAAAGGCTTGCAAGAAAAATCTCATTCCAGATTGATAAACCTAGAAGATAAACCAGTTTAGTTGCAGAAGACCAAGAAATTACTTCATTCTCCAGTCGTTAACGATTACAAGCAATAATTCGGCAAATCAAACAGCGCCGACTGATAAAAGCCATAACGAGCACCGATTGAGGCGATATCGAAATCTGAGAAGTCGTGCTCCTTCATTATCGCCGAGGATCGCTGGGTAATTCTTACAGACGCGGGCAATTTGAAAAGAAATTCAAGCTTTCCAGATCCAGTCGCATTTACATTCCGACAACTCTGCTACCGTAATGCGGAGCGTAAACCATATAAAATTGACAGCGAGGAAGCGAATGAAACGTGCAGGCAGGTTTCGTGCACCGGAGACTTCGGGTACAGCCAGTTCTGTAAATATTCTTCGTAGCCTTCTTCCCTAACATCCAGGAAAGCTTGCTTCTTTAAATTAAACTAAATATATTGTCCCTATATTCGTTGTTAATTGCTCGATTTTGTCAAAATTTGATGTGAATAAACTTCATTCGTTTGTACATTTATATAAACCAAATTTATTAGAGAATCTCAGTCGTGTTGTCGGATTTAAAAAAAAATTATAGTCGTACTTTTGGAGGCTGACATTTTATATACCAGTTAGAATAAGAATATCTCCATTATTGGTTGATCGATATTGTTAAAATATGCATGAACTGTATATATTTAAATAAAAAAATTTATTAGATAATATTAGTGAGGCTGTCTGATTTTTTCTTTTTTATGTTAACGAAGATAGTCATACTTTTTAGAGATTGTCATTCTAGACCACGTGAAATAGAGTAACAATATCTTCGTTATCGAAGAGAAGAAATATTTATGGAGCTGACTGTACGAAGGTATAGATGGTGCACGTGAGACACGGTGCAGAAGAAACAACTTCATTACAGTCAAAACGGAGTGCTAATTACCGTTGGTTCATTAAGCCTTCCTGAATTGTTGACAGTATTTGCCGACCGCATAACGATTGAATTCCTGACCTACAAAAAGCTCGTAAAAGATTCCGAATATCGATCCCGAGACCACTGACCACTTGTCCGGTTTGTGGTTCTCGCTGGTAACGGTCATCGAGTTTGCAACTTATCGCGATGAGGAATCCGTAACACGAATAACTCTTGCAAAAAGATATACATTTATCAATAATTTCGACTGTATGGACAACTATGTAATTATTCTTGTAAAACAGCGAAATAATTTTGTATAAAATATTATCTGTGTTATTATTGCCATTGGACTCCAAAATGTGGAAATCTTTCTTACGTACAATTATATTTTTATTGTAAACATATGAACATGCTTAACACTTTAGTTAATGCAAACATCCTTTGTCGTATGTGTATAAATTGGAAGATTATTTCTTCTGTCAAATATGAAATGAAAAAGATAAAGAAATAATTTGAAATGATTATTATATTAAATGAATCAATATTATCTTAAAATAACAGTGTTGGCGATGATTGTGCGAAATAAATTATTTCCAGTAGTTTCTTCTTATTTTAATTTCAAATAAAATTTGCCATAGTAACAAGTATACCGAGACGATCTGCCCCCACTCTACATTCCCCTCTTACGACGCTATTCCCCCACGCTTCCGCCAGGTCACGTGAAGCGTTCCGTCTCTGTCTTGCATGTATCACAATGTCACGTAATTAATCCGGCACTGGCAGAGAGGGGATAACTTTTTCCCCTGAATTCGTGCTCCCTCCCCTCATCTGGCGACTCTGGCGCCGCCACCTGTGCCTGGTCGAATTCCGATCGAGCTCCCCGCGAATATCCATTGTAGGGAACGGATCCAGATCGATGCTCGATAAACAGACAGAACAAACGGGTAATTTAGCGAGGAGCATGAGCCTGGAATGTTTACATAGAGAGTAATGACGCGCATGGGCCGTCGTCAAGCCACGATATCCAACCGCAAATCGGTCTCGCTGACTATCGTCCCATCGCCGCCATTATCCAGGATGTTCCGGAGATACACTCGTCGACCGAGGCAAAAACTATTTCGATTACCTTATTCCGACAAGAAAGTCAGCGACCTCGATATTGTCTCTATTTTGTTATTTCATCGGGCTGGCAAAAAAATAATAATCTCCTTATTATTATATGCAACAACTAGAGGACGGATATTTCTTTTATCTTCACCCTTTAACGTGCACGTTATTTTTGACCGATATAAATAGCTGTTCCAATGTTGTTCGAATCAGAGCAACAAATTGTTGGTATTATTAACGATGGTTTCGCGCAATGAGTCCGACGAACTGTAACACCGTGACCTTCAAACGACCTTGACCGAAAAACTAGTTTCAAGGAGGCGGAAAAGTTCTTTGTGTTTCAGATAGAGGATCATAAAGAAATTTGTACTAGGACATTTTGTGTATTGTCAATATTTTCGAAGAGTGGATCGATTTGAATGGGACATGCTGTATGCAATCTTTTTAAATCTACTAATATCGATTGAAGATGGTCCTGAATGACATTCGGATTATTCTTGCATTTTCAAATGTATAATAAATCTGTAGATTATAATAATATTTCTTGATCACACAACACTTCATGTACGCATTCTGAAATCGGACATTTCATATGCACCTAATAATAGACCTGACAATAAAACGTATTTTTTTTCTTATTTATTCCAACATTCTTTATAACCTATTGACTGACCTCATGACCTGTCACGTAGAACGGAAAGCAACTTTCGTTAACAAAAGTATCGTTCGAACCCGATTAAAAGTGTAACACAACGCACAGCACGTTCTCGGTTCGAAGTCAGTGATCCCACGGGCCGTAAGCATCTCAGCGTCAGAAATCTCGATCTCGCAGGGTCTGCAGGCTCTCTCTCTCTCTCGATTCCTGTATCTAATTCCGCGGTAAAAATGGCGCTCGCATCCGGTCGTCGGACAGGTAAAAATCGGCCGGCGATTCTGAATCCGTAGCGAGTCCGTTTGTAATCCTGATTGGCAATCTTCCAATCGCGGTTCACGGTGTCCGTGGAATGAAAGGCAATGCTATCGAAGAACTGCTGGCGCGTCCAGCCACCGCGATTGATTTATCTCGATTGCGTTTTCTCTCCCTTCATGGTTCGCTCCCTTGAGTCGCGGGGGAGGGGCAGCGGCACAAGGAAGCCCATTCAACTTTTTCCAAAGTCTCCAGGCCTCCGCGGAGTATCGATATATTCGATATACTCGAGGCGATCTTTTTCGACTGGTAGACGCGCCAACAACAAACCGGTCATCTAATTATTCCGCTCCTTCTATCATTTAGCTCGCGTCCAGTTCCCTCCTTCAGCTAATTAGTGTTATCAATTGCAGAAATTACCTAGCGTTCGTTTGTTTTCACGTCTCTGGCCGCGTAAAAATCGATCAGCAGATATCCTTGAAGGCTGGTATGCTAATTCCGTACACGCGGCGGACGTGATTTCATGCGCTGGCAAACGCTATTCAAATTATTTATTGAGGTACCTCCGATAAAATGCGAAACCGAAGTTCGCTCCCTGTCTGTGTTGTTTGTTTTACAGGTCCGGCGGAGTTAATGCTCCGTTCGATGGTAGGGCACTGGTTCCGATTAGTATGCGATGTTACTTGAACGTCGGGAGTGGTACGCTTGTCGCAATTAAAGTATACTCTAGCGATACTGCTAAGAAATTATCGAGGGTTTCGTGCAACCGGTTTGGAAAAAGTTTCTTTCGCTTGAGTCGTACCTTGGAAATACATCGTGCTGAAGATTCGACGCGAAGTTTCTGGCGTTTACAGAGTTGCGACTGATTTCTGCAGCTGCGTATCGAGCCACCATCTTGGACAACAAATATATGACATTTTATGAAATACGATGTGACAACGATTTTACAGCAAAGGCACAGTGATCATGATGAAATATTAAGTATTTTAAATAATTTCAATTAAACTGTTACAATTACTTCATTTAATGACTCGGTCACTTCAAGGTCACCGCAAGGTCACCGAAAAGACCATTCGAACGACTCTGAATACTTCGAGCCAAAGAATGGCAACTATAGTTGCCGCTTTCCGTCGAAAATGTTCACCGGTGTACTCTGCGACGGGTCACCCTGTACATTAGTTTCTTATTAAATGCAAAGAGGCGGAGGATGGTACCTGCGCAAGATTGATGGACAAAGAGGGCCCGGTGCGCATTTAAAGACGACACGACATCCGGTCAACGTAAAAGCGCACCGTTTCACGCGATAAATGTCTCGCATCGAGACGTATCGATATAGGCGGCCGCGCCGGGCTTAGTCGGGCCGAGTCGGACCGAGCTGGACCCGGACCGGGGAACACGGGATTTATAGATCTGCCGGGGCCATTAGATCGGATGTTTATTCAGTGAGCCGCTTTTAAATTGAAACGTCCCTCCGTCGACAAAATCGTTCCTCCTGCTGGGCTGACACACGGAGCCGCTCCTGTGCTCCGTTGCATACGAAACTCGCGCGCCAAGCCGAGCCGACGCTGAAGCCTTTCCGGGGATACGATCGATAGCGAGGATGCGCGAGGATCCTTTCAGATCCTTTCAGATGCGATCGCGAGGTCTACCCTCCTGGGAACCTACTACTCAACCCCCTGCGCCGGACGTACCCTTCAAAGGGGAACTTTCCGATATACATACTCGAATAAGTTTCTGCCGTTTACTGATAGATGTCGGAACTAATAGTACTCGTGCGTGTAATTTGAGACAGTGTAGCATGCATGCGACGATACTATGAACTAGCTTTAAGACTTGGTTTATAACGTCTGAGTCTGGCGCAGATAGCAAGTGTCTTCATTTCATTGAAGACCACAATGGAATGATGGCTAGCCAAGAATGGTACTTCTGTGACCACAACCGGTGTATAAGGTTTCGTGCGATGATGCAATAATTTTTTGAAAAATGATTGTTTTAAACATTTCATATCTCACAACTTATTACATATAAGCTGTCTTCGAAAACCAGATAATCAAATCCCCGAACGAGAAGCGCAAATGAAGCGATCGAACATGCAATAATTTTTTGAAAAATGATTGTTTTAAACATTTCATATCTCACAACTTGTTACATACAAGCTGTCTTCGAAAACCTGATAATCAAATCCCCGAACGAGAAGCGCAAATGAAGCGATCGAACCATTGATCGATGTCCACAGAAACATCGAAAGTTCGGGCGCAACGGCGCGGTGGTACCCCGACATTGTCTGTTGGCAAGTTGCCGTACGTTCGGTTCACCCACCATTACTCAGGGTTAATCTGGCGATGATCTCGATCCGATATTCCAGCGAGCCCGGGCTGCGGACACGTTCCGACGATTTGCAAGCGATCCTGCTTGTCCATTAGGAAGGACGAAGATCGTCGTGATGAACGACGCCGGCGTGTGTCGCGCGTGGCAAAAACTAAACACGTCGTGGCCGAGCGTCGGTAATGTATCGCCGTCGTTCCGCGTCGTTCTGTGACACTGTAATTGTAATACACATAGCGGATTGCTTATATGTACGTCTCGACTTGATCGCCGTGCACTTGTGAATCGATGGAAGAAATAGGCGACAGTCACTTGACAGAATAGTTGCCAGTCCAGGTTTTGGCATAGACTTGGCAACTATTCACAGCGGCAGCTACGGAACCTCCTTTAGATGCTCTAGATAGAAGGAGTAGAAAGCTACGCCCCTTTGGGACATCCATAAAGAGGGAGCAACGAAGCCACGCCCATTTGGAACACTCTAAATACAGGGTACAAGGGAAGAAGCCACGCCTCTTTTGGGCAATGTAGATAGGGGAAGCAATGAGACCACGCCCCTTTACAATCTGCATGCGGGTGGAGAACGATGCCACAATACGTTTGATCACTCTAGATAAAGAAAGCATCGAAACCACGCCCCTTTAGGACCGGCACACAGAAGGAGGGGCAAAGGCACGCCTAGTTGGGCCCTCTACATCAAGGGAACATTGACACCACGCCTCCTCCATGCATAAAGAGAGTATTGAAACTAGGTTCACTAATCATCAGTCAAGTTACAATTGCAGCTATATTTCATGGCAACCAGAGCACCGTACAACAAAATGGAGCTTGATAAATCGGTTGCACCGTTAATGATCCCTCACAATTAATTCCGTCCGTCGACGGACAACACAAACTCGCCGTATACATATATTTATTAATCACTATTACCCTGTCCGCAGTATCCCCGGCTGAGCAAAGCGAGAAAAACAGAAACCGTGTAGATTCCTCCGTGCGCGCAAATTAAGGAATTTCTGTTAATGCCCCGGAGTTTATTCTGTTTTCCGATCGCAAATAGTAAACCTTGTATTTTATGTGTCCGCGGGCGACCGGGGCCGGGTAATTCCGTAATTGCGAAGCGGCGATAACTCGCGCTATCGCGAAAGGAAAACGGTGCTATCGTATCGGGTGAAAATTAGAATATCTGCTTCTCTCGTCCCTTTCTTCGTCGCGAGGCCGTCCGGTCGCGCGATTTACAATATCGCGGCGCACGGCGCGCTGTGCGATTACATTTTTAGCACGGATCCGAACGAACCCGCGGGGAAACCGGTCCAATGACAACATTAAAGTCTTTTCATCGATCCGCTACGGATCTCAGGCGAGCGCCTTATCGCCGGGCCATAACCAGTTCACCGCGTAAATCGTAATATCACGCCCGGTGGAAGCCGAACCTGGAATGCGTAATGCCGAGACCGTTTCGATATAGGCTCGCTCGCCGTCCCTCCAGGACTGTAATTGAAACAACGATCTCGACAACGAGGTGCTTCGTATCAATTAACATCAGGTTTAAAAGCCGCGAAAAACGGAAAGCCGATCTCGTTCCGAGAGAAAGCGGTAGACTATACCGAGTTTCGAAGCTGTTTTTTTGGTCAATAAATGTAGTTTGTTTGGACCGAAACATAGTTACCTATCACATTCTCTTCGCGTGATAAGTGGATTCGGTGATAGAAGAAACTCGTATGTGGAAGCAAACATGACGGGTGTGGTAGCACATGTCATCCCAAGCAAGTTTCCTTGACTGGTTAAATTGACCAAATGTACTCAACAAAGATTAGTAAGGTTTCCGACAATTTCGTAACGCCCTCTCGGGGAAACAACGAAGCCACACCCTCTTCCGATATTCTAAGTGGAGGGGACAACAAAACTACGCTTCTTTGGCAGCTTCGCACAAAGAGAGGAATGAAGCTACGCCCTCGATGAGTAATGTAGGTAGCCAGAGCAACGAGACCACGCCACTTTATGACCTTAGACGTAGAGGGACGGACGAACCCACTTTGAACACTGTACACTGTACATACACAGAGAGGGAACAACAAAACTACGTCCCACTGAGACATTTCCATACCGGGTGAAATACAGTCACGCCCCTTATGAGCAATCCAGATAGGAGGAGTAACGTAGCCACGCCCTTTTAGGATCTGCATACAGGACAAGGACATGTAAACTAATGGTTCGTAATGATTAGACTGCTGGTTTCATGTATGTATAATACCTAGGTGCAATTATAAAAAAGCAGAAAGCTTGAAAAAATTGAAGAACATCGATATGATATCTCCAACATGACTAGCCTAAGTTTAATTAGTGCTAACACATTTTATTTTGCACAAAAGCAATAGTAATGATTCTACATAGAAGTACATATCCTTTGATAATTCCAGTTTTTTAAATGACTGTGTTAGTTTTCGAAAGACATGTTTCTGCATATAATTCGAGGACAAAAAATGATGAGACATGTTGCGAGTCGAGTTTCTTATCTTGAGAAGACTAGTGTGGAACAGTGTGCGATTCAAACTGGATCTCTAATTCTCTGCGATGTTTATTTAATCATTCGATGCAGAAGATCCAGTCAGAGATAGTTTCGCATCGCTTCAACATTAATTAATGTAAACTTACAGTTTGTTATAGCATCTACCAATTAGACAATTTTGTATAATGGATTCGTTTAGTTGTCCTGTATGAAGATCTTAAAGGGGCGTGGTTTCATTGCTCCTTCTACCTAGATTACCGAAAGCGGGCGTGGCTTTGTTCTTCCCTCTGCGTGAAGGTCCTAAAGGGGCGTGGTCCCGTCGTTCCGGCTATTTAGATTGCCCATAAGGGGCGTGGATTCAAGGGGTGAGTTCAGAAAAGCATTGAATTAGCAATTCTGGAGTTTCTGGGGAAATTGATGAAAAGTTTCCATCTTCCCAGAAAAAAATGAACGTAAATTTCAGTTTTATTTCAATGAAAATTTCGACAGGGAAGCAAGTAGTTACCGGTCAGGGAACGCAATAAATTATTGTGTTCGCAAGCGTGTTCGGTGCAATATGATCCTGCGATCAAGGATATTTAAACGAGCCGCAGGATTTTGAACGCGATAAGGTATCCGATACCCGCCACCGTGTCCGCGACTTTCGAAATTCATGGCATACCGGCCTCATCCCGCGGGAACCATTCGCCATAGCTCACAGGACGTCCCCATGAAAAATCGTCACTTTCTCGCTACTCGCGCGGATTTTTCACCGCCGATGATTATCGCCGCGAAGAGCCTAACCCTTGTCTAGCACGCATGAACCGTTACCGACTGCCAACTGCTTGGTGTCTGTCGGGACCGAAAATTATGCTCGAAACTGTTCGGACGCTAAATCATGGTTCTTTTTTTAGACGCGATTTATGCGAATGTGACTTCCTCTGCAGTGCAACAGTGTTAAATTCTTTGGAAAAATATTGAAACTACATGATCAATAAGGTTCTAAAAAGAGTATTGTAACAACTAGATAATATATTACCTCCAACAAATTAAACATATTAAGAAAATAAATTTCTAAAATGTTTGGAATGATTCGTTGAACATTTCCCAAACCATCTGGACTTAGAGGCAGTAGCATCGCGATAAATCAAGAAAATTCGACGTTCGATTTTCGATATCAAATTGTCGTAAATAATTAAACAATTTTGCGATTCGCCCCGTACAACACTACAGACCAGGTGTGATGTATAATATCCCGAGAGGATGGAGAGGAGGATGTATAATCGGCGTGGAAAATCAACGAGCATGCGGCGGGTTCTCGGGTTGCACATACAGTAATTAAAATTCAACGATAGGTGTTCAATCTGGCCAAAGCACGTTCATCTCCGTGAAATACGTAATGTTCGTACTGGCAACGATATTTCCGGCCTTATCGCCTGATAATCGCGTTATGATTGGTCGCCGGTAAACGGAGAACTTCCAGTTAATGTATCATTATGCGGAGTCGTACGAAGGTGCTGCTGGGAACTGTCAGACAGCGGGTTTCCTCGAGTTCTTTTCGTAACTGGACCCGTGACAGTAATGATGTTCTCCAGAAATAATTGAGTGGATAATGATTATAGTAAAAAGCGGGTCCGATGAGACGCGACTTACTCCTAACGGGTCGTAGTTTTGGCATATGTGGTTTCTTTAACAGTTTGACTACGAAAGATGTATATAATATGCTTGAACAAGCTCCAAAAATGTTGTATTTGAACAGGATGATTCGTGAGGCCATTTGAAACAACTTTTTCCTTAGCGAAAATGTTCTCCGCGGCTTCGTTAGGGAGTTATTAACAAAAAACACTTAGCGACACGCCCCGCTGAGCGTAGCGTTGGCATTGGCCGAGCCGGACTCCGCCCACTGCAGCCGCGCTCTCATTGGTCCGTGTTTTTCGTGAATAACTCCTTAACGAAGTCTCGGAGAAGATTTTCGCTAAGGAAAAAGTTACTTTAAATGACCTCAAGTATCGCCACCCCTTTCAAGGAAGTATGACATTTCTTTTTAACTCTTTTAATTAACATTTGAAAATATAAATGTTCAAAACTGTTGAAAATTTCAATGGTGCCATATCTTTTTTTAAATGTAATATAATCGAAATTCAGTATTATTTTCATTTAGAACTCAATGATAGAGCATTATATCACTCGGTAAACACGTAATGGTATCATTTGAATTTAATTCGCTCGGTTGGAACGGCGAATTTCTGAGCTCGCGTGTCATCGCGCAGAGAACACAGCAAGACAGAGGACGATCTGGTAACAAGTCGGCGGCTCCAGCAAAGCGGACACGATCTCTGATCCTTGATCTTGAATCTCGGTGAGCGGCTTCGTCGCTATAAACGGGCCACAACGTGCCGGATCGTCTGGAAATGCTCTGCCGTCAACGATGACGAGATGAAAGAATGCACTCGCGAAGTTTAAGGTCGATGTCGGCGATTTTGATAAAAATGAAAATGCTGGGATACAGTATGCATACACAAAATCGAATTTAAACCTTTAGTGTTCCTTCTAAAAATTTCTTAATTCAATTATTCCTTTAAATTATATTTAATATTCATCTCTATCGAAATAGTGAATTTTTTAGCGAGGGAGTTAAATTTCATCTAAATCCACAAATTGCTATATGTATTAATAATTTTATTTTATTTTCTGTTACAGAGAGAGAGTTGCACTTGCAGCAAGCAGCTTCGCTCAGTGGATGGTGAGTTCCGAACTATTTATTTAAAAATTTCATTAGATAACGACCTCAGAATTGTGTTCGAATTATTAGAAAACAAATTCAAAACTGTGTTAAAATTAATTAGAAAAAACTTTTAAAAATTCATCAAAAAGTAAGGTGAGACCCATGTTAAAATAAATCAGAAAATAAATCTAGAACTGTGTTTAGATCAATTATAAAATAATATTATACATATGTCCCTTCCCTTTATCTTATTACAAAGATAAAACGATTCGAAAGTTTTAATGTACAATATAACAAATTATAAATATATTGAAGGAAAATCCGATAAAAACAATAATTTTCCTATTATTTTCTCCTAATCATTTGATCTCCTTGTGATAAAAATTAAAATTAAAGTTAAAGGGTGTATGGAAACGTCTTTGACTTACTATACCCATTGATAGTTGTAGATAGTCACACGAAATTCAGTATCGCAAAGAAATCGAGACTTTGATTCCAAAGGAATCTCGAGATCGATCGATCGTGATTTCGGGGAGGGACGCCGCTTAAGGCGAGAGTTGAGCGTTGTCGGTCGCTCCTCTCCGAGTTTCTTCGAGATTGCGAGCCTTGTACGGCCGCGTCGGGCCCCGACGGACCCCGACGTGGCAGGTGCAACCTCCACGGGACTGGTGGGTCTCTTTCCCTCCACCCCTCGCCCCCACAGAACCGTTTATTGGTCCTTTTTTGACGGCAACCACCGGTTTTCGTCTCCCCACGAACAGCTGACCGCGCGCCAACCTTGGCCGACTGATTGCGCGCGAACACAAGCATACACTGCGAGATATCGATCCAGAGTATCACACTCCTGAATACTCCTGACAATGTCCAATATCAGAGAGGGTTTAAGTTATCATTCCACCAATTCTATCCAATGAAAAAATCGCATGACATTCATCAGATCACAATCGAATAAAAAACAAGTAATTTTCAACCCGATTCAACGCTTTGTTCAACCAATGCACAACATTCCAATTAACCGTAAAAATCCAGCATCTAATAACTGAAGAATCTTTTTTCATTTTACTCGGAAAGTGTCTCCTATCAAACTGTCACGTGGCCGAACGAATCAAACCAGCCATCAACGGTCAACGTTGACCAGAACGACGGACAGCGCCGTGTATTATTAATTGAAAATTTGCTGGTAACAAATGAAAACTTTAAAAGCCACGTAATAACAGGTTCCGCTGCTCGGCCGGCTATTATTACATCAACATAATAATCCCGCAGACTTTCAGGGAACGTCAGCTCCTGATTTTTCAGCAGCACGAGGCGGGGTTTCCGGCATTCTACGAGCTCGTAACGCGAAAATAATAAGCTACGTACGTGCTGCGTTAACGTCGCTGCCTGGGAATTAGCCTGGCATTTTTTTTTTTGTCGTCGCCGCTATCTGTCGATATCTACCAGTGTTGGGTAAAATCGTATATGAAAAAGTAAATATTTGCAGAGTTACGTTGCTTAATTTGAAATAATTACTTATTTCTGTGTTAATGGAAATAATCTTTGAACTACTTATTTGATTCTAGAATATCCTTGTCATTATTGGTCAATATCAATGTGCCAATGTTTTAATTTCTGTATTAATGGAAATAATTTTTGAACTACATAGTTGATTCTAGAATATCTTATCATTATTGGTCAATATCAATCTGCCAATGTTGGGTAAAATAATATTTGGAAAAAAAATATTTGCAGAGATTATATCTTGAACAGTGACACGTTGCTTAATGTAAAATAATTATTTATTTCTGTATCAATGCAAATACTAGTTGAACTAGTTATTTGATTTTACATGTACGTACATGGTGTGCACAGAAGTTACATATGTCGCAAATATCATAACGAGATTAAAATTTATAACATTAATGTCAGAAATGTATGGTTCAGTTTAAGGTCAGAAAGTCAACAATGTTTTGCAGAGTGTAGGCATGGACTTTATTGGCTGTAGCCCAGGGCCCTGTTCATTCAAAGGGCCCCCTTTCAAAATTCAAGAAAAAATTCAAAGAAAAAAAATCCAAGAAGAAATTAATTATACAAAAATATTTAGTACTGGAGTTAGTTAGAGTTAATTGAATAGACCCCCAAAACAGTGTCAGCCCAGGGACCCGAAATCAACGGTCGGCCGCTGACGCAAGCGTTCGTGTTTATGCGAGAGACACAGTGTACACAGCGGCAACAACCTGCTCCTTTGAGCGTTTATCGAGAATACGAACAAACGACTGCGATTTGTCACTGGAATGAGTTATGCGAGGCGAGATGAAGGAAACGCGGAGGTATTTCGGCCTTGCCCCGTGTCACGTGCCAATTCCGAACGACAAAAAGCGAAGAACGAGGGACAATAATAAAGGAGATAAATTGCAACGGCTGAAACAACCAGCACTCACAATGCAGCCCACGTTATGCTGCACTTATGACTCGACGCAATTAAATCGAACATCTTGCACGCGTGTACAATCAACCCTAAAAATATACCGTTGGATGTATTGCTACAGTTCGAATTTTAATTAAATTAATTAACAGATTCACTGCCGACCGACCCGAAAAAATCCTGTAAATTCAAAGAATGCAATTTAGGTATTATAATAAAAACTGCATTAAAACTTCTTGGACTGTTTCTCTTTAAATATGTATATTTATATCGAGTTATGTGTTAATTATTTCGCAGATATTCGACTCAGTTGCGACACACTGTATAGATGCATACGAATTAATTGCGATTTTTGTTGGCTGTAGGTTTAAACTTATTTTAGAATAGATTATATTAGATTGGTCGATTCTGTATCGGTACGTTATCTCGGTCGCACGGCACTGCATCGTTATCTGAGTTTCGCGATTGATTTATGCGGATGCGCCGCCGGCTGTAATTAATAGAGATTACGGGGCCGTGCTGGGAGAACTCGTATCCCCCTACCTGAGAAAAATTGTAACACGCGCGCGCGCGCGCGCGTATACAGGTAAATTCATTATGTGCCCCTATCAACATTGCTATCGAAGCATTTGAACACTTCCGCATTTTTTGGTGTTGATAACAGCGGCAGACCGTTGATTTCGGGGCCCTGGGCTAACACTGTTTCCGGGACAACCCAATTTACTCAAGTACCAACTGTATAATTTATTTTTTCTCAAGTTTTTAGAGAAGCTTGGACTGACACTGCAACTACCGAGAGCACTAAACTTTTATTCCAACGATATTAGAACAAATGTAATGATAATTTAAATAATTTCATTGACATTTATATTTATTAAAACCACAATTTCAAGAGAAAATTTCATGTTTCTAGAAATGGATTTTTCTCGAATTTTTGTTTGGTGAAGGTTCGTTGAAAAATCTAACAATAGGATTGGGTTCATAATTATTTACAGTACTGCAGTAATGGCGTGGAAATGGATATAAAGTTGCGAGTGCGGCGATACGTTAACTTGATTTCACCCGGCTAACGACGTGTAATCAGCACCGGAGAAATTGCAGTTGACTTTACAAATGGCCGCGCAAAGTTATTCCTGATTCGCCTGATTAATGACGCCTAAACAGCATTACGGCCGCTGCAACTGGTTTTACGAAACCCGTAACACGTGCTCCTGCCCACCATAATCAGTTTGTTGTTACAAAGCGCTTGTTTATTACCGATGAGATTGTTTGTCTTGATTCAAATCATTTTACGAAATTATACAACGCTTGGGGCCCTTGTAAAACTCTTTTTTGTAAACAATTCCAAACCCGATAAAATAACAGAACACAAAATAAATTCATAGAGTTTAATTTTAATTTTTGCTATCAGCTGGAAATTCACTTCAGAATAATAATTTAATGGAAAATTAACTGGCACATCGATTCAAGTTTATGGAGTCCTCATAGGACTCTTATTTATGTATTTGTAAATTAAGTAGTTAGTCATTTAGATTTACAAATTAATTATTACTATTTGTATGAAAACCTATAGATTCTTATATGTCTAAAGTAATGGAAAAATTAATTTCATTAACTGGAAGTTGCTTTGTAAGTGTTTTTACAATACAGAATTTGAAAATATAATATTAGTATATAAATGTTCCTCAATGTAATTTTAATAGAACAACTTGTCAAAATGAGAATTGGCATAAACCATCTACTCGTTCAATGATTCTTTTTATTTCACATATTAGCAATAAAAATACAGCTACGTATTTTATGATACAACTATACATGTATAAATGAGCTAATTTGTTGACTTAACTATTAACAGATTGAATAAATGAGACAAACAGCATCTCACGGTGTCGTTACAATATTAATTAATTTATATTACTTTGTGGTTAAAAGAAAAAATATTTCAACAATTTTCACTCCAGTTTATACGCTGCAGAAGTTTAAAAGTTCACTGACAGTCACTGTAAAACGTCCAAAAGTGTTCAGCAGAAACAATGAATTATCACAACACTGTTTCGACGACGCAGGTTGAAAGCAACACTAAAAATCAACCTCTCGATCGCGCAATATAAACAGGAATCGCGATTTGCCGACGTCCACGGAATCCAATGGGTTCGGGTGTTCTGGTCTGGGTTCAAGGGTCGCGGAAAATATCGTGTATCCTTGTTGACTCGCGCAGTCGCGCAACAAGCTGACGCGCGATTCGCAGCGCGCTGCTGCAGTGAATTGCGTTGCACAATGCAGCAGGTTGCAGACCGCGACTGCATGGCCAACGGAGCGGAACGTCGATTATCCGAACCTATCTGTTCTGATTAACGGTATTGGCGAACCGAGGCTGCGAATGGGAAAAGGACTGGAAATAAAATCAATTTGACTAATTGATGTTAGATACTATTTCATTGCTGTTCTCTGATAAGCATTCGAACTGGAATTAAAATCATTTTTACCGATTGTTTTCAGATAACTCTCTCGCCATTCTTTTCGAATAAAACTCGCAACCAGAAACGTTAGTTTTGTTGCTTTTCTCAACTGAAAATCTAATCAAATAT
The DNA here is from genome assembly GCF_051020765.1 of Lasioglossum baleicum. Taxonomy (NCBI): domain Eukaryota; kingdom Metazoa; phylum Arthropoda; class Insecta; order Hymenoptera; family Halictidae; genus Lasioglossum; species Lasioglossum baleicum. The sequence continues at coordinate 5,472,068 of NC_134946.1, read as the reverse complement.
ATCAATCAAGTTTAGATTTAATGCTCGGCCATGCTCGAATAAATTTGACTGATCAAATTTATTATTTAGTATTATGTATTGCAACTGGAAATAAAGGTGAACTTGTCGGTTAGGCTCCTCCCCTCGGATTTCAATGACACTGCAATATGCTGACAAGGTTACCATTCTGAACAACACTGTCCTGTAAAGTTTTTGTACACGACAGTATTTATTGTAGAGTATTTAAATTATAAAACAGCGTTTTTTATCATTTAAAATAACACTTCTTAATGGACACTCTCTCTCTCGTATATTGCTGAATACTGCGGACCTTTATGCAAAATAAAAAAATAACCTGTATTAATTAGAAGATACGGGAGCTGCATAGATATGTGCTGTATCCCTTAATAATTTTATCAAGTAATTCTGAAATATTTTTTTCTACGTGTTGTGTAATAATATTTGCCAGCGCGATAAAGCTGTTATCATGCAACAAGTGACGAAGCGCCTCTGATTTGGTCTACATTATGGAATCTCCGGGCGAGGATGCAAATCGGAGTCAATAGGAGGATCAGCATGGCTCGTCCTGATGCTGAAAGCTGGTCAACGATCACCGAGGAAGGTTTTACAGCCTGGCCGCGGACAAGAATTATTCTCTGGTAAAGCTCGCGACTAGTTGCCGAGGCTCTCGTTCGGCCCACGCATCGCCATTAACATCCGAAAGTGAACGTTCCTCCAGTCTACAAATCTCGAGCGGTGAAGGGAACCAATTTAGCGGCGTTCACCCCCTGCGTATCGTTAACCCTAGGCATCGCTGTCACTGTCCGCGCCGTCTCCCACCAGGAAACCGGCCGGAACCGTAAAAATCCCGGACGATGTCGGTCGTCGTGCACCGATACGTCGTAAGAACGTCGCACGACCTCCTCTGTGGGCGACCCCAGAAGAGTGTGCTCGCAGAAAAAGCTAAAGCGGCTGCCACCGGTCGTTAGGTTGACGTTTACGTTTCGCGCTTAACGAAGCACGCCGGAGCAATGTCGTACCTAACGATCGATAAAGTATAACGTCGTAGAAAGAAAGGGGCATCGACGTGGGCCGCGAGGCTAGAGACGCAGCTGGAGAGAGGAGTGAACTAGCAGGGTGCTCGAGTATCCGTTCTATGATACGCCGCGTCTGAAAAGTCGGAAAATTTTGTCGGAAAATTCGGCGAATCCGTATTTCGAATCAGGAATCCATAGCACGGAGAGAAACCTCGTATCAGTATCTTTTATACAGGGTCTCCCAAAAATATGCTTCCTTAATAGGGGCGATTCCTGAGGTCATTGGAAATTTGGTCTATTTCAAGCAACTTTTTCAAATCATTGAAATTCTAATGTGTGCTATGTTTTTGCGGAGTATACCTGAAAAATGAATTTTCAAGATATTTTTGGATGCTGCCCGAAAAACACATGGGATACTATGTGTTGGATTGTTAGTAACAATGCGTCAGCCAGATAGCAAAAATGAATTTAGTTACGTGTGAGAATCACTGGCTAAGGCAACAAATCAGATGTCAGTGTTTGTGAGTGTTTCGTATACCTAACTGCCTGAATAAGAGACAGAACGCAGCCCTGGTCCTTTATCTCAAGTGGACAACGGATTTTTCCACGTTGCTCTTTTCGTTTTCTCCTCGCTTCTATTAGGTGTGCAAATAAGTTCCTCCCCTTTTTTTCTACGATCACAACTTCTGACTGAATTCGAATTACTTCCCGACTTTTGTGCCATCTGAAAGAGCGTTCTTCTAGTTTTAAAAAGAATCACGATGAGCACTCTAAGAGTTTCCAGTCCTGTGCAACAATTTCAAACAATATGGCGTGCGAGAAGCATCATTTGCGTTACTGCTTCTTTGCATTCCAGCTTAGAAAATCAGCTGTTGAAGCTACTGAAATGGTTCTGTGTCTTACAGAACATGCAAAAAGTGGTATCAAAGATTTAAAGCCGGAAATTTCAATTTGGAAGACAACGATCGTTGCAGCGAGAAAGTTCGATGTCGGTGAGTTAGAGGAATTGCTCAACGAAAATCCGAACCAGACGCTAGAAGAATTGACAGAAAGATTGGGAGTCACCAGACAAGACTTTATTACATTTTATGTAATAAAACCTTGAATTTGGTAGAAAAGGGGAAAGAACTTATTTGCACACCTAATATGTAGTATAGCCTTCAAGGCGATACGACGTCCTTCCGAGCTCAGTAAAATAAACTAGAGTTTATAACAAAATACGCTGTTTGCAGTTTATTCAACCACCCTTTTCCAATACTACATATGTACTATAATGGTCAAAGATTCAATATTCGACTAACGATGTAGGCAGGAAATAGCGATCATCGAACATCTCGGTGGATCGTTAGACCCGGCTCGAGACATCGCATACTTATCGGAACCTTCTAGAATAGATTTACCGAGCTCGGTAAGCGTGCATTACAATTAGTAATTACTACACCTGGGACCGAGTGCACGCAGTGAGAATTCGCGTGGGCGCGCGCGCGGCCGCGCATAATCTCTCTCGGGGAGACAGATGGATCCGGGCCGATCGTAAGTTCACGCGATATCCTGAGAAAAGAGAGGACCGTGGAGAAATGTCACGCAGTCGGGGAAAGTCTCTGTGAGATCGAATCTTCTCACGCAGCCGTAGCGCTCCAAACGCTTGCGGGGTGAGGGAACTGTGAACCAGAGTCGCCAGATCAGTGGAATTTATTCGAATTGAGGGGTAAAAGTTTACCCTTCCTCTGCCGGTACCGGGTTAGTCACGTGACATTGTGACAGGGCCGTGCTGGAAGGGTGAGACAGAGATAGAACGCGTCACGTGACCGGGCTGTGGCGGAAGGGTGGGGGAATAGAGCGTAGAGAGGGAAAGTAGAGTGGGGAGACAAGTCTTGATCTGGCAACTCTGCTGTGAACTTTCTAGCTGAAAACATTTGTCCCGCGAGTCAGACTGTGCCATACACTTCAAGAGTATACAGAGTCCTGTCTTCATAATTAAAGTTTCAGTTCAACGATCCTATAAAATTCGATTAACAATTTTTTCTATTGTTTCATTACACCTCGCATGTTAGTCTAATAGTTAGATTCCGGATCCTTATGCAAAAGAAAAAGTTTATATAGAGCTTTGACGTCGTGAAAATAATGTATTAATGCTCCTAAAGTCTTTTTTAATCACTGTTCGAAATTGCACCTACTCATTTTCGTCATAAATGCATAAAATCGACTAATAATAAATAATACAATCACTATTTACAAACATTTTCTTCCGCGTGCTCACATAAAGCCAGAACTTTAACAGGTTCCTCCTCTGCGTATCGTAACAATTACGATACGGTGTGTTTCATTCGGATGTTCCGTGTAGTTCCTGAGAAATTGAAGATGGCGTATGTGCTATCATTTTATCGAGGGACTGTAGGTTGCTGAAATGTTCGAACACAGGGCGGATGTCGCAGGTTGCGTAATAGGTGCGCAGACCGTGGGCACATAGGCGCAAGATCAATTAGCAATTAAGGAGCCGGGTGACATGATCATTAGTCTATCTGCAGGGAGAAGGGGTGGGGGGTTCCATGCTAATGGGCGCTATTGGCGAACGGACGTCGAGCGTAACACAGCTAACTCTGCCTTCGGAACGGGTACCGATACATGCATTAAAGCTGAGGACGCCCGGCGCTAATGAACAATCATCGCTATTTCGCGCTGTCGAAACCTCGAACGAGCTTCGATAAAGCATCCTGTCTGAGAACGCGGCGACCATAATGCACCGGACGCATCGTCCCCCTTGAGACGGCTCCACGCTCGATGCCGGAACTATGAACTTCCGATAAACAAATTTATTAATAATTTCAGTGTATCGTTCTGTGAGGATGTTTGAAAATGTCCCATGAACATTTTTTAGTGTAGTTTGTTATTGTAATTATTAGACTGCGGATTTGATGCATTTTTAACACAAATGAGTGAGTGTCGCTTCAAACAGTAAAAACATCAGTAATATTTTTTCAATCTATAAAATATATTAAGAAAGAAAATAAATTCTTATTTCACTTTTGTATCTTTTCGTTTCCCTTCTACCTCTATCCCCAGGATTCGGCCCGGTAACTTTTTCCCCTCATCTGATGACTCTGATACCACCAGAAGTGGCATTCGTGGCTGAAGCTTAAATCTCAAGTAGTGGGGGAACGGACTGATTGATAGTGGGGACCGAACTTCCCCTGAATTCGAGTAAATTCCCCTGATCTGACGACTGTGGATCACAATCGAAAAACAATGAACTCGGAAGCGAACGAGGAGATAAGCGCGGAGCAAGGATCACAACACCTGTCACGGCGAATTCGCCCGCGATGTTCTCTAGATGTTGCCATAAAAGGAACAAGCTCGAGGGAGAGAGGGAGTGCGAGGGAAAAAGTGAAGAAGAACAAGAGCAAGAAGAGTCCGAAGGACAGGATTTACGCAGGGCCTGGTTTGATGCGTGCGTGTAGCACGATGGCATCGAACATCGAGCCAAGAACACCTTCATCTGTCCCTGGTGGCCGTTCGAGAGGGACTCCTCGAGCGCCGGCCTACCGTCCACGATATTATCTGCAAGATGAATTGGCCGGTGCACCGAGTGCAAGCGGACTGCAACGACCCGCTGCACCGAGGGCACAGGCCTCCACTCGTACCGGCGCGGCGTCGCTGCCGTCTTTTCATTTTTCCGCTCACGCTCGGAAGGCCTTCGGGAATTTGCATCGCTCCACGCGTCTGACACGCGACGGCTGCGAAACGATGCACAGAGGAAAGAGAGAAAGAGGGAGAGATAGAAGAGAGCCGAGAGACAGAGAGTTTGCAAGCGTCCTCTCTACGATGGCCCCGCGATTCCGATCGAATTTAATTACTCGCTCGTGACGAGCGGAAATTAATTACCGCGCCACCGCGGACGGTGACGAGGAATGCGGACTCGAAACGAATGTTTTGCTCGCTGGTTTCCCCAGTTCGTTTTCGAGAACCTTAGACACCACTTTGTGATGCCAACCCGTGAACCTGAGACCTGGGTAAACGATGCTGGAGGAAATGTTCTCTGAGTTTCGATCTTGAAGTTCTTCAGATATTTAATTTCGATGAATACAAGAGGTTTCAAGTTACTCGTTTTAAATTCCTTGGGAAAATTGCAATAAAAATAATCTGGAGATAATTTGAATGATTAAAAGAAGCCCTAAGATCGATCCAAAATTGCAAGGTAATTTTGACATTTAATGGGACCATTTGTTCCGATCGACTTCGAACATTTTTCATCGAGATTCGCAGTCTAGTGATAACTGTTGCTGAGACCAAAAGGAAGAGTCCCCTATCGAATCGTTCAATGCTCCCCAGCAGCACCGTGTTCACGGTTTTCGCTCGGATTTGGTAATCCGTGGCAGCGTGACTAGCCATCACGTCTCCAATTTTTTCCAATTTGCAAGGTTGCTTGTGCCGTGGTTGCCACATAGTGAGACCCAGATTGCTTCCAACCAGCGGAAACGAAGGTTAATCGAGGTAGCTGCCAGCCCATCCTACCAGTCCTTATATTGTACGGCTTACAGGCCTGTAGACATCTACAGGCGATAAATCCGACGGAAAAGCTGATCTGGCTCTCCGCTTTACAGTCATTTTCTCTTGTGTGGGATACCAACCCTATATAGACGGTGTCCGTTGAAACTCGGAATCGACTCTATACGAACAATAAAGTCAACAAACCGTGCAACAACACAAGAGAGTTTCAAGAGCAATCGAGGATCAATGGGCCATATGCAAATTTTTTTAAATTTTCAATATAGGCCATAAAAAAGTTGTGAACAATAGCTTTTAGTATTTTCTTCAATTTTGCCAAAATTTCTAAATTATCCCAAGAAAATTCCTACAACAAAATAAATAAATGTATCCCCTATTAAATTTACTTACTATACAAATTAACTTTACTTTAAAATTCGCCAATAATATGAGAAATTGACTACATTTAAAAAGATAGCAGAACTAACCAAAGCTAATGGGAAGGTCAATAATTCACGGATGAAGAATGCTGGGATTAATAACGAGCATTTTCACAGAGAGTGTCGCACATAAATTTCGCTGTCGCGGACACCTGACTGCAGCCAGGCCACCGAATCATGCCGCATTCCTCCGGACGCGACGCAGTAGTGAATAAACATCCACCTGGTGAACGTCGAACAAAGTTGATCGCGGCTCCCCGAGGTCTTTTCCAATTTAGGCCAACATGCAAATTCGCCCCCGGCGCTCCGCTAAGTCACGCGAGGACATGCACCGTACATAACGATCCCGGTGTTACGAATGTATTCGAACCGGGACCAACCTCGCTATCTACCGATCGCCTTTACACGCTGTTTTATGGCCCGCTCCTCGCGACATCAATCTGACGTCTTCATTCATCAGAAGTTTGCGCTCGAACCGGGAAATATTGAGCTCCAGTGATAAATTGTTGAAGTCTCGAGGATTAAGGGGATATTCCCATTTAGAGCCGTCGATATCAGACAATTTATGAGATATAGGCTCAGCTATACTTCGAGGTAACATAATTTTTATGCAATTGTTTTTATTGTTATTTAAATTATGAGTTCGGCAGCATACCTCAATAATGGACCGATAAATCTTCTTCAAAATAGATAGATATATACGAATAGATATGTTCGAAAAATGTATTTCTTTGAAAAGGGCGATTCACTTTGACACACCCCATAGATTTCGACTAACATATTCCCATAAAATCGAGCAGAAAACCTACCTAAGCTCGCTCAGAAGTAACACGGTCTAATTTCCAATAACAAGCAACACGAAGCAATAAACAGTCGTGAACACAATATTCGCACAATAAAATGCTGTCCCTGTGTCGAGAGCATGTATTCCGTTAGAGAAATAAACCGCGGAACCCATAAAAACCAGATAGAATCATGCTACTTCGAAGATCCCAAACGCTGCTAATCAGATAATGGAGAAATTTGCAGAAGAAAATGGCGGTCGCCCAGTCCAGCTTCGCCGATACCACGTGTAAACGAGGTCCACTTAATGCCTCTAAAACACCATATCAACGTTCGAGCACCTTTATAAACAGAACTATTCGGAGTAATCAAACGGAACGATATCGTAAAACGGAAAGGGGGCACTCGTTCGCCGGATGGAATGCGTAAGAGACATGTAAAGACTGTGCCGGATATAAAGCAGTCCTCCAGAGAGATCGTGTTCTCACGTCCACCCCACACGATGCACTCCCGCTGCACCGTAACGCATAAAACAAGAGAAGGCCCGGCTGACTTTTACGAGTCGCGAGTTGTTTGTTCATGAAATTATCGAGTCGAGTCGAGTTCCGCGAGCCCCTTTAATTGCGCGCTCGTCCTTTGCCACCACTTTAACTGCCACCTTTGAACCAGCGGACATCGCAGGCGTGAAACATCGTTTCATTAACGTCAAACTTAGCCGGCGAATGACTCTGCTGCCGCTTGAATTCGTTAACAGTGCGAACTGGTCGGTTCCATTAACGGTGACGCCTGATTGCTCGCTTGGTAAATACATAACGCCTTCGACAATTTTTAATTTTTAAACGGCTGGATGTATGTTTCTAAAATTTTTATCATATTCAGACAATATTTCAATGTACATACAGAAAAATGCTCAGCTCAATAAATTCGTTTTTCAAAAAGCTGTTGCTAATTGAATTTGTTCAGAATAGAACCTCATCATCTTTGGGGATGCATAAAAATACATTCACTTAGGAATTTTTAATTCTTAAACGGCTGGATGTGTGTTTCTAAAATTTTTATCATATTTAGACAATATGTCAAAGTACATACAGAAAAATGCTCAGTTCAATAAATTCGTTTTTTAAAAAGCTGTTGCTAATTGAATTGGTTAAAAGTGGAAACTGATCGTCTTAAGGGATGCGTACAAATTCATGGACTTAGGAACTTTTAATGTTTAAAAAATAGAACGTAACTTTCTAAACTTGTTGCTACCATATTTATGCAATGTTTAAGATAATGTACTACTTTTTAAAAGTAAAAATATGATAAAATTACTTCAAGGTTCACTCTCGTTTTGGTGAGTGAAACTGCAGTTGCAAGGTGCCATAAACCACTCGAATGTTGGTCGAGTATTATTGATCTCAAGAAAGCCAAGCACACAAATTCCTCTTCAGCCATCATTCCTGATATTTTTACTGCACATGGCGGATCTCCGGGCATAGTTTCCTCATAAATACAACGGAGGCCGAAATGCAGTTCGCGAGCATTTACATAGGCCACGGAATTGATAAATAATAACGGGGGGACGAATAATCGATGTCGTGGAACAAGTGTACGGCCCTCGGCATGAATATCGACGTATGGGAAAAATGGCTGCCTCGAGTTACGAGGGATCGCTCAGCCATGCTGGCGTTTGTCCTGATCGAAGGTGATTTTATAAAGGAGGCCGCCGTGACGGAAGATATTGTAGAACAAGTTCCCTGTGCCGACTGGGTGGCCCGCCGTGCATACACCAACACAATTTCCCTCTTATTGACTCATACGTTATGCAACTCCGATACCACCGACGAAAAACTGCAATTCCACTATCCGAGCCGTCGCGGAAACCCATTAAAGACGCAGTCTCATGTAGACAAAAAATGTTTAAAATTCTATTTTCTAAGAGTATAGAACCTAAAAAATACTTTCTCGAAATATCATACTTAAAGTAATTTTTATTAAAAATTTTCCAAGTCGATAAAAATATATGTATTACTTTTTTCAATAATTTTAACATGTTGAATTTCATCTGTCATTCATTTTATTTAATGCCATATTCCGACAAAACACCGGAAAACCTAGAAAGGGCTAGTTCCTGGGGTCATTTGAAGCAACTTATTCCTTTACGAAAATGATCTCAAGGTAGTAGTCGCACTCTGATTGGCTCGTGTTTTTCGTGAATAATTTCGAAAACATTTTCGCAAAAGAAAACGTTGCTTCAAATGACAACAGAAACCACTGGTATTCCGACATTTTTGGGACACCCTGTATAATTAAATCATAATATCTATTTGAACATGTAGGAATACAACATATTTTTGCTGTAAAACGCTCTTCATAATACATCACGCACAGTGTCATTGCTCATTACTAACGTGTTTATTACTACCGACAAGATTACTGTTAATTAAACAATCCAGGCGTGGAGCGTATAACTATCGTATGGAGATTGAGTATGAATTATTCATTGCAATAATTACCGTGATCGACGTAACATTAAACTCTCGATACACCGTTAACAACCTGTCGTTTCGATCAATTATTTTTTGCTCAAATGTCAATCCAGAACGATACTCTGTATTTCAGTTAATGAGTACTTACCGTTTGATGCTCGCTTCACACTCGTGGCTTTTAATCATTTTTCTTTCTAATTGAACTTCCGAGATTATTTCAAAACACCTTCAAAACCAACAATGATAGAGACGAACAGAAATGATATGTATAGGTATCAGACCGGAAGAAGGAATTTGACGTAAGTCAAAGTACTTTCTGAGAGTTGTTGAAAATAATCATATTTACTAAATCATCTTTATATATTCAGAGAAATTTTCAGATATTATTTTGAACGTATAATTATTCGTAGCATTGTATTATATTATACACGGACAATCAGCAATAGTTTTTTTATTGAATTATTCTTTATAGAAAAATTCAAAATCTCAAGAATGTAGATGGCGCCACATTGATACACCGGCAGTGTATTAAAACGTCACTTTAACCACATTGTTGAACCAAGTAGAATTGTAGAAATGTACTCTTGGACCACCCAGTACAGGTTGTCGATGACGTCAGTGGTGTGCTCGAGAAGAAGGCATCGGTCAACGTCGTGGCATGAACATGCAAACTGACAGACACGACTCTATCAGAGATCGTAGACAAGATTCAACATCGTAAACCTCGAACCTTTCTCCTCTCCTCGTCTCTCCGTGCTTCGTGCCAGTTAACTGTTTCGCTTTCGTATGATCCAGCAACATAAAGCTTGGTTCCTCCTTTCATGGGCTTGCGTACACCATGTACAGAATAGAATATTCACTCCCCTAAGCTATTCCATTCGCATTTTTCATCGTCCTTGCTCCAGTATTCCAGATCCCTTTTACAGTGGAGCCTCGATTATCCGAACTGAACGGAGAAACACGACTGTTCGAATATTGGAACAGTAGCTAGATTCAATTTTTTCTGTATAGTAAACAATGTTGCATATGGATTGTCTTGGGTTAACCTACTTGCATCTGAGGCATGCTGGGATACATACTTCCGGCATCAGAGTTTCGGTTAATCGAGGTTCTATTGTGCTTTGAGATCTTTCTATCAGACAACATATTTGTATGGAACTTTACAGGTTTGTTTATACCGCATCTTATATTTATTAATATTTATTAGGAATGTTATACATATTTATCAGTGCTGCTAGAATTTTTATTTATTGTACGGTTGACAACAGGTAACCAATGATTACGAAATTTGCCAGGAGAACCGATCGTCTTTTATTTTTGAAGAAGAGATCGTCATGTCGCCACGAAAAGACGGGACACACTTTGTCGGATTCTTGTGAGGAATAAACGTCTTCGTAAGTTTTTCTATTTTATTCCCAGGTATTAATTATTTATTCTCGGCCTGGTCTTAAATTATTATTATTATTGGAAAAATTATTAGCATCGGAAGTAAGTGGTTGGTAAGACTCTCCTACACCTTGATCTTCTCTGTTTGACGGTGGAGGATCATTGTAGTTTCGACAATACAAACGTATGAAAAATCAATATAATGTATGTAATTTTAATTAGTAAACACTTCGTTTAGGGACCCCATAAACAAAGTTTACGCGAAGTCATTCTCGGCCCACGCCGCGCACCGTGACGCGCTGCAACCTAATTGACGACTATGATGTCCACGTTACCGATATCTCCGAGGCTTCGATACCTACACACCATCCATTACGTCGATTTATCACTGGCCAAAGTTTCCTATCGCAATCTTTCACGGCAAACGACCGTCTCTTGTCCGGCGGCCATCGTTAACGCGTGTCGACAGTGTTGCAACGGTGACATTAATTCGCTGGGTGATTGAATAATTGACAGGCATTATTTCGCGGCTGCTAGACCGATGAAGTCCTGAACGGAAACGTCCGTCGACTATACGTAGTTCCTGTGTAGATCACGCTATGCAATAGCACGATTAAATCAGGATTGTTTTCTTTTTTTTCAAAGCGTTAATGGGCGAGAAAAAATTTTGTAACACTACAATTTTCTTACAATTGAAGCAAACGAGTTGAGATTTCATGACATGCTAGAAGACTTGTTAGTCTAATAAGGGTAAACAAAATTTTAAAAATTTACGGTGAATTTTTTCAACTTTATTATTTGTGCCCCCATAATGAAAATTGAAAATATACATTTAGTAGATCTACGTCAATTATATCTATATTTATTAAACTCACACACGCTATCGCTGTCGCTATCACCCAAAAAGGACCCTCTCGCATTTTTCTCGATCTTTATGTACATTTGCTTACATTCCCTCTCTCTTTCTCCCGTTTGTTCTGTTCTCTCACTTTCTCTGACGCACTCTTTGTCTCACGCGTCCCTCGCTCGCATTCGCACCGTCGTGTTTGTACCTTGTCTTGTCAACAAACTCAGCCTTCCGAGTTTGTTGCTCTCGTTTTTTCTGGGGTCCGCGAAAGATCGCGCTTAAGAAAGCATATGATTGGCCTACTCCGGTCATTGCTCTCTACATATACGGTGCCAATTTCATGCAAATCCGTTAAAATTGCTATAAGCACTAAATATTTGAACACCAGAATCGCCAGATTAAGACTTGCGTACCCATTCTACGCTCACGTAACGCGTTTCGTCTCTCAGAGAGAGAGAGAGTAACTGTTTCCCCTCAATTCGTACTCTCTCCCCTCACCTGGCACGACTTACGACTCCAAATAGACGATAAACCTCATTTGGTTTAAAGCAATAAAAAATAATACATATATTTACATATTTCAGAGATAGTGTGAATACGCAGACTACTCTCGACTTACCAGACTAGAAAGGCGACTCATTAATTGCAACAAGACCGGCATAAGTTGCTCATTTTTCCATATACAAAATATGTAAAACGTATGCAAGATGTATTTGCAGAAAAATCGGCAGCCTACTCATCAGCCTCGCGTAACCTATCTTATCAAGCGTCTGGATCATGGTCGATCTGACATTCATCCCGGTTGATCGGGCTATCGACCGGGTTTTGCTGCCGCGGTCGTCACGCAACGATTAGTCGCGCCTTTCGATTAGAATTTTTCCGTGGAGCCGGCACGCCGGTTTTCAGGATCGTTAAGACGAGTTCGAGGTTTCGCTGATAAATGTAGGTGGCTTGGTCGGGGTCCGTTATCGCTGAATCACGCCGCGGATAGTTTCGGAATTCGCCTGGCATGGCGGAGCAACGCGTTGCAGAGCGTTGCAGCAGCAATGGTGTGCACGTGTTGCAACCGCTTTGATAAAGAAGGAAATCGATGCATGCCGCGATACTGACCGCAACGCGCGCACCGTTCACAGCAAGTAGTAAGGGACGTTTTGACATTTAGCAGCGCGGCGGCGCGCTCACCGTGCCGGCCGCTCGCTAATTGCGTCGATTAATAATTTCAATAGTTCGACAAGACCGTGGGGCTAATGGGTGTCACCGGGGGCATCTGTCTGGCCCCCTGTGTACACCCCCAGGGAAATTCATGGCTTGTCCGCCGCCACGAGAATTCGTGCTTCCGCGCATTCAGCCAGACTATGGGAGCGTACGCTATCGGTCTGCCTCTCCGAGCGAATAATTCAACGTTTCGTAATCGTTATACGGACCCCCGCGCAACTACTCCCGGCTGCGTTAGCCTTAAAAAGGCTTCTTTGAATTTAGCAGACGGCAGACCTCTGCCGACCTTGCTTCCTCCATTTTCTACTGATCGGATTTCTTTTGGCGTCTCGATCTTCTTGTTTTGTACAGTCACTCACAAAATTGTTGTTACTATAGAAGCCTGGTTTCTGAGATTAACAAAAAAAAAAAACAAACATTTTTATACATTTGAGGCCTCAAAAAATAATTAACCATTGAACTCGAACAACACATTATCGTTTTATTAACAAAAATTAAGAGATGTAGCACGTTTCAGCGCACAAAACTGAGCGTGCATGTTTACATGGTAAACGCTTATCACCTTCATTTGTTTAAGTTGCACTAGATATTTTTCAGTACATAATATTATTGCTTATGTCAACTATGACCTTCGCATGACCATGAACGCAAAAATGTATATGTATGTAAAATGTAAATCTATATGTTTACCCAATTAGGACCCAATTAGTTTGGATAATTGACGCCCTACTGTCATTTTTTAGCAACTTCAAACTTCTTTATAGAGCTTCGGACATTTTCCCAATTAATAAATTACAAGCTCACCGAATAATTAGTCGGACCCGGGCGGACAAATTAATACCGCGAGCACGATGTCCGTCGCACAATTAAATTTCGTATCGCTATATAACTCCCGAGAATCGGATCGGATCGGATCGGGCTCGAACCGGTTCGAGCCAGCTCGCATTTAAGGAGTCCTCGGGGAAAAAAGAACAAATTAAAAAGCCAAAGGGGAATCCCGCGGTAGGCGTGCAGCCCGCGTATTTGGCGCTCGATCCGAGGGTAAAAACGAGAAGAGCGCTCCTCTCTCCGGCATCTTGCACACCTGAAAAACAGTTTTAGTCGCAGCGGGCAGGTGTCACATTCCATCAGTCGGTCCACCCGAGATCCATTTCGGCCGGCGGCGATTATTGCCCGGAATAAATTAAGTTGTTTCTCACTCCCCTCCCCCCTCCTTCGCTTCTCAGAAGACTTCGAATTGGAGAATGCGACTGGTTAACTACCAATTGTCGTTTTTGCGCACTGTTCGATGCAACAAGGCGAACTCGGACCTTGAATGAGTCCCGATCGTAGATGTGCAATTTTATTCCGATATAAGACGACAATGAGTGTTTCGGAATAAGAAAATCGCTATCCCCTTCAAACGTAACATTCTTCGTGTTCACAATGCAAAATGATATGTTCACAAATTATCTGCAAGGAGAAAAAGCTAAATACAAATTTATTTCTTGTGTAAATAATTTTCTTTCCCTATATTTTTACTGTTTTACGTTTCGTCTACTCGTTTTTGCCATAAATGCTTTAGGTTCTTGAACATTGAATCAAACAGAATCAGTGTGGTCAGATCAGGGGAATTGACTCGAGGGGATTACCCTCTCTCTACCAGTACCGAATCAGTCACGTGACATTGAGAATTGGAACGCGTCACGTGACCGGGCGGAAGGTTAGGGGATAGCGTCGTAGAAGGGGATGGTAGAGTGGGGAGACAATTGTGCACAACATGTCTGTCGACTTATCGAATGACATATCGTCGATAGAACTCTGCTCAAGGCTGTTCCCTCGGCTATTGCGAGTCCCGAGCGCGGTTTCACCCACGCACGAAAAAATCCGCAGCACAGGTTCATAGATTTTCTTCCGGTTGCTAGAACACCGTGTTCCCATAAAGTCCAACTAAGGCTCGCGGTGCACGCCACCCTGGACCATTGACTTACGTTGGTTCTCGTTAAAGGGACCCCGTAGATCGATCGACTTGGCATGCATGCAGTCACTCGTTGTTATTCCTATTCTCCGACGTCTCCTTTTCCTCCCATATCTTTATGAGCCGGGTTTGTTTCACGGTCCCGTTTCTTAATCCCTCGGGTTCATTTTGCTCCAATTGTTCGTTCGACCATCGGTGCGCCTTACTTTATCTACGCCGCGATCGCACTTTATTGGCAGTAATCCAATCTGCGAGATAGAAATCTATCTACCACCGGTATATGTTAATAAACAATCCTGCATTTATTATTTCCGCGTTGCTGGTGTGTCTGCATATCCTCGCGGGGCATATACTGTTAATTGATCGCTGTTTTTTGGATTGCCAACCGGTCATTACTGTGAAGATGATCCGATAATTATTGGTATGCAACATTTATTTAGAAAGTTGATATGTTGGAAAAAATTAAATTTCATTGCGACTGAGGCTGCGGGAGGGGTCAACTTTATTTTTTATTAGTACACTGGAAAGATACTGAAAATATCTTTAAAAACAATAAAGTCCGGTATAAATTAACTGACAAAGATTCTTGTCCAGCAAAAATACGACAGCGTTTCTCGTTTTTGTACCGATGTATGTGTAACTTCAATATAGTATTTTTTTGTATAAAAATGTTTATTTATAACATCTATGTTTATATTCTTCTATATTTCTATATTATTTATAACTTCTTATAACTAAAAAATTTTAAAGTTCGCAAGCACTAAGACGGTCGAGACGGACCGATTAAGCAAAGCCAATTGGAAAATTCAAATTACGCGCCGTTCGAACAAACGGACATGCCTCTAAGATGGAACGACTGTTCCGGAACGGGGCTCTGCATTTTCATATCGCGTTTCAGCGTTTTAGCTCGGCAGATCGCCTTCAGCGCTCGTAGA
The DNA here is from genome assembly GCF_051020765.1 of Lasioglossum baleicum. Lineage (NCBI taxonomy): Eukaryota > Metazoa > Arthropoda > Insecta > Hymenoptera > Halictidae > Lasioglossum > Lasioglossum baleicum. Next base: position 5,456,533 of record NC_134946.1, on the reverse strand, counting down.
GTACCCGGCGCAGGCGATGGACGATGGTATGCTGATGATGAGCGATATTGCTCGTTCGAGCGAGAAATCGTTCGAGTTTCCAGTCCCGCTGGTGGCTTTACGATATTGCCGTTTCGAAATATGCTTTTCTGACGAAGCAATGCACCGGAGAACACTGAACACTAAACTGATCTTTAATCTGCCTTAACTGGCCGTCTTTGTTGTTAAAATTTTCAGTTTTACAAAAAATTGAAAGTTACCAAATTTATTCAACTTGTTTAAACAGTTTCGTGAAAGTACAGGACACCCCGGGCAATTTTGATTCGGTCGCAACATAAATTCAATCGTTACGCAAAATACACGAGATAACACTTCCTTCGAAGCCATTTAAACCAATCAGAAACATTTTCCGATATATACTTTCGAAAACGTTTATACATTTCAACATCCCAGCTGACAAATGCACTCGGAAATAAAGAAAAACATTAAGTGGCTGTCCGTAGCTGTGTACTTACATACATATGTACATACAGTCAGCCGCAAAAGTATTCGCCCACTCTTTGAATAACTTTTATAAGATTGATTCGAACGAGTTTTTTAAGATGTTAGAAGAATTACTAGGTAATTCGTACAAAAAATTAATCAAACACATTAACATTGGTTAAAATTGCCAAGAAAATAAAAAATATGACTTTTTTTAGATGTAAATAAGTTTCATCGAGATTGGTCAACACAATTTTTGCTATTTTTAATTATTTACAGCTCGTAGCAACCATAATCGATTTTGATGAGACTTTATGCATGCATATACCATACTTAGATCCGCAAAAGGCATATTTTAAATTTTGATTATAGGCGCAGATAAAAAAGTTAAAAATTATAACAATTACTTTTTTCTTTGCAATTTCGAGCAATGCTAATTTTTAACGTTAATTATCTAGCATATTATTCCTTCTAACATCTCCAAAAAAAAAACTCACCGTTCGAACCAATTTGATGGAAGTTATTTATTTTCCAAGTGGTGGACGAATACTTTTGCGGCCGACTATACATTGCAAAATCGCCGGTGCACTTTAATCCTCGGCGGGAGCGACAAGTCGTTTCATAAATTCATTTCGCCTAGATTTTCTCTTACTTTAGGGGTGGTGGGGGGACGGGGGGGGGTGTATCGAGCATGAGTCGAGTATAATTGAGATATCGATTTCCGCGTAGTTCGTAAATTTTCGCGGTCGCGCTGACCGATGCATTATGCATAAACGGCGCGGGCTCACACGTGGCCCGGGAAACTTTCGAACACAGCGACGGCGGCCGTTGTTGGTTATTGGGGACGTGCGAGGCAGTAAATTAGGCGGAACACTTGTCTCGAATTATCGGTGATTGTAACACGCCTCCTACAATAAGGATCGGCGGTCGTTCTCGCGAGCCGCGGGATAAATATCGTTCGCACGGTTACACCCGTTTTAATTTCAACCAGTAATTCAGCCGGCGCGGCCAGGAAAGAAACGGATCGGAATCGGATCGAGTCGCCTGTGTACCGGGTACACGCGTATGTAAATAGATCGATACGCTTGTAGGAACACGATGTTAATCGGGAATCGCGTCGGCCGATTGACAATTTGTGGCCTGCGTAACGGAGGCTTTATCCCGTGTGCCGGATGTTGCGGCGATTCAACTCCACCCACGGGATTACGGGAAAAATCAGTACTGATCTACTTCGCGTTCCTGGAAGACCGCCTCGACCGTTCCCATTGGATCCTGACTGCGTTTCCTCCAAAGCCGTCGTAACCGTGTCAATCCCTTATTCTTTTCACAGCTACAATCATTACAACTTTTTTGTCATTTTATAACTTTCTATAGTCCAACAAAGGGATAGGAAACCGTATCAATTTGTTATAATAAATGAAATTTCTTGTATACACACGTCGCTTTACACTGGTCTTAACTAAAATGTCATTTTTCATCATTTTATTTAGACAAATGAGAATTTTCAAATTAGTCGTACAACCAGTTTCGTTGAATACTCAACATTGTGCACTGACTCCTTCGATTTTTATCACGGAAATAGTAATCGAGCCATACTCGGTTCAATCATTTGGGCACAGACTTGTATCATTCGTGTGCCATTTATGTTCAGCACATTATTTTAACTCGCCAGGAGTTAAAAATAGTCGGCTCTTCCAAAAAGATAACAAGTTTGGGAGGAAAGGAGACAGAACGTGTGTTTGCTTGGGAAGATCGTGGAAGCCAAAGAGGAGAAGGCATTACGAGCTGCTCTAGTGGTCACTCCGAAGCCCGCGTGGGCGTTCACCTATGATTGCTAGGAGTTTATGCTCCCACACTGTCGGTACTTCCAACTCGTCGATCATGCACGGCGCAGCTGTGCGGATCTGGAAACCATTCTGAGATCAATCTACGAAACTAGACGGCCAGAAGACAGCACGCTTTAGTAGTTACTCAATGTCCATTTGGTGGACATTGTGTGCATGTACCTTGTAGCACTTTGAAACGCGCTGCCACGGATCCAGAAAGATCTATTCTTTAAGATGGCACGGAAAATATTCGAGAAAGTTGGTCTGAGGGAATTGGTATCAATAAGCTATGGAAAGCAACCGACTCCGTGAATATTCTCATGCCTAATATAAAAGTTCGAAGTACCTCACGTTAAATAAAACTGGAGACTCGGGTGCTTCAAATTCTGTATCGCTGAAACGTTATCAGCGTATTGAGATCTCCCAGCAGAATGTTGGTACTCCGAGAACCTCTTGACTGGTTATCGGAAAGCGTAGAAAATCCTGAAAGATTATTGGACAGTGTAATCGCAGGATACATGTGGAAAGCGATCCACCGACTCGCATAATCTCCGCGACCGGCGCTCGTTCACGTTCGTTTTGCTTCTGTTACAGATCGAGAAAATCAGCGAGGCGAGTGACAAGTCGGAGGGCATGTAATCGAGGTAAGTTGGTCGCCGGTGAAAACCTCTCGATCCTTTTTGCCAGCTTTCGTCGTTTTTTGGCGGACCGTACTAATACGCCGTACAGGTGAAGATAGGCCATCACGCGAGGAACACAAGCCCCGAACAAAAAGGCGCTTGGACGAGCGACTATAATAGCGTAGATTATCATAGAAATTATAGTAAAATCTTCGAGGGCATTGCCTGGCCGAAGTCTGTGCAAGACCTGTCCACAGAGATGGACAAGCAATCTCGAACGCTGTGAACCTCGCGTAATGGAACGCAAAACTTTTCTCCCCACTCTACCCTTCCCCTTTCCTTCTGTAGTACATGCGTCACGGTGTCACGTGACTACTCCGGTACTGACAGGGAAAGGGTATTTCCCCTGATCTAGCGACCCAAGAGCTCTAAATGCATGATCGCCACATCTTTTTAGGAAAAATTTTTGACTCTCGCGACAATAATTAAAACAGATATTATTGGTCATCGTCTCTGAAAGTTGTCTTTCGAGGTGAAAAAATTAAAAATCCGTATGCACTTCTAATCCCGTGATTCGGGAGCGCGTAAGAAAAGTGCCCGGAGTTTTTCCATGGAGGAAAGCGGACAGTCAGCGTGGCGAAATGATATTTAATTTGGCAAAAAGGTGACAGAAGGTCGTACAAAGTGGTACATGCGTTGTCGATTAAGCGAGATTTGTAGGAAGTTAGTGGTAGTTAGGCTTCGTGTAAAGAAACGCGAACAAATTTATTGCACAAGCTAATATTAATCCTCTGGCCGCGAGCGACGTGGAAATCGAGTTCCGCTCGCAATAAGGACCTCGATTATCCGGCTTAATGGGGAGACGAATGGTGCGGATAGATCGAGACTCACCGGATAATCGAGACATGAGTGAATAAACTGCACGGTTTATGTGTGCTGTAGGTATTCTATATCACAGGAAATGCGTTCTCTTTTGGCTCGTTCTACGGCGAATCGATCACTTTCTGCTGAAACGGACTCCACCGTAGTGTAACATACGCGAAATTGGGAGGGGTTTCAGTCATTACTGTGATTTCTTTGTTTGAGAAATACATTGGTTAAAATAAAAATAAGAGCTCCACACACAGGGTGTACCAAAAATGTACTTCCTTGGAAAAGGTGATTCCCCAGATCGTTTGAAGCAACTTTTCCCTTTACGAAAATGATCCGGGAGGCTTTGTTCAGAAGTTATTAACGAAAAACGTTGGCTACTCAGAACGTGGCGTTCACATTGGCCGAGTCGGGGCCTGTCGCAGTCGCGCTTGGTCCGTATTTTTCGTTAATAACTCCAGAACGAAACCGCGGACAACATTGTTGTAAAGGAAAAAGTTAGTTCAAATGAGCTGATGCATCATCTCGTTCAAGTACTACATTTTTGGATCACCCTGTATATTGAAACGGGAAAGTGTATGTATACATAGTGCATTCCGTAATTCTCCATTCAGATGGCTGAATATTTCAAAGGAAAAGACAGCTGTCCAATGGAGTGCTCTGAAGTTGTTTGCCAGTTTCCACCGATTTCCCATCTGCACGTATCTTCGGATCCTGATTATGTTTTAATAGGCCAGGAATCCTTACCAGCGCCAATCTTTTATCTAATGGAAAAACAGGTGGAGGAATGCGGTCGTAAACTTTTCTCTGGAATCGACAGTTTCTTCGGCGCCTATGTGCTTTCTTTAAACTAGAAGTCGTAACTTTCGACAGCCGACGAAGTTCTTATTGGATCCCCGAGTCCTCTAATGGGTCTGTTTCGAGGCTACCGGTGTATCGCAACGAGCCAATCAAACGATGATTTTTTCAATAAATCTGTTAACGAGCACCGCCGTGCATTAATTAAATTCCACGAAGACTGTGGAACAGGGAATGACTGAAATGGACCGAGGACACTTTGCTTTTATTCGTTGAGGATTTTAGTGCCTGTACAACGCTAGATACAGGAAAGTGTGTAACACGAACAAAAGTTTAAATTTATGGCAACTACGGGTATATTAATAAATGCAAAATGTGTAAAACTTATTGCAAGCAATTATAACTGCTTATATAGTAACTGCTTACATAATATTACTTATTAGTGGTTCTCAATCTGTTCATAAGCGACAGAGCTTTCAAATTGAAGAAAAATTTTAAAAGCACATATTTTTGATAACGTTTTCAAAATAAATCATTTTTTAATTTATTATTAGTTGAAAAATAAAGTATTGTTGCACGTAAAGCACACTTTATCCTCTACGACACTATATATATTCCCCCAAGCTTTTGTCGCGGCCCGGTCACGTGACGCGTTTCATCTCTATCATATCATAATGTCACGTGACTGATCCGTTACTGGCAGGGAGAGGGTAACTTTTCCCCGCAATTCATGCGCCCTCCCCTCATCTAATGATTTTGGTACCGCCAGAAGTGCATGGCATTTGTGGCTGAAGCTTAAGGCTTAAGTAGTGGGGAAATTGACTGATTGATGGTGGGGATCGTGTGTCTCGACAAAGAAGATGTTGGTTTAAGAAATACAAACCTTCGAAACATCTACTTTCAATTACCATTTGATGAAAGCTTGATGAAGTCGAAGAAGAAGAATGCTGTAAATAAAAGAGATGAGAAAGATATTCGATGAAGCATTCTATCAATGACTTCACAGTGCTGACGACATATGTCTTCGAGCTGTCTCGTCTCGAAGTGAGCAATGCCTGTCATCATGGCTTGTCTTCAATAATTCAATATAGCATATCTTCGACGAGTAGCAACACGCCCGAGCAATCTTTCTGGCTTGTCTAGCTTGGGCACGGCTATGTCCTGGTGAAAAGATCATCGATCATCATTAGCTGCCGCTCCGGGACTCACTATTACCACCATCGCTGAAGCTTTAAATAATTTCAGCAGTCACTCTACTGACAAACCTAATTCACCCATAATCCACCACTTCTGTTTCACAATTCAAATAGCCCAGACATTGGTCAAATATTTGATTGAAAACGAAATTGGATAAATTGAAAATCGTAGTTGTTTTTATACTATCCTTATGATGAATGACTGTTATTTTTATTATGATCAAAATTTAAAAAATTCATCCAAGATCTATATTTCTTTGGACTTAAAAAAATGGTTTTTCCAATGATATTTCTATGCAAAGTCATTGTTATTCTCATGGCATTTGAACTTATGGCATTTTTAGCTTTGCTGGTTGAGCTTGAAATTGGAAGTTGTTCGAGCAAAAGCTTTTAAATAGCTTTTAAATAGCTAAAAATTTGAATAGACGCGTTATATAATATTTGCAAAATAATATATAATTCGTTCTTTTAGTGTAAACCTAATGTGAATCAAAGATAAAAGAACGCGGTGGAGCGTGACATTTAATAAAAATATTTAACCGCTCGGCTCCCATTGAAAAATTCCAAAAAATGATCTTCGTCGCGCACACACTCCAAGTTTTATGGTGCCTCTAGATCCCCATAGCTGCACACATCGTTCCAGGTAGATCTCCGACTTTTTCTCGGCGGATTCTCCGCGCACGGTGGACACATGATCCCCGAACGACACGCGTGTCGTGAGCGCGCACCGGCGCGTATTAATTACGCAATTAATTACCTTCTAATTACCAGCGTCCCCAGCGCGCAGCCTCTTCCATCTCGAAGGGGAGAACAGGCTCTCGCGGCTGGATTCTCGGGTTCCTTTCGAATGACTGCAGAGTCTGCTATATGCGTGTACCACTCGAATTCCGTGGCCGGTGGTTTTGCAAGCGTGACGTGACACGCGAGCTTCCTGTCTGCCAAGAAGAAGAACTTTAAATCTGCCTACCTGCCAGCTCGCATGCCCGCCTCGGTTCTTCGTCTTCCTGCGCGTGTTTCAGATGGTAGAAGGGACACGAACACGCCAGGTAAAATGCGTCCACGTGATCCACACCTGAATCATTTTCGATTCGAACATCGACGCGATTCTCTCTTCGCTTTGTTGCTGTTTAGTCGAAACAAATCTGTTGGAAGAAAATTCGTGTCTGATATATATATCACGCAGATTTTATCCTTCCACACGCTGGGACAGAAATATGTCACATCTTGATCAGAATCATAATAATAGGAAAAAATGTCAGAGAAAAAATGTTTTCAAGGTCATGTCCTTCGAAATGTCAAGCTCATCAATGTTCGTTTTTTTTAATGGGACGATAACTGTTATAGTCATGATCATGCAAGACCTAACGACCTGTAATATGTATCATGATTTCAACGTGACCTTGAGCACGACGAATGGAGTACCGTGGACGCGCGCGCGCGCGTCATTTCAAGTATCATTTTTTATGCTCAAGGTGAACATGAATGTCATTATAATATGTAAGTCGTTAATATTCTGATCTTGGTTTTCAGACGACGATGATAAAAATATACAACTACATTCAAGAAGACAGCTATGAAGAAAATGTTCAAGAAGATTTTTCCCCCTTTATTGATACACTTTTCGGAGTTATAATGTGCGATATATCCAACGTGGTAAAATTAGGCAGTACACCCAGCACATACATGGTGTCCATTTTCTTACTGTCGTATGATACACAATTCAAACAAATATAACAATGTATAATACATTATACTGAAAGTCACTTTCGAAGGTCGCATTGCATTCTTCAAATGGATAAGTTTATATCGTCCCACAAGAAAAGGAATGAATGTGCTGCAAATTAGCAAAGGTGTTTAATATTCTCGCACGAAGAACATTAAAGCATCATTTTCAATTATCCTTGGGGGATCACAATGTGCCCTATCCTGCGAATGAGCGAAGTTAACAAACATACGTTTCTATGGTTTCGGATGATTATACACCAGCAGATAACAATCTCTCCGCAGTTCTCTCCCGGTCGATTGAAATGTAGCCAGTCTCTTGGCTAACGATAATCGAGCCCGGGGTATCGGTACGCAGAAAAATCGGGGGATTAAACGGCCGGGCTTGATCGGGATGCTTCGTCACCGTTCAGCACGTCTCGCGTTTGCACTTTTGCGCACTTAGCGACTTAAGTGGCCTCGGCCGAGCTCGAATGCACAAGCGGGTACACAGAGAAAGAGTGAGAGAGAGAGAGATGAGTCGGGTAGGTACTTAATGGTCCCGCGTGGCCTGCGGTACCTGTCCGGTATACTGCGCCAATAACGGCAAGCATTACGACTATCGGCCGCCATTAAACCGGGAGCATCGCGCGATTTACTTAGTTATACCGTCCCTCGATTCCTTTCCTGAAAGCTGTGCGTGTGGCAAACCGGCACCTGCCAGCCGGAGAGCCACTCTTGTCCTTCTCCGATCCCCGTCGCGTGAACTCGCCCCGGCTCGGACCCGCCATTTTTACGGACTGGGAAAACGCACCGCGCCATGCCATGCCATTCCGCGCCGGTCCCCTGCCTTCGCGATTAAAGCGAAAGTAATATTTCTACGGCCGTGTAATCTTCGACTTCGATGGTCTATTTGCTCCACGAACGTGGATTAACGTTGATCGTCCCGGGGAGAACGCTCGCTGCTCGCCTCGCGGGCCTCCTCGACGATCCTCGATCCCGATAACAAGATAGTCTCGGACGCCATTTTAATTGTACTGCGAGACGGAAAGTTCGGTTTCGATCAGAGTCGGGCGAAAAGTAATCTGATTAACAATTATAATCGACGTGAAATCATGATTACGATTTCCAAGTAGCCCACTGATGGGTTATAATTAATAATAGTCGCGATTAGTTCACTTAATCGAAGCTGGTGTAATCGTTGGTCATGATCAACTGAGTAATCTTGAAATTCTTTGATCATGATTAACTGACAGATTTGCTGTTATCGTTTTTATAATATTATACATAATGCTATTAGTATGTTGTATTATTCTATTTTAGCCTTTTCTTTAATATGAATAGATCGACAGAAAAATTCACTGTAATGTGCTACACATTTGATGATAAAAAAATGTTCGATGCTGCTAACAGAGTAGTCTAAACTGATCGGAGTCCGTGGTGTACACCCTGTATATCGACTCGTTTAGTTAACCGTCGATTGCAATTTTAAAAATAGAGGACTACGGTGACGCGCGAACGCGACCCGTAGAACGGATCTTCGAAGGCGCAATTAGGCTCGTAGCCTAACGACGAGACCACGCTGACGCGGCAGCAGGACTCTTTGATTCAGGGTGAGCAGGTGTAACGACGCTTGTAAACTCAATTAGGGATGTCACGGAGGAAGAAAATGTGTAGCGGTGTAAGATGATTTCTCTGAGAAACTGGAATTGATAATGTGAATTATAATGGTCGCTAAGACTGAGGTGGTTTAACGAGACTGTCGTCGAGAAATGAATTTTTTCGAGATTTTTGCTCTAGCTCGAGAATCCGATTCCAGTTCCCAAGAAAAATCCGACCACCGCTAGACACTTCGCGTATGACGTCCGTAATTGAGTTTACAAGCGTCGTTACACTTGTTCACCCTGAATCAAAGAGCCCTGGCTCTGTCGCATCAGCGGTCTGGTCGTTGTGCTACGAACATAATTGCGCCGCGCCGTCGAAGACTCGTTCTCCGTGGACGGGGTCGCGTCGGCGCAATGCTCTATGTGAAATTGCAATCGGCGGTTAATTAAATGGGCCGATATATTAGCGGCAGCAAGCACCGTACAGACACGAAAACCTGGAAACGGTCGTGCGGATATCTTAACGGCGTCCGAAACGTCGCGGATTTATTTAAGTGGCGATTTAGACGATTCCGCTGGAATAAATCGAGGGCGCGTTTCGTTTAATTGAGCCCGATAGTCTTAATGCCCGACGCAACCGGTATGGAACCGTGACGTGTCGGTGGTGCGGACCGTGTTCCGTCGCTTACGAGATTTATGGCAACCGTTACCGGCCGATGATGCTCCATGAAAAAATATTCGAGTTGCCCGGGATGAGTGATAATGATAATAGTCGACGTAGTATGTCACTGCGAACTGGTTCCTACCCGCGAGTAGGCTCGAGGAGTCGAGCTGGTTTCGTGCGAATTGCTCCGGTTCTTTATTGATTGAATTTCTAACGATTGCCTCGATTTTGTAGGCTAGTTTCCTTTTTTAATGGAATTTCGAAATGTTTTTGGAGTGGACCCAATCAGTTCTTTCTTCTGTTGATTGAATTTTGAAATGTATATTTTTGGAAAAGAGTGAGCGGAGTCGAGCAAGTTTCAAGCTGATTTATAACTTCCAGCTTTCCACAATTTTTCAACTGGCAATTCGAAAGCGTACATTATTTCATCCAATTCAAGTTGATTTAGCCAATATAAAATTGTGAAAATTGTTAATTCAATTCTGTCAATGTAAATGATTGTTTTGTCAAGAGAAACCAGAATTGTTTTAATACATCACTGAAGTATTTTAATTAATTTGCATATATAATCCTCGGTCAATTTCAAAGGAAATTTTTCATCAATATGAAAATTATGATGGAAAGCAGGAAGGTCTGTTGCGGGCTGGATGTTGTCAAGCGCGTTATACATACATATATTCCGCTCGAAATTAACGCATGATAAGAGAGTGGGTTTCGTAAAAATATCGGCCGCGGCGGATACTGGTTCCGAACGAAACCGCCGACGATTGATATATCGCTGAAAGGCAACGTCATCATTAGCATTTGACTCGGTAATATGTATTTCTTACGACCGCTATTACTACCTTGCTGCTCGCAATCAATTACGCGACTGACACATTGCGTAGGGATGGATCGAATCATGGCAATTACTGGTAGCCGGATAATCTGAAAATCGAACGGTTGTAATGGGTCGATCGATAAAAATGGTTCACGAGCCGTTAACCGAGGGGCGAGGCTCCAGTTATCGATTAATCGACGTACTTCTAATCGATCTCGGTACATCGCGGCGAGTAACAGATTTCCAATTTGCAATAGTCTTTCGTTCGGCTCCTAACTAATACAATAGTTAACCGGCGAGTTGTGCAAGAGACTAATTTAAATTTTCTTCGGCGCTACCGTTGAAACACAATTCGTTATTATGGTCCGCTTTGATTGGCGGAGTCGTTGAAGAAATAGTTTTATGGGTTTCGGTAAGAAGTTTAAACTGTTTTGGAACTTAATTTTATTGCCGATAAATGGTAAACGAGATTTCGGAGATAATAGCCCGGCACGTGTTACCATTTTATATTACCTCGTCGACTTCTGATTTTATTATTCCACTGAATTGCACAATAGTAATTTCCGTGATGAAATTTCACCACATTATACTTTATGCTATTTCTACGTCATTAAATAAGCCACTAAAATGTAATATTCTATGTATCTATATCCTTTTCATGTCACTTGGTTTTCCTGAATTATTCTTGCAAAATTCAAGAATCGTTTTACGAATCGTTTTATAAATAATCCGTTAAGATGTCAAATTGTTAGGAATGTGTGATATCCGCAGTGTATTGACAACGAATTACAATATTACCGAGAGTGGCATGGTGGGTCCTGTTCCGCACAATTACGGAGATAACTGAAATTAAAATATTCACATGTAAGGGACTATAATGTCCATTATACCGTACCGGGAACCGCTCTAGGCGGTGGTGGTTGCGTGCTAGGACTGGTAAGATGTTGGATGCAGATTCTAAAACGGAGGAGTAACTCTCTTTTTATCTTTCTTCGTCTCTCTCCCTCTCTTTCTTTCTCTGCCGGGTGACTCAAGCGTGTTGCAGTCGCAGTTGCAGGGCGTATGCAGCAACGAAGGTTACGGGTCGCCGGAATCACTTCGAAATCGAGCGGTATCGCGTGTTTGCCATTTCGCTCTCCGCTGACTGGCAATTATCATACATTGCAGAAAGATTTTCAGTAGTCGTGATTATAATTACGCCCGCATACCAGCCATAAGCGATCCGCGTGCGCACATTAACACCGAGGAGGCACCGCAAGGGGCGCGGTACGCCATTACCCCCGGTGATTTAGAGGATCTAGCGGTCATGAAACACGAGGATGTCGGCGTTCCGTGTCGAGTCACGGTCAGTCGCGTTCCAAACAATTTTTCAGGAAATTTTCATAATATAATCGTAATTTTTCAACTTTGAATATGCATTACGCTTAAACAATAATATTTATGTCGTTCTTATAGTGATTAAATTTAATAGGGGTAATATTTTATTATTATACAGTTTAATGTTACATAAAATATATCATAATGAATAAATAAATATATAATATATAAATACACATATATATAACTAAAGAATTTTATTTAGATTTTTAAATATGTATACTTTCTTCATACTGTTAATGAATTTTAATAGAATATAGTCAATTTGTATAATAATTAAATTTAATAGAGGCAAATATATTATTACACACAGGTAAATTTCATATTAGTATAATGAATATAATATAATATATAATAAATAAATATTGGGTTGGGGACAAAGTTTCTTCGCATTTTAATGCAGAAATGAATCAAATTTTTTCCATAGTTTAAATGAAGTTTATTAAATCAAGTATGTGCCGATTTGATCGACCACCTTTTGCCATTTTTTAGGTAAAACCATAATCCCGTCACTGTAGAACTTCTGTGATTTCTGGGCGAAAAACTGCGAGACGTGATTTTTACAGGCCTCTTTTGAAGTCAACTTCACACCATTGAGAGAGTTCTGTAGAGACCGAAGCAAATGGTAGTCTGATGGTGCAATATCAGGACTGTGTATACGGTGGATGCATCAAAACTTCCCAGCTAAGCTTTCTTAGTTCTTGCCGGGCCGCCAAAGATGTCGGTCCATTCAATTTTTTCAATGTTAACTCATGAAACACCCTAACAACGAACTGTTTTTTGTATCCAGCCTTCTTTAAATGGTTAGAACCGGAGAGAGAGGGTAACTTTTCCCCTCAATTCGTGCTCCCTCACCTGGCAACTCTGACTAAAGGGCAGTCCAGTACTTCACGAATTATTTTTCTGCGCAATGTCCGCCATTCGTTTCGTTTCATGATCTGAGAAGGAAGCTCAAGTTATCTGGTACTAACCACGATAACGACTTGCGATCGACCGGTTTGCGAAGGAGAGCGGATCATAATCGAATGAACAGAAATCGTCGCGGAATCGAATCGCTCACTTTTTCTATTCCGCTTTATAATTAAACCCCGTCGAAGTTGATCACGGTGCTCTTCGACGATTTCACGCTACAGTAAATAACGATTCGAACTCGCCACCGTTGAATCTTAATGATATCACGTTGCGTTAATAAACTTCTCGTGCACCCAGACAGAGCTTTCAATGTAAAATAAATAATGTAGAACGTTCAGGGCCAGGCAATTACTCGGATAAACGGATATTAGACGATTTCGCAATCGCTCCGCTACAAATTGACGAATGCCCTCGTACACCGCATACTCATTCACTCGCGTGTACAGCTCAGGAGCCAATCAGCGTACGCCATTGAAAACTGAGGCAATTAAGCCTTTTAATGCAACCAAAGTCGTTGTAATAATATAACCAGTGCACATAAAGGCTTAAAATGATACTGGCAGTATAAAAGTTAACTTGCAAAAATGTAAAATTGTTATGGCTCAAATAAATTGATATCGGAAAATTGAGCTTACACTGATTGGCTTCTGAGTCTTTCATGTACTTAAACGTAACTCTCTCATTCTACTCTCTAAATTTACCCTCCGACGACGGAGACCGAGTCTGCTTTGATCCACGACAATCGACATTTAATTGCTCAGTCTCTGGCAAATTAATTGAATGAATGATGGAAAAAATACTGAAAGTTGTTGTTTTTTTTTCTCTCTCATTCCTGATGCAGCTTGGTTCATTTAATCCCTTCCCTTACAATATCGTGTCCGACTCGTGATGAAGATTCTGAACAGCGTCTAATAAATATATGTATGCCACTAATTCCCTTTAAACCGAAATAAACTTCTACTTTGGTTTTGTTAATGTACAACTATTGGAGAATACACAAGCATACAATAGATATAAGTTTTCTCCTTTTTTAGGAAATTATACGAACTACAAAAAGGTTCTAGTCACTGAAACCGTAAAATAAATCGTAGGGCAAGGGGTTGATTAATTTGTCAGAACCGATGATCGGAAATATTGGAGCATACGACGTGGTTTTTATGCAGTGTTTTTCCTTACTGTAATAATTATTACTTAAGAATAATAACAAAAACAAAAAAAGAAAGAAAATAATATTGAGCTGAGAGAAGTATGATCGGCGCGCGGTCGCCGTGGAAACTCGCATGAATATGTCGTTAGCGGTCCGAGGCCGGGACGAGGAAGAAAGGCAACGGTTGCATTTAGACACATTACGAAACGTGTCGTAGAAAAGAGGACCATAAAGTAAGCACAGTGGAAACGTTCCCCTATTCACGGTCCGGCAATCTTTCTTTCGCGGTTGTCGTGTGGGTTTGCTTGGCAAAGGTCAGCCCGGGTAAACCAGTCGGTGGCAATTTACTTCTTGTGTATGTTTTACGCGGCTCCGATAAAGCCGCGGCGCTTATCAGCCAAAGTGCTTCCCGTGGAATTCACGCGTGCCGCCGGCGCCAGAGACTCGCGGCATCCAGACGCCGAGCATCGGCTCTCTTTTATAAGCTTAATGCTGCTATGATAATGAAACGCGTAATTTCTGCGCGGTGAGCATGCCGAAACGGATTCCTGTCGCGGACTTTTCCCCATGCGAGAGCCCACGTACGCGAGTACTTATAGTACGGAACATTGAAATTCTAAACGCCAGATGCGACTCGTAGCACAATGGGAGTAGGCACGTTGTCACTGCGCGGGCGCCCATTGGTTAATCAATTCTAAGGTGGGGGAGCTGGGAGAACGGCCACAGTAGCCACTGATAGGGATTGATACTAATACCACAATTATTAGTTTTTTTATCTTTCCTGTTTTATCTTTCTCGTTAGGTTAAAAGAAGTCTCGGTAACATCTGAGGGGAGGACTTCAATGATTTAAGTGTGTCAATTTTCAATTCATTCGCGTCATCAAAGGGAGAAGTTGGGTATCAAAGGGTAGCAATTTCTGCCAAGTTCCAACTTCTGTGATCCAGACAGTTTTGATTTTGCATAAAGATCCGCAGTCTAGCAACACGTTCCCATGGCCAACACATCCCCCAACAGCTCCACATAATTTTGACTTTGCATAAAGACCCGCAGTCTAGCAATACATTGCGAAGGTCAACGCATCCGCCAATAACTCCACCACAATCTCGATTTTGCATGAAGATCTGCAATCGGCTAACATGTTCTGAAGGTGAACGCATCTCCTAGCAGCTTCAGCCAATTTCCTAAACATTCCTCAACATCAGCATCTAAAGCTTAGCGCACTAAGACAACCAACATGCCAGCAGAGTCTCGGAGGAGTCTAGCCTCTCTGCCCAAACAAAAATAAAAGAGAAAAGAGAGCATAGGTATTGGTAGAAGTCCTCGGCGTGACGCTCAAGAACGATAAAATCGGTGTTTTACGTCCCGCGATCTGCATGCTTGTTTAAAATCGAAATCCCCTTTAATGCTAGCGGCTACCGGGCGCTAGCAGGAATTCCCATCGGCGAAGTGGTTCGATAGATAAGTCCCTTTATCGAGAAATAAACGAAAGTGCTCGGTAGCCGCCGCCGCCGCCGCCGCCATTGTCCCGGTTGCTGCGTACGCCCGATAAAAAGGTAGAACCGGTAAAAACCGATCGAAAGAAATCGGCCGCTTATCTGCCACGTCGATCGTCGTTATCCGCGGGAAAGGAAGCTGCGAGATCAGAAACGTACGAGGCGGAGCATCGGCTATCATGAGCTAACCGCACGAGGAGAGAACTATGGCCGCGCACCATTCCGGAAGAGGAAAAAACCGTGTATACTGTAGCCAGGTCTCTCGTATTATGTGTGCACGTGCGCGATCCTAGTGTAGTTAGGATTGTGCACGTGGTGCATGGGTACTTACGTGTGGGTTCGCGCGTACGGAAGCGCGGCCGCGCTAAATGAGGGCGAAGCTAATTAGATGGCCCCGCGGTCGATCCCTTTTCCGCCGCACAATGCGATATAATAATTCGTTCCTCTTTAATTGGCACGAACCCATCGCTACCGACCGCTCCAAATCGTAAAGAAAACACGCCGCGAACCAACTCGCGAATTTACATGCAACCGACGCCATTTTATTGTTCCGCGGCTGCATTTTGTTCGAAGGCGATCACGAAAATGTTATTTGAACTACACAGGACCCTGTGACCAACGGAGGACCGGTAATTTCGGGCTTTGCGCTGACACTGCCTGGGGAGTTTACCCAATTAACCCTCATTAAGTCAAGTACCGAAAACTTTTGTACAATTTATTTTTTAAAAATGGTCCACTGTCTGATAATGTAGATAGTATTTTCAGGATCATTATCTCTTGTCACAAATAATAACGCTAATCTACATTTAATTTCTACACACTGTTCTCTTTACATTTTTTTTTCTTTTTTTTAAATATTTAAGTAGTCAAACTTGAAAAAATGATATTTGAATTGGAAGAATTTTCATACAGGGAATAGACGAGTATTTATTATGTAGAACAATCTTGTAAACTCGCCCAAATGCAACGATATATTTTCTTACAGCAATTCGGTTTTTTTTTTTAAATTGTAGTTTTATGTTGCTGCAACTGCTGGGTTATTAGCGACATAGTAGAATAAGTCAGGATGTTAACATTTAAACATTTTCCAGTAATTTTCAAAGAAGACGAACTCTTCCAGACATTTTGCAAGTTATTTATTAAAACTATATAGGAGGGTTGTTTAAGGGTTAATTCTCACTGAATGGTCGATCTCTGAGATGGGTGGAGCAATTTCGCTAGATTCACTTAGTTATACCTGATTGGACAACTTTTAGGCTCGCCCTTCTCAGGGGCGGAGAGTACGTAATACCAGGGAAGGGTAGTTGCCAAGGGCTGCAGACACCGGTGCTCCCCTAAGTCGTGGGATCCACGAATCATAATACCGCTGTCCCGTTCTCACGCATAAAATTTTCAAGATCGCTGCTTTCCTTGTAGACCCGTGGAATTATTCATGAAATAATATTTTCAATCCATACATCTTTGCCGTAAGCCGTCGGGTAACACTCGGTTAGCCTCGCGTGTGTTTCACTCTCGTTTATTACATTAATCGTTTACCATAATTGCGTTGGCCACATGCGAGCAACATTTCACCAAGCTTAGAAATAAATTTTTGTTTTGCAATTTACCCGATATTCGAATAGTATAATTTTTAAGCTGCGAATTTTCTTACACGTCTTCCAAAGCATCGTCTGAATAGAGAAATTGTTCTGAAAAATACCTAATTGTTTATTAAAATTATTTCTGAATTATTCCTGAAAGTCTTTATCGAAGGGGAGTAATATTTCAGTGTAAATATTTTCATTAATTCATATGGCACAAATATACAATAAAAATCAACAGTCTATTGATAATGAAGATATGAAAATAATGTTCTCAATTCGTTTTATACTTGGTTACCTATTTTACCACGCTTATATTAACTTTATTTTATTTTAATCTTCCCATAGTCCAATCTTGCTGAAATTTTATATGTATACACATTTGCTTCCGATGACGATAAAAGTAGGAAATAAAATATATAAGAAAAACTTTGTAGAAACCACGCTTATAATTTATAATTTTTTCCTGGTTCTCCATAAAATACCGAATCCAGTTAAATGATTAATAATATTTTTCCCCAAAATTTTAAGCAATTAGTTCAAAATTTCTTCTGTTATAAAGTTAGTGTCGGAATGGATAGAAAAAAAATTTAATATACATTTAAATAAAATCATAACATTAGTGACTATAAAAATAAAAGCGTGGAACGCTAAACTATATTGACGTAATCTTCGTGTGGGCGCTCCAGGCTTTTATTTTTATAGTCACTGATGTCATGATTTGATTGAAATTTATATTAAATTTTTCTATCTATACCGACACTAATTCTATAACAGACGAAATTTTGAACTAATTGCTTAAAATTTCGGGGAAAAATATTATTAATCATTTAACTGGATTCGTTATTTTACGGAGAACAAGGAAAAAAATTATTTACTCCTTTTTAGTGCATTTTAATATAAGCGTGGTTTCCAACAGGTTTTTTTTATATATTTTTTTCATTGGCAGTGAAAGGGTTAAGATTATAAGATCCAGACACTTTTGTGTGTCGGATGAAGCCGTGTGGGTGCGTTCAAGCAAACAGAGAAACAAATAGCAGGCCAGGTGTATAAGCAGAAGCACGTCCGTTTGATTGCAGCCCATAGCAGTAGGTAGCATTTCATAATAATTATCTCGAGGGGTCCGAGAGAGGCTTCGAGGCTTGCGCAGCGGCCACGCCGATCCGCTGAGATCGTTTCTCCTCTATAAGGTCGCCTTATTAAGGAAGCTATCATTAAGCCTCCCTATCTCACCTATTACCGTTTACTGGCCCTTGCCATTCGCTCTGCCTGTTCCGTACCCGTGATCAGACATTCCTTGCTTACTAGATTCGATCGTTCCTTTTAAATTCGTCTGGAAATATTGCACCGAAAATAACATTATAAAAAGTGAATTTCTTGAGTTGCCGTTTTTTCTACATATTACCCCAAGATTCTTACAATTTCTTCAGGTGTATAAAAATTTGTAAAATTTTGAAATTGTACACAATTAATGAAATTGTAAATACGCTTTCGTAAGAAATGATTTAATAAACATCTTTAGATCAGAGCACACATTATAATAAGATCCGCGCAAAGTCTAAATAGCTTTGATAGCTCGGTACGTTTAGTGTTAATATCCTATGTTCAATTTTAATTTGGATGTATAATTTTACTTTCAAATTAAGTTTGTTCCAACGTCAACCAACGAGACTGTCGTGTATTCCTTTTATAGTACGTCTAGAAAAATTAACTTTTATGTGATTTTTGATCATAATGTGGTGATTAATTAACATACTAGTCGTTGATGGTAAAAAAGAACTACCAAATCAAGATAACAATCTTGTAAATGAAAAATGTGAATAACCGTAATATCTTATTTTCACCGTAATACAGTCAAGAAAATCGAAATTTCTAGATAGAATACATTGGGTACAAAATTGCGTTTGTTTAATGTCATTGCTAAAAATCGAACATTTCATATGCAACAACCGAATATAAGTTGAAAAAGAACCGCTTCATAGTCTTTCAGAAAAAATATCAATTTTTTGTTTTAACTTAAACGGTCAAACTCTCTTCGATGTTTTTTATACGTGCATTTCGTTATTCGTTATACTTTCTCATATCATGCTTGGTTTTCGTGAATTGTTCTCCTAATTGTAAGTTTAACAGTCTTAAAAAGATGCCGCAATTTATTTTTATTTTTACGACAGAATTGGACTTGCGTGATCAACGGAATAATTAAAAAATAATCAATACGGACAATCGTTTGCGTGGATGTTGTCGGTGCCGAGTAAGGAGCCGATAGATTAGGGGTCGCGAAGCCCCCTCAGCATCACAATGCTCGCGTCCTCCCCAACTCTCACTCCTTTGGCATTATTCATGCATCGGACCGGACTTTCCGAGCTGCAATATGGTACAATGAGAAATGAGAAAAGACATTCCCTAGCTCCTGGCTCGGAACGAAACGATTTTCTTTCTCACAGCATTTCTTTCCGCTGTTCCCCAGTCGCGTCCGATCTAAAATTCTCCCGTCCACTAGCCGGAATTATGCGTCTCCGTTAGGATTATGTTAAATCGTCTGCATAAAACGAAGATTTTATTCAAATTGTTCGCATAACAGAACAGGTCACTAACGTTAGCCGAGAGATTTAAACTTATTCATCAATTTTCATTAATTCTTTTGTGATCCACAGGTGAAATTCACCCTCTTCGGATAGTCCGTTCCGTTTCTAGATCATGTTAAAGTTAACGTACAAAAGCGAATAGCATTTTCGAGCATAAATCATATTTTTTGTAAATACTAGTTCTCTGTTTACTCGACCTACTAGCTGAAAAAGTAAAATTTTACGTGAAAAAATATATTAGGTGTACAAATAAGTTCGATGCCTTTTGAGCATACTTTTGATCTTTATTTATAATAAAAGGAATGCACGTTACATTTCGAAGCTCCCAAGCTTCTTCAAACGAACAGAAATTGCTTGATGTGTTACACCAAGTTCCCCAGCAAGTTTCTGTTGCGTTTGACAAGGATTTTCATTCAACAATTGCTCGAATTCCTCGTCCTGCACTTTTTTTGGCATTCCACTGCGTTCTCCAGCACCGAACTTATTTGTACACCTAATACATAAATTATGTTTTGAAAACTGATGGTCGCGGTCCGTTCCGTTGTTCCAGTGCTGGCAGAGAGGGGGTAACTTTTTCCTTTTATCCGGCGACCCTGCCGAGAGAATCTATCAAATTTTAAACATTCTCGGAAGTGTAGATTAAGCTACGGCATGCCATATCGAGAAATAAAAATGTTCCCGTTCCAAGGAAGAGAATATGATCCTCGGAAGGCTTAAAGAGGTGCATTTAAGCTTTTATTGCATAGTTATACTGCCGCGTAATTCTGTTCCGAACCACAGGATCGTACAAAGTCTTCATTTCCGTGATAATGCCGGCATTAATTCCCGAAGTGGCATGCGGAGAGTACAGTGCCGCTCATAAACGGACAGATTACCATCTTTACATCATTCAAGGGAACTTCAATTAGCTGGTAATAAAACTTTAATACTCGACAATCGTCGTCGCGAATTATCCTCGGTGTGCAACATTGATCTATGACATTAGCGACGAGTAATTTACCGGGTCTCTTTCGACGAATAGTATTGGTTATTTAACCCTCGCGCACCGGAAACGTGTTGTTTCAACACGAAGCTTAATTACAATGGCCGGGAAATGATACTAATCACGTCTACTATAAGTCGTCCACGACATGGCGTTTACGTTGATGACGACATGAGTACGCTATGAGAGAGATGCTACAAAATATTTATAAAACACATACAATCTTGAGACATTTATTCAAATGTATTCATATTAACACCTTACCATTTTCTTTACAGTTGCAGTGATTAAAACGTCTTTATGTAGAAAAATGTCGTAGAACATTTATTTTGATGCTTAAACATTAATTACTAGACTGCGGATCTTTATGCAAACTAAAAAACGTTTGCATTGATTGCAAGACACAGCAGCCAACTAAAAATTTCATTCTTCTTTTGATTATCTTGTTAAGGTGAAACTAATACATGGGTAGCCTTAAATCTTTTTAATACCTCCACTCTCTAAGTTGTACGTACCCATTTTTCTCATAAATGCATGAAATCCGCAGTCTATCCACTACAAACGAATCAAATTTTATTTCATCTAAAATGAAACGCGTAACATTCGTATTTGTTAGACTTTGTTAAAAACCTTCATCTCGAGTCTGGCCCGTCCAAAATACGGCAAGGGGTTAATAACTTTATTAGGAATAATTAGGCATAATTCTGTGATTTTGAAAGAATAGAATTTCGTCTCGAGAACGTGCTGTTCAGCGTACTGCGCGTCATCACCGGCGCCACGAGCAAAATGGAAACGACACAGTCCTCGCTGTGTCGCAATTATTGGAAATCCTATTAATAGTTTTCCGGTAGGTAAAGTGTTTAATATCGCCGCGGAGTAAAGTCAGCAAAGAAAGCAGCGAGCACCCTCCTCTCGGCCATATTTCAGAATCAGCTTGGTCGCCAGCGAACCGAAGATTGCGAACCACGCGAGGAGCTCCGGTAAACCGTAATCCGTTTAACCGTGGCGGGCTGACGCGCAGTATTTCGCGCTGACAACCGGGACGGAGTTTGTCATAATTATTGGCCGGGGTGTCAGCGGGTAGCGTGGCTTCTGCCAGTGGCGGCGCGCATGCTCCGCTAGATCCGCGAATAAATTCGTGGAGCGGTGGGGAAAAAGCGTCGGCTAATTAACGACGATTCAGCCGCTAGATACCCGGCCGGCTTACCGTACAATGCTCCCCGCACGAAATCTCCGCCATTTCTTTGGTCGAACACGCGTGCAGGAATGCCGACTAGAGTCGCATAAATTCCGGCGGGTCTGCCACCAGTCATCCCCTGCTTTACGATATTAACAACGGCCAGCTATTATTGTCATAACCGCGGCAAACGTACCATCGTTCGACCATATTTTTCTGCTATCTCCGACGCGATCCTCATTTTCTCAGAGACACTTTCAGGCTTTGTCCAAGATCCAAGGTCGTATTAAACATCATTTTGCCACAGAAGTAATGGTTGAACGGTGGATGGATTTCTTGAAATATTTATTATTACCGATTTATACTGATCTATACTTTGCATTTATATGTGTACATATACTTTTATTCCTTTCGTACACATACAGGTTGTTCGCGATGATTTGTACCAGCGTTTTCTTCGTAAACAATAAACACTAGAAAAAAAACCAAAGAGGAGGAAGTTGTAGTATATTTTACTAGCAATATGATATCGTATCTCGATTATTTCTATATTCTTGATATTTTTCTAGAATATTTTTCTAGTTTATATCAAATGACCATAGTGTACTACCTGGTTGAACTCGTATTAATGTCAGCTTTCATTTGATATATAGCATTTCATTAAACAAATGAAGGTCACCTGTGTTTCTAGAAAAATATTAAACATAAAAAAAATTGAGATACGCTATCATATCGCTAGTAAAATGTACTACAACTTGCTCCTCTTCTGTTTTTCTAGTGCTTATTGTTTACGAAACAAACGGTAGTACAAATTATTCAATATAGAAGACATGGGTGATCAAATCATTACAAACGCAGCAAGGAAAATTAATTGTTCAACTATGAAATAAATAATAGAACGTCCTATACAAAAAGTAATAAATAGACGGATTTCATGTAGACATTTTGACAAAAATAGATCGAATGCAAAGCAATAAAAACGAGTGAAAAAATTGGAACTGACACTTTTTATTTTACATGAAAATCGATAATGATAAAAGTTCATTAGAGCCAGGCATTGAATTTAAGTGCAACAAACAAATCATGATTTGCAACTGAAGGAGGAGCACACCATTTCCATTCTCCGGTCGCAGACAGCGAGAAAATAAAGATGCAGAAGACTACTAATTACGGTACCCGAAGGTTTCCAACGAGAGCAACGAGCTCTCTTCCGTAGGACTGAGTTGGGCTAGCAAACGATTTTCCTGCAGGGCCAGATCGTTGCGACACCGTAAGCATAGACTGCGCGACGATTTACGAGCGCGCAATGCCAGGAATCAATCCGGCCTCATAGTTTAGCGAGATTATACGGTTTAGACTAGCTCCGGGAACAACAAGGGGAACCAAGGGTAACCGACGAAGTTATGGCTCTGCCCGGCCGCCATCTTGTCAGGCGTTCCTACCCAGAAACACCCCACCCGATGATCCCCCCTGCGTAAATCGGTGAGGGTTGTTCAAATTTTACCCCCTGTATAAATACGGGCCGGTTTTACCAGTTCGGGCACTGTGTTCGCGTAACACGCCATGCGTAGTTCTTTCTTTCTCGGTCTTTGATATGCAACCGACTGGCGACGCGACGCCACGCAACGTTTCATTGATTCGAGTTCTGCCCTTTGCCCCACCGAATGCCATTTCTCACTGTTCCTTTTCAGAATGTTGCTCGCTCAGCCTGACCTTTCCAGTGGAGACAGTTGTAGCCTGTCTGGAATTACTTTTTTTTATTTTGCACGGTTCTTTTATTTATACACTCTCGGACAACATTGTCAGCTCACCGCCTCTTTACCGTTATTTTCTTCAGTACTGCGGATGATATACATTCTCGAATATTGATTACATGCAATATATTTTTGTTGCTCCCAGTCTTACCTCGAGTAACTTGAATTTCAAGGTCAAAAGGTCAATAATTCGTCGCAAGGATAAAAACTGCAAAAGGAACCATCGGTCAAAACTCTCTTGAAAAATTGAGGCGTGAAGCTATTAACATTATCAAACTGATCTTATTTATACAGGATGTCTCAGTTGAAGGAGACCACCTAAAGATCTCCTTTATTTTTAATGGCACAAAAAAATATTTATGGCATAATTTAATATAATTCAATAATTTGTTTGTAGAAGAACAATTTTTCTTGCCCGATTATTTTTTCATAGTTTTTTCAAGGTTATCGTTATTTTTTATCGGGAAAACTTATTTTTTTATTCCACCTTGTTAATGACTTAAGCATATTCATATGTATTTTTTCAGCCGCTCTATAAGATGCAATAAAAAATAATAAGTTTTCTCGATAAAAAAATAACGATGACCTTGAAAAAACTATGAAAAAATGATGTTCCTCTTTCGATACCATTTAAATTGTGTCATAAATAGTTTTTGTGCCATTAAAAATAAAGGAGATATTTAGGTGGCCTCCTTCAGCTGAGACACCCTGTATATGTATTTTCATTCCTCTGTCAAATGGAGTTTGTATGGAGAGCGAACCCTTGGAAATTATTTCTTTGAAATATAAATAAATCAGTTTGATAATAAAAATACTTTGTGATAATTTTTTAAGAGAACGGTTCACACTTTTGACTTATGGTATCTTCTGCACTGTTTATCCTTCTGATGGGTAGAATGAGACGCAATGGAAAGAAATTCTTGAACTATTGATCTTGAAATTAATTTCAACATCAATTTCCACCAAATCGAGGGTGTAGAATCTTTTGTAATTTCTTTACACCCTATACAATGCACTCGAGCTGCGATTCAGAGAGTCACCACCAAAAATTGCTGTATGTACCATTATTCACAACATTGTTTATAAATTAAATATGTTGGTATCTAATCAATTACTCAACACATTTAAGTATTGTATGAGGTGTAATATCTATTTTATATTTATACAAAGAAAAAGATTAATATATACATATCAATAGAATGGAATTATTCTAGCTCGAAAGAAATGTTTAATTTTCAAGTTAAAATAGCACCGAGTGCAAAGGGTTAACATTCGACCCCCCACCGCCAATATATTTCTCAGAGATGCCTTAGCAATCCCGAGTGAGCAATAAAGGCTCAAGAATGCTGATTGTTGCAACGACTGTGAAATATACTTTTAATTTGAGATACGTGCTCGAACAATCTTCGCATGTCCAGAATGATAATTCCGGTTACAAAGCGCCGTTTCGGGGCTTAAAGGATGAAAGATGACTCCATGTAAAAGATGCGAGCTCGACACCGTCACCACGTGGTCACCGCTTCATTTACACTTAAAGGAGCCTGCACCGGAGCGAAGGGAGTATCCTGCATATCCGAAGGTCGGTTTAAGAGTTGAACAATGGCGCTGCCATCATACGATGACACTGTATTATACGAGACTCCTTTTTCTTGCCCGTTTCCAGGGACGCCGATATTATGGATGCATGAACTTGTTTTACTAGAGACGGCCGACCGCTTCTCCGGCTATCGTTCACATAATGCCATCAAGAACACAGGTCCTTTATCCACGGAGAATACAATTTACCAACCTCTAAACAAAACATACGCCCTAATGGAAATTCTTCTTTCGCATCGAGATTCTTTTGTCACAACAATTCCTTCAGGACCGTTCCCATCAAATCAGTAAAACTCCGGATCGAATCTTTCGTGGGTACAAGTTTGTGTACCCACCAGTTTAAAAACAAATATATTATTTACGAAAGAATTCGAAATACTTTCAGCCGAACATTTTTCTCCAGATGTTCTCCGAAAAATTGTTATAACTTTCGATCGGGTTGTTACTTCTTCTTGAAAAAAATACTACATGTTCTCGAAACGTTCATTGACAGGTCCACAATGTTTCAAGGACGCAAGTCCAATAGTTGTGTCTAGAAGAAATTTGAAAATTCAAGGGATGTTTTTATCGTTTCGAAAAGCGTCGTGCAGTGTCCGTTGATCGTCCTCTCCTCAGGTTTCCAGGTTGGTTTAGTTCGGTAGTTGTCCAGCGGTCGTTTTCGTCTCTTTATTAACTCGCACTGACAGTGTAATGAACGCGCTACCGGGCCACCCGCGCACCGAGCAGCTCGAGCAACGGTCCCCATACTCGTGTACTCGTATCCCGCTCGCCGAAGGACTATGCCTCGGCGAAAAAGGGTGCAGCCAAGGGAGGAGGACTTCTCGAAGGAAGGAATAATCTGCGAGGTCCCATTGTCTCCGGCGTGCCTTACCGTACGGCCATTTTTCTGCGCCACGAGTCGAGGGCACCAAAAAGAACTATATCGCCAACGTGCCTATTGTTTAGGGAGTATATCGAGCGATATGATTTAAGGTCCTCGGTGAAGAGAGAGCGAGAACCATGGCGCTACCTCGCCCCTTGCGACGCTGCACAGTGGTTCTCAAACTGATCTTATCCCTTCGCGAAAATATCTTTTTACAGTGACTCGATTAAATGTTCAAACACCAATTCCAAGGGGTATTCCTATCGCCATGAAAAGCATGTAATAAAATCATGACATTAGTGACTGTAAAAATAAAAGCGTGGAGCGCCCACGAAGATTACGTCAATTATAGTTTAGCGCTCTACGCTTTTATTTTTATAGTCACTAATGTCATGATTTTATTGAAATTCATATTAAATGTTTCTACCTATTCCGACACTAATATTTATAACAGAAGAAATTTTGAACTAATTGCTTAACATTTTGGGGGAAAATATTATTAATCATTTAACTGGATTCGGTATTTTATGGAGAACCAGGAAAAAAATTATTTTCTCCTTTTTAGTGCATTTTAATATAAGCGTGGTTTTTAAAAAGTATATTTTATATATTTTATTTTCTACGTTTACTATCATCGGAAGCAAGTGTGTATACAAAATTTCAGCAAGATTGGACTATGGGAAGAGATTTAAAATTCGATTACAAGATTTGACGCATACAACAACAACACGGCAATTTAAGAAAATCGTGGTAATAAAAATTGTTCCAATACGTCTCCCGTTGAAATCGCAGCCGTAGCATTCTTACAACACCCAGCTCTCCGATCTACGGTTTTTTTTCCATCGGGGGAGTCGCAATTTATCACGATCTATCGCGATATTGCGTTCGCCAGCTGACCGCGCAGTGCCGTCGGACAACAACGAAGGCGCGCGATTTGAATTCGTGTTAACTCGAGGCCGGTTTTTTGCGTAACTAGCCGGTTCGTTATGAGGTATGACGGGACCGTTGTGCTCCGCGCGGCATCATTAGGTGACCGTCGATTTTTTCTCACCGGATCAGCAAGTTTTTACCAACCCTTGCCGCCCCTTATAATAACCGGCGATCGGAGCCGTTTTATTTTGTGAACGTGAAACATAGAACCGTAAAAAATACACAAATAATTGCGTATTAAACAAATAAAATAATAATCACATAAAAAAGATGCGAACGTAAATAATAAAACATGGTTTAATTTTTTTATTTCACACTTTTTAGTAGAACGAGCAGAATTTTTAGAACACTGTAGGATGGTTTTTCGGTCTTATTGGTTATTTGCAATAAAAAGCGCGAAGAATTGGAAAATGCAAAATTTGTTTTCAAGGGACCAATCGGGAGACATATAGTACAAAATGCTGAAGGTTTCGTCCTGATTGGTCCATCCATCTCGGAGTAATCGGTGAACATACATAGGAAAAAGCGAAAAAAAAGGAAAGGCACATACACACCGAATTGAGTAACCTCCTCCTTTTTCGAAGTCGGTTAACAAGAAATAAACAGAATTAATATACTAATAAAATTCCGAAACGAAGCAAAAACAAATAATAGAAGTACCAAAAATTTTTCTGTAATGTATTGTTATTTTTTGACCGCGAAGGGTGCAGCCCGTAAAGCCCTCACACTTTATTTTTGAAGTGAAAACTTCTTTAGGCGCATCGCTTACACAATTGCTAGGCAGTGAATTAGTCGGATTCGTCACGCTCCGAGATGAAACGCGAAGAGGGCCCTGGGTTGTAGCTCGCGAAGCCCATGCCCAGACACGCCGCTGGCCTTAAAGGGAAGGATTAGATATTTTCGAGCAAAAAGGCGATCTGCTCGAGCGATAGCCGCTGCCAATATCTGCCACAGGGATTCTGCGTAGTTCTTGTAAAAACCGTTCGTCGGAAGTACGGCTGGAATCTTAACGAAACGGTGAACCGAATATTTGGTCGGAGTCCCGAGATACGTGAGCCGCGGATTCGATGATCGGAACGACCACGCGCGCATCCGTGTGCGATTCTTACAGCTGGTAATCCGTTTAAGTACCTGTTGTGGTACTTGTTGCAGCGGTACGAAGTTTTCGCATTTGTGGGATTACAGTGTCGTGTACTTTTCCTGTCAGCCGCCTTACCGCGTCGCCTTCAGGTGCGTTTACACTTGCTTGGAAATTGAACGACCATTAAAGGCGAGGGTATTCGCTGTGTTTCATTCGATTTGGCTTCTCGAGAGGTTTTCATCAGAACCACGTGACGAACGCTTCAAAATTACATTGTTTCATCAATGATTTGGCAAATGGCCGAACAAATGGTATCGTAACTGATTAGTAGACTGCGGATCTTTATGCAAAATAAAAATTTCTTACTTGAATCTCAACGAACTGGAGTGAAATAGAAATTTACTTTTTTCCTCTTATTATGTTTAGTAGGTTGAAGATAATATATAGCATGCTTAAATTTTTCTAATATTTTGCTATTTTAAATTACACCCACTCATTTTTGCCATAAATGCAGAAAATTCAGAATTCTAATCTATTCTCTTTGTTATGCATGGTTAACGCGAAACTCGAACTGAATATGCATATGCATTAACAAATTGTCAGATTTAAAATCAGACATGAAATAATCGGATAGAACGATATAAAAATAATCGAAGAAAGCGAGATAGTTAACAGATGCGTTGATTAAATCAAGCTTAATCTTTATTCCGACATACCGTTGATAAGAAATGGATATATATGCAAAGATAGTGACCAGGTTTGACACTCATTAGAATTTTATTTCTTAAAGTGGATCCAATTTCTTAAAGTGTAATCCTTAGCACACTGGAAGATTTTTCGGGATATAGAAAACTAAACCACATTTGCGTATCGTAATGACATAACATCACACGGTGCGTAATAACAACAACAATGTACAACTTACTGTTATAACCATTGAATTGTTAATAATTCTTCTATTAGAGGGGACACAGAAACGAATTTAGTTTCTACATTAAGCATTAGTTTGAATTTGAAATAAATTGAAGACTTCGTTATTTTTCCACTTTTTATTGTTCTTTCGAAGCACAACACTGATACCAAATAAGTGCCTAGTTACAATTAAATTTCATATAAATGTTAGCAGGTTCTACACTAAAGAAATTTGTGCAACATGAATGAAAAAACTCTCCGAGTTTCACAGCACGTGTTGATTACCGATGAGGAGAATCATTCTGTGCCAGCCAAGAAACTGCCACAATATATCGCCAGTTTGTCTTCAACTCTGGGAGCTTTAGCAACTGGTATGGTCTTAGGATGGACTTCTTCTGCTGGCACTGATGGAGCAGACCTAGCAGAGGAGTATGGTTTTCCCATTTCTGCCACTGAATTTTCATGGATGGGATCGCTAACTACGTTCGGTGCTGGATTAATGTGTGTACCTATTGGGATTTTGACTGATTTCATTGGAAGAAAAACTTCAATGCTACTGGTGGTGGTTCCTTTTACTGTCGGTTGGCTAGTTATGATTTTATCCAAGTCCGTAGTTATGTTTTACGTTGGTAGATTCATTACTGGTTTTGCATCTGGCGCCTTTGGTGTGGCTGCACCGATGTACACAGCGGAAATATCTGAAAGTTCAATTCGTGGAAGGCTTGGATCTTACTTCCAATTGCTTCTCACAGTAGGAATTTTTTTGTCATACACATTGGGTTATTTTGTAGATATGTTTACACTGTCCATCCTGTCTGCCATTGCTCCTCTGGTATTCTTCGTAATTTTTCTATTTATGCCAGAATCACCAAGATATTATTTGCAAAAGGGAAATGAGGATGCTGCTAGAAAAAGTTTAATTAAATTGTATGGCGAGCAATATGATATAGAGGGCGCATTACGCAGTCAATTGGAGGCCATAGAAGAAAATCGAAGAAATAAAATATCTTTTTCGACTATGATCAAATCTAGAGTAACTATGAAAGGTTTTATAATTGGCTACGGTCTCATGATTTTCCAACAATTTAGTGGTGTGAACACCATTGTGCTTTATGGTAGCAGCATCTTTGCTCTAGCTGGCAGTGACATGTCACCTGGTATCTGTATGATTATTATTGGTCTAATACAAGTACTAGCTGTTCTTGTTAGTACTTTATTTGTGGATCGCTTAGGTAGAAGAATATTGCTATTAGCATCAATAGTAAGTCTGTTTCTGACAACGTTTGCTCTTGGAGTTTACTTCTACCTTGTGGAGATTGAGGTAGATGTTAGTTCAATTACTTGGTTACCTCTATTATCTATATGTTTGTTTGTTGTCATGTTTTCTTTCGGTTTTGGCCCACTTCCATGGATGATGATGGGTGAACTTTTTGCACCAGAAGTGAAAGGTGTAGCTTCAAGTAGTGCTGCCCTTTTAAATTCGTTAATGGCTTTCCTCGTAACGAAATTTTATACAGATTTAAAAGGAGCACTAGGTGCTAGCGGTACTTTTTGGTTATATTCCGGAATATCTGGAATTGGCATTTTCTTTGTATATGTATTAGTCCCTGAAACCAAAAATAAATCTCTAGAAAGTATTTTGAGAGATCTTTAGTAAGTAATAACTAGACTGCGGATCTTTATGTAAAATAAAAATTGTTTCCATCAATTACAAAGAACAGGTTCCAGATAGAAGCGATATTCTTTTCTCTATACTTTTAATAAGCTGAGCCTAATAAATGAATGTTCTCGAATTCTTTTAATTCGTCAACTGTGTCGAATTGCACCTACTCATTTTTATCATAAATGCATAAAATCCGCAGTCTAGTAATAACCAATCTCACAAATCTTTTTCAAACGGTTCTCCACGAAACTGAATATAAATTGACAGTTGCCTCGAAATACATTTTGTATAATTAACAACAGAGAAACAAACCGTCAGGAATTGTAAAAAATATTGTTATAATTAATATTTCGTGTAAACATTTGTGCATTTAATGTTAATAAAATTGATATAAACCTTATAATACTAATTCATCCCGTCATCGTGTTAACTTCAATTTCTCTGCTACAATGTCAACATTTTTATCGCGTGTACTATAATATGAATAAAACTAATTTGTTGGCACGCACATTTTTATATAACACGATTCTTCATATCAGTGGGATCTTTTTGATAAATTTGATCGTTTACAAAATCCCACCAGAGAAATAATCTAAAGATGCGTAATGGGATTATGATAAAATAAATTATTCACTGGCGTCTAAATCCAAGGCCATCCGTTTGGATACAAGAGATAAGGAACAATTCGTTATAAAGTTCTTAAATTAAACTTTCAAGATAAAATTAAGATGTTTGTTTGATACCGATCATGGTCGAAATTAATTATGCTGTATATAGGACATTTGAGCGGATTAAGACATCAGCTTATCAGTTTCGAATGATCGATCACTTTTGACCAGACGAGAATAAACTGTCTAAAGTCTCGATCTTGTCTATCACAATACAGAAAAATTTTTTCATTGATGTTTGTGTGTACAGTGTGGTTAATGACTGCACGTTTCCATGTGTATGCAAACTGGTCCATTAAATTCAAATCAGCCGGACCCGTGGAAGAACAGCTGCGCCGTACAATAGACAATGTGATTGATTAAAAAAAGGAAAAAAACGTGAGAGCGTGAGCAAGCAGAGCAAGCACAGAGAGACGCGGAGCGTGCTGGACGCCGCAAGAAGCGTCGAGACGTAGTGGACGTAGCACAACCCGTCGTCTATTCGACGAGAGACTGCAGCGTATGCGCCCAATTAGAAGGAATCCAGGAGGCAGAGGGACAGGGACGCCTGAACTCTCACGCTGCTGGAGATTCGTATGCGAGTCGCGTGTCCAGTGTCCTGGTGTTGCTCGGAGGCCTTAAGCTCCGTTCATACCGGACCTCTTACGAAATTTCATTGTGCCTGGACCACCAGGCACGCGCACAGTGCTCATTCACAGTATCGACCCATTCAATCTTCTTCTCCTCTCTCAGTCGCATGAGATGCGTACGTGTGTTTGTGGTGGGATTATCCGAGCTTTTGCTTACTCCACTTTTATTTATGAACCGATCTGCGAATATCGGAGAGTTTCGTCGAAATGAAACACGGTGTAGGGTAATGTATGCAGAATTAGAGTGGGTTTAAGTCATCATTTCGATGAGTTCGAATGTTTCTGTAAAATACGAGCTTGTAACAGCAATTTCTTGAAAACATGTTCTCGTGAACAAGACTGCAGTTTCGAATTTTTATCTTCGGTCTGGAATATGTGGTCTACCGTAAACAAATTTTGTTAGATTGACAAAATAACATTTTTCATATCGCGAATTGTAAGCATTCTATGTGTGTATAACAATTTAATATAAAATATAAAATTGTGAAAATATTAGAAGAATTAAATGACGGCACTATTGTCAGTATTAAAGATAATTGTAGGAAATCAATTATTCCAAATATTGTTCTTTCTTATTGTCATTACTAGACTGTGGATCTTTATGCAAAATAAAAATTGTCTGCATCGATTGCAGGAAATAGAAACTAGATTAAATGTTATTTCTTGTCGTAATGATTTTAATGGAGGAGAAATTATATATCGATATCTTCAATTTTAAAAACTTGTCAACAATTTTGAATTTCATATACTCAAAATTTTCCCAGCTCTAATACGAAGTATGCAAACAGCACAATGAAAACCATCGAAATCTATCGACGTAAAGAAACAACGACCATTTTTACCCACCGCGGCGTCACGAGCTATGACCGTAACAATCTTCTCGGAAGTTTCGACGCCCGGCGCGGCGTATAGGTTCGGAGTCAATTTTCCGCGCGTCAAATCTAGTGCGAGAATTAATTAGCGTCAATCGTTCCGGCGACGCTGAAGAAACTGTTGCGCGAAACCGTCGCGTCGGCTGGGAACGGGCCCCGAGAAAAACGGTGTAATAGTGTAACTCGTTTCTTCCTTTTTTTTCGGTTTTTTTTTATCCCTTCGATTCCATCGCAGCGAGCAACTATGGAAAACGAAGTCGGCGATTACTCGGCGAGCTTCGGTATATGGTATCTCGCTGGAATCTCGCGTGCAGTATGCGGCACGTGGACGGTGCTCGCGGAACGATCGTCTTTTCGCATGACCATTTCAGGAAATTACCTTGTTCCGCACGTTTTCATTTTTTACGGCGCGTATCTTGGAATCCCGCCGTGCGGATAACGCTACGCGTCCGATCTGCAAAAACGGAGCATTCCGCGCGTTCACTCGCCAAGGACCTATCAGACCCAGGACCGATAAATTCCATCGATCCCCCGTCACGAACTGACTAACGATGTTTATGCAAATTCATAGTCCTAGCTTCTGTCGGCCACTATCCCGCGAACATCATCGAAAAAGAATCATTTCGGAGACACTGCGGCGTAGAGCCAGAGTTGGGCAAAAAGTTAATCAACGATTGACGATTTTTCTATTTCAATCGTTAATCGCAATTAACAATTAATCTTTAACAATTATTTATTTCAATTAACAATTAGTTTAGTCGTTAATTGCGGTCAACGATTAAATTTCTACTTTAGTCGTTGATTGCGATTAACGATTACATTCCTTTCAATTGTAATCGTTAATCGGATAATTGATTAATAATTAAGTGCTGAAATTTCGAAATGAAATACGGAATCAGAACTGTATGAATACTGAGAAAAATGTAAACTGAGTTTAGGTGTATTGTCATTTGATCTATAATACAGACAAACCTGTTTTTATGCAATTTATTTGTGCGATTTTTTTATGCGGAATATGGATATCGAGATTCTGTTCGCCATATGTAAGTTCGCCGCGAGGTTAGGTCAATCTCAACGATGTTAGCATCAGTTTTCTTTCTATCAGTGTGTATGTACCACGGACCTAAGGACTTATTAAGAATGATTAAGAACTATTATTTAATAGTTGATATCATTTAATATTATCTCGTCGGTGGTTGAAGCTAGTTCTGATCCATGCCACAGATGTAATAACAGTAAAGTGGGTTCTGTTTCTTGCTAAAGATGATGTAGGTTCTGTTCCATGACAAAGATGTAATAATATCTAATATCTTCAAGTGACGAAAGCGATTTCGAACCAGTTCATCACAAGAATATGCGGGTTTTGAACTACGACGAGTAGTATTGAATTATGCCCATTTTGAAAATTTCTCCATGTTTAAAATGAGAAATTGAAATTTTTAAAAATGTTTCCATATGTAATTTAATTATTTGTTTTGTTTGGAAAGCACTTTCTCGCTATTTCGTAGATCTTTGACATATTTTCTAAGTGAGACTTTTTTTATGTGGTCCCTCTCCACCGCATAAAAAGATTTTGTTTAATATGTTGTGAAAAATTATTTGTTATAGCTATTTATGAAATCTGTGAATATTTTTTTTGTGCGGTTTTTTTTCTGCGGTCCCCATCTACCGCACAAAAACAGGTTTGACTGTACAAACTCTGTTTACGTGCTTCTATGTTTCTTTTTCGGTGATTTCTTTTTTTAATCAACGATTGACGATTAACTTCATCGATCGATTGCATCAATCGTCGATTTTTCAATGCTTACCTTTTTACCGTACAATCGTACACATTAATCAATCAATTTTGCTTAAAATTTTTATCGATTAATGCCCAACTCTGCGTAGAGCAAGCCCGTCATATTGGTTCGACGTTCTTCTCGTAAAAAATAAGTATTTTAAAAATGAAAAGAAAAGTATAAACTATACATATGTATATCTTACTGGCCACGTGATAACCAACATCAATTTTATTTCCGGAGACGAAGTTCTGGTTCTGTTTCTTCAGGTTTTATTAAATGATGTATGTTTCTGATGTCATATGAAAGCGGTAGGTCAAGACGAATTCACTCACATGCAACAAAATGACTTCCGAGGTTATACAAGGTCAGAAGTAACATTTCTTCGCCATCTCTCTCGCGATCGTTTGCAGAACATTTTTTAGATGGTCAAATGATCTATATATTTGTTAAGAAAAGCCATTTGCGAGCCAGTGCGGCAAAACCATCAGTGACAGAACAGCCTAATACATTTTCCCGAACATGGCCTGTTCATCGAACGGGAACATTGTTAACTTGCATGAAAGCCAGATTCCAGACTCCAGACACAACCGTGTAGCAGACAGTCTCAAGTAGCAATATCCTCGCGGGAAAAAATTGAATTTTATCGTTGGCTATATTCAAGGTGCTGCTGGCGGAGGCAACGGATAAAAGAAAACTAGTCTCGGCAATATTTTCAGCAGCGGTCAAGCGAGCTTGGCCACCTTATCGGCCGAATGAATGCCGCCCTAATGAAAACCGGCCCCTGGACTAAAGCAAGCTGATGCTTTAATTAAGCACACTTAAGATTGCGAAGATTCCAAGTTGTTCTGGTTCTGGAAGCTGAACCAGCCAGTCTCGCGACTCGCCTGTCTTCCTTCAACATTTCTCTCCCTCTCTCCTCTCTCTCTCTGTTGGATCCTCCGCTCGGAGCAATTACTCAGGAACTCGGTTCTTGCATTCTCGGATCCCGTGGCACCCCGTTCTTATTGCAACTTGATAAAGTGGCCATAGCATTAACTTCTCTTCCGAGTCGCGCTATCGGGGCCCCGCAAATAACCTACGAGCCAATCGTATTTTCCCGCCTGTGACAGAGAGATCGAATCGGGAACCGACGCCGATGATCGATGATCCGGCCGCCGGACAGTGACGTGGAATAATCGCAGGAAAGTGGAACCAGCCGCGGATCCACCTAGCCGGAGCAGTACGCTGCAATTTCAGCGCCGTGACGAAACTATCGCCGCGAATTTATGGTCGTTTACATGGCTCTTTTGAGGTTTGTCCCTGGCTCCGCATACCTTGGCATTTGTTGCACCGTGCAGGGCACAGCGCCACACGTATCTTCAAGAGTTCTTTACTTGGAAGAACAATCAAAACCAGGTGCACAGGAACACACAATAAATAACAAACTTCATTTTTAACTTCGGGAATCTCCATATCGTATTTTTGCTGAACAACAATCTTTGTTAGTTCACTTACGTCACGCTGCACCTTGGTGAAAAAGATCAAGAAGGAAATTTATTTTAATTCTATATTATTTTATACTTTAACTAAATAACTGTATTTTAATGTATGTCTATTTTCACATTTTTAGCATTGCGGAATTTTGCAGTATTGGAAAATTCGAAAAGAACAACTATTTATTGTATTTGAGTTTGATAAATTTATGTGCTTGAACGAATTTATTTCCATTTCAGATTTCTACAAGTTCGTGGCCACCCTCTTCGTGGCGAACAGAAACTTGAAACTACATTTCTCCGCAACATGAAGAAATACAGTAAGAATATACTTCTTCAGTTTCTTGCCCCTCACGTTTCTACATATAACACTGCCACGATTCGCGTATAGTCCAGAAACAATAACCTTTACGGTGCTTTAACTAACACATAAAAACATGAACTATTATACGTTATCTCGATTTCAACTAATAATGAATGAATGACAAAAGACGAATTTCCATGAAACATATCGATGACCGTGAAATTTCGGATGACCTTGAATGACCTCGAGAGAAATTGTTCACCCACCGCGAGCAAAACAACGTTTCTCTTCAACGTTCTCTGACCTGATCGTGGAAAACAAAAGAGGATATTCAAGGTTATGTTATTGCCTCTGTAACGTCCCGTCGACTCCCCCATTTCCAAGATGGACGACACGCGAAATTCCGCGTTTCATGGAGGTCCCCGGCTCTCGGGGTCCGAACACCGGCCGGCCTGCTCCCGCGGTGCCCAGCTGGACGCATTTGTCCTGTCAGAGTCCGAAGATATTACGCGGAAACGAGCACGTGGGCGAGGATAATGGGTTAGGGGTGTGATCGCAGCTAGATTTCCAAGCCGGAAGACGAGTCCCCGGCCGCGCAATCATTTTCCTTCGTTTGGTCTGGCCACTCGAGAAGTGTCAGGACGGATGAAATAGTGGCGCTCGTGCCACCGTGACAGCGCCCATCTGGCCAGCCTTCAGATTCAATTTACAATGCGTGCATTCCCGCTCTCTGTACCGCGCCGTGTTGCTCCGCCGATCTTTTCCACCGAATTTCTCGGCCGCTTCCCGAGAACCCTTTCCCGGCGTAGTGCAAATGTACAGGGTGTGCACAGTCCAAGAAATCAATACGCACAGTACACTCCGCAACAATACTACATTATAACACACTACACAAAAATCATGCAAATCTGTGTTACGAAATTTGTCCCTCGCGTATGTATACAGGGTGTCCAAAAAATGTTATGCTTCCTTCAAAATTCCTGTTCTTGGCTCTTAAGACATTTTTGGGACACCCTGTAGAACGATCACTGCATAGATTTGGGGGGCCAGGCCGATTGTCATAGTTCCATTTCCATAGGCACATGATCGGTATTAAAAATACAGAAAAAGTAATGCAGAAAATGGGTTTATAAATATTCGCAGCACTCTCTATGTATAGTGGGGATGTTTATTTTGGCGCACGACGTGGAAATATTGCATATTCCAGCCATGTAAGTCGTTAAAATCGCGCGTGATCGGCCGTCTCAGGTCGAAGAAAAACATCGAGAAACAGGAATCGAGAAGTCGCGAGGCAGAAAAGAGAAGAACGAATAGGGACAGACGCGATGGCGGACAGAAAGCATCAAAGAAAGACTAGAATTCGAAAGAAGCGTTACAGGGCTTTCTTTTCTGGTACATAAATAATTCAGGTGGGTAGAAAATAGCCACCTTGCTGCCACGTTTGAACGCAACGCATTAACGATTCGAGGGAACATCTCCAATCTCTTTCATCCACCACGCGCCGCCATATTGGATCACGGGGCAAAATTATTTCATTTTCTATCTTTGCGCGTATAGAAAGCATTATTATAGCAGTATAGAAAAGTTTATTTCCGGATTTATAGCCCATTCACCTTGTTAACAGAAGGTAGATATTGTTATGAATAAACTGGATCTATAATAGAGGCATGGAATAGCAAAGTGTTGGTCGTTTCCATTACATTCATCAAGCCCACGCAATCTTCTATACAAATATTATTCAAATACGGGCCTGATCAATATACAAAGAATCTCGTAGGCACTGCAAAAGAATTGTATTCAAACATTGAATATTTATCGAGCTATTCTCTTATTTTTCCTAGGCAGAAATTACAGAGTTGATTTCGAATGCATTCTCCTTCCAAAAATGGTAAAATATTTACAATTTAAAAAGATAAATGGCAGTGACAATAAAGAGTGCAAAAAAAAATATTGCAAACATTTTGCTTAGCAGGCCCGGTCTTCATAAACAAATCCATATACCAAGTTAAAACAGATAAAAATTAAAAAATGTACAATAAAATGAAAATAATTTTTTTAGACATTAGTGACTATAAATAAAAGCGTGGAGCGCTAAACTATATTCACGTAATCTTCGTGGGCGGCGCTCCATTCTTTTATTTATAGTCACTAATGCCTAAAAATATTATTTTCTCCTTTTTAGTGCATTTTAATATAAGCGTGTTTTTTAAAAAGTTGTTTTTATATATTTTTTTATTTTCTACTTTTTAGTCTTTTTTAAATGGAACGTAATATGCAGTAATACTGGTATGAAATACTAAGATATATATAGAAACGCAAGGTATGGAAATACGTGAGAAAGAATGAGGGGATGAGTCCGAGAGGCGACGTCTCTTAATGGAGCCTGAAATTGTCCGAAATGGAACTGAATGAACGGAACACCACGCTGACTGAGCTCCTTCGGTGCGAAATGGGTCAGTGGAGTGGGAACGCGTAGTGGAGTAGGGAGCGCTGGCGCGCGGAGTGGGGATCGCTGAACGCGATGACGTACTACCGAGCGCCGGGCGACGAGGTGTGACGGTTAATATTAAAATTATTTTTTTCTCCTAAAAGACGCACAGTTTTTTAAAATTTGTTTTTTAATATTGCATTGTCATCCAGATCTGAGCTATGTTTAAAGTTTCAAGTCTCTAGCTCATCGGGAAGTGGTTTAAAATTCGATTACAAGATTTGACGCATATAACGACAACGACAATGACAACTCGGCAAGCTAATATAAGCGTGGTAATTAATGTAAAAAAAACAACAGTAAAACAGTAAAAAGTGCTCAATTTTCCCAAACCTCTCACTAAATCTTCATCATATTTTTTAGTAACAAAACGCGGTGTGTTCCGCGAGGAAAATGGAAAAACGTTCCCGTAGCGACAAATTCCAGCAAAATACAGAAGTTACAACCGCGCCTTAACACCTACGGCTGGTGGTAAGTACGTGTGGGTTCGAGGGGGCTAGGTGCACGGCATCGCTATGCGTTATACATGTTATAATTCACCTGGAGGAGCCATAACTCACAATACGACTCTCAGCTTCTTCGGTAGACAGTCGACCATGGGCGGAGTTGCCAATGGTTTCTTCCTCCTATTTATTGCGCTCGATGCACGCCGGTGCACCGGGCCGCCTCTTACGTGATC
This sequence comes from Lasioglossum baleicum, assembly GCF_051020765.1. Lineage (NCBI taxonomy): Eukaryota > Metazoa > Arthropoda > Insecta > Hymenoptera > Halictidae > Lasioglossum > Lasioglossum baleicum. The sequence continues at coordinate 5,417,027 of NC_134946.1, read as the reverse complement.
CATGACGTTTCCGTTCGGTCGATCGGCCGATCGGCACCGCCGCGCTCTCAAATTTAGCTGGCATCCACCGACAACCCGAAAGTTACACGTGCTGCCGTGCCACGACATCGCTACGCCGGCCAAACAATATCTATTAAAGTCCATCAATATCTATTAAAGTCTTTTACACACACGCGGAATGCGGTAAATTCCTTGACCTATGAACGCCAGCCCGGAACACTACGATCTAGCATTCTAGCGGTCGCTGTAATTCTCTAACGACTGTACTGGAAATTTATTAATTTTAAAGGGTGAGGCATCAGTGGCTCACAAAAGTGTTCGTACGCCCCTTAAATAGAATAACTTTTTTATATTTGTATCAAACGCGACCTGATGTTTTGTAAGCAATTAGAAGTTTACTAAATGATGCGCAAAAAAATTTCCAAAATTATAATTTACAAGGTTACATGCAATAATAAAAATGGCATTTTTTACAACTTTTTTATTTGAGCCCTTAATGAAAATTTAGAATATATATGTTAGTTATACATATGCTGAAAATTTCATCGAAATCGATTGAGATACACACGAGTTACAAGCGATTAAAAATGGTGAAAATCGTAGTTTTACACGACTTTTGATCAGTTTCTGCTTAAAATCCACAATTTCCATGAAATTGTCAACATGTGTATAACTAACATAGATCTAGAAAACATTTATTTTAAATTTTCATTAAGGGCCCAAACAAAATAGTTTTAAAAAGTGTCTTTTTTACTTTCTCATGTAATTCTTAGCAATTGCAATTTTGTCAAAATCTTTTTTACCTGTTATTTGGTAAACCAATGCTTCTAATTGCTTACAAAACATCAGGTCGCGTTTGGTACGATTATAAAAAAGTTATTCTATTTTAAAGGGCGTACGAACACTTTTGTGGGCCACTGTATGTAGGACGTGCCACCTGAGTTCCTCTGTTGCTATTAGTGATGAAAAAAATGGGTCCGACGCGTAGTGGACACATTTGGAGAAGGTCAACTCCATTTTTCACAAATGGAATATCATTTCTCTATATACTGTATCTGATCGGACGTACAGTGACCTACGACTCAAGGTCATTCAAGGTAATTCAAGGTAATTCAAGGTTATCTGCGACGACGAATTTGAATGACCTCAATACTATTAAGCATGTCATGCGGACATATAAAGGAGAATAAAAAAATTTGGTTTGCATTGAAAAATGAAGTGTAACTACACATGGAGATTGCACCGTTGCACGTGGCAACAAGGTCGTAGGAAGTTACCACCGTCACAAATATGTGAAATCCATAATCTGACAGTTCACTTAAAAACAGTCAAATTAATTTTACGCACTTCGTTGTTTAAAGTCATAGTAGAATGCATAATTTTCAGAGAATCTGTGACTTTCTTCCGTTAAACTGTTTTAATAATTCCAAATTGGGTACGTTGCATTTAATAAAACTATCGAACAAGGAAGTTGAGCAACGAAACAAATGCTGGTAGCGAACGTGTTAAGAAAAGAGCAGTAACCTAGTTCGCAGAATCACGCTGTGTCAATTATACGAAATATTGAATGTATATCAAACGTCGTCCTATCACATTTAGTCCGGCACTGAATAACGCCTTTATCGTAAGACAACATGGCGGCATCAAGCACGATTCACGAAAAGGACCGGAAACTCCGAGGACACATGCTTGCGCGATTTGGAACGGCGCAGGTCGGATCGGCGGCGTTCGATCACGGTCGGAATCCGAGGTTATTGGCTGGAAGATGATCTAGCGGTTAACCATGCGATCCCGGCAGGAGCGAGAGGAGCAAAAAAGCCCGGGGGATCGAGCACGGTCCGTGGCAGCGGAAGAAGGGATCGAGAGGCTGGAATAGCGTCGTGTTGTATCGATCAATTACGGGACCCGGCCTTATAAGGCAATTATTAAATCACGCGGACACGTCGTCTTACACACGCGTGTATCGGTAACAAGCGATCGGCGTGTCACTCAGCTCGAGATTCGCTCGGGATCGCGATATCCCGTTCGCTGCGACGCGACGTCCGGGATGGATGTGTCGGTAAGAATATCAGAGCCTCGGATCTGCAGATCGAATTCTCCGGCCGCGAATAAAAGAGATCCCTCAAGACGGCGCCAGTTTACAGTCTGCTCTTGCTCGGTCTCCCTTTCCCCCTCTCTTCCTCTCTCTCTTTCTATCTCTGTGTAGTATAGGTACAGGTACATACGTGGTCGCCCGTAATGGATGCGGGCTGCACTGTAGATTAGACAGATTAGCCATTATGCTGTTTAGCTCGCTAGGCCCCGAGATTGCGTTCTAATCAACCGGATAAAACGCTCCGGCTGCTGCAGTTCCGAATTATAACATTGTATCACCCTATATGTACAAAATTGTGAGACTCTGACTATTTGAAATGTTGCACTCACCATTTTGTTCACAAATTTAGCTACTTCTATGGAGGATCCGGGGTTGCCAACCGTCCCGGAATTAAAACTGTATTATTATTTTTGTACATATTTTTTTGTCAAAAAAGTTTTCTTGTTTTTTTATTATATAACACGTCGTGTATAATAAATAAACTACATAATGTACCCCTTCAGATCATGCAACTTCTGTATACAAAACTTTTTCGTGCAACGCATACTTTGGAAGTTATTATAGGTGTGCAAGTTGCGTGGACCATCCTGTATTGTGAAATTACATGTATACTTCAGTTTTGGGCAGAGTCGTCAGATCAAGACTTGTCCCCCCACTCTACCTTCCCCTTCCACGACGCTATTCCCCCACGCGTCCGGCCCACTCACGTGACTCGCTCCTGGCAGAGAGAGAGAGAGATCAATGAAGATCTGTAAAAAAATTGTCTTTGACCTTGAATTTCAAGGTCAAATTCTTTTTCGGTTCTGCCGGTTTGACTTCGTTAAAACCGAATGTTTGTCGACTAACAACGTCGATCGCTTGTGTCCTGAAGATCCAAGCATAAGCCGCGACTCATTGGTAGTTCCCAACATATTGTCCTGGATCATCCCGGATCGTCGGCGGAGATCACGGGCATGCCGATCGTGAGACGATCGTGGGGGCCGATGAATTAAAGATCACCGATCGGCCGCCCTCGGTGGAAGCCAATGAATTTGTCCCAAGACTGCCGAGGACATTGAGAACATAATCGGTACTCTACTCCTCGGATCACCGTGTATGAGAACGCGGAATTGCAAATGGCGGAACTAATCACTTTCTTTCGCCAAAAACGCTTCGAGAAAGTCGCCTAACCCCGAACAGTTTATTGCACTATCTTGTATTAAACGTACAGTTATTTATTTGACCAGTAAGCGAGACAAATTACTTATTCCATGTGTGAAAATGTTTGACTGCGGGCCCCTTTATGCAAAATAAAAATATCTTAGCTGAATTCCAACAAACTGGAGTGAAATAGAAATTCATTTTCTCCCCTATTATGTTTAGTAGTTTGAAAATAATTCAATGTTCAAATTTTTCTAATCTTTTTGCCGTTTTAAATTACACCAACTCATTTTTTCCATAAATGCATCGCAGTTTAATCACAACGATAAAATTAGAATAGAAGTCGCAGAAAATTTAAATCAATTCGATCTTGTAATTTCGGTAAGGCTGCACATACAGGTTATGTTTAGTGCACGGTAAGCATAGCGTTAAGGGTATTGTAGCGCTTACAAAGCGCGCGATTTGCATGCGAATCCGCTATGCAAACCGTGCGTCCAGTTTTTCGTGTCCGATTTAGAACGTGTTAATTGGCCAATGCTGTGTGCACGAGCTCGACAGCAACGATCATAACGATCCGAAGGAGGAGCTGCGGCTCTGGAATTGTAATTTCAAATAGAAACTGCTCCAAGAAGTCCTTAACCCCCTGTTAGGTGCGTGCAACGGTGTACAGTATACATGGAGTGACTCGCCTCTAACTGTGCCATCCGAACTGCTACGCCACTTATTAGATTCAGAATCGATTCGAACGGAAGATTTTTCGTACCAAGACGATCACACTATATATGTCTAACTAACTTTTTCATTATAATGAGTGTCTGATCTGGCGTGGCAGATACAGTGCACATCCATCACATCGACTGATATCGCAATAAATCTTATTTAAATGTAAAGTTGGATATAACAGACTCCTGAGGTCATCGAAGCAACTTTTATCTTTGCGAAAATCTTCTGCGACGCTTCGTTACAGAGTTATCACAGAAAAAGACCAATCCGGGCAGGGCAACAGCGGCCGAGGGGGCGTGTCGTCGTGTTTCGTTAATAACTCCTAAACGAAGCATCGGAGAACACTTTTGCAAAGGAAAAAGATGCTTCAAATCACCTCAGTGATCACCTTGTTCAAGGAAGTAATTTTGGTACGTCGTGTATAATAAACCTGTGAAACGCTTCGTAACATTTGCATTCTGAAATCGACCGATTCACATGCAACGAGCTAACATTAAACGCGAGCAGGAAAGTGCATCAAATCGGATTCGACGCGGAGCACAGTTGACAGTCGATTTTCGCGTGAGTGGCCACCGTAATGAAACACACTAAACTCGTAGCGGCCGGCGGCATGCTAAACGGTCGTTTTTTCCTCGGCAAGAGGAAGTAGCGGATGACAGCGTCATTAGGCAGTCGTAAAGAAGTTTAGGAGTTTGTGCATGAGCTTCTGAAATTCCATTGGACGTTCGCGAGACAGGACGATTCGATACGTGCGTTTAACACTAATTTATGTTCGCGCGTGACGGTGTGCAACCACGCGGAATCCGAGGCGGTTGCAGCGAAGCTGTCAGTCACCTATCACTATATGTATAGAAGTGGCTAAGAACCTCTCGGATAAGATAGCTGGCTGACAACTGGCTTCCGGAATAGTTTCGCCGATTTTTAGTCCTCTAAAACGCCGCCGGAGGAATTGTGTATTACATCGAGGTACAATAGTCGAACAATTACGCAATCACAAAAATGTTCATTGGCAATTTCCTCAACTAATTGCTACAGGTACTGCACGCTTTCGCACTAAACCCCGTCAAATGAACGGTTTCTAATTTTTTATTTCACAATTATTATACAAGCTGTCCCGAAAATGTACTTCCTTGAACGGGGCGATTCGTCGGAACGTTTGAAGCAATTTTTTCCTTTGCAAAAATGTTCTCCGACGCTTCGTTAAGGAGTTATTAACAATCACGGCTCGGCCAACGTCAACGCCCTCCTCGGCGGGACCTCCCATCGGGGCGGAGTTCGTCCGCTGTAGCCACGCCCTATTTGGTTCGTCTTTTTCGGTGATAACTCCTTAACGAAGCGACGGAGAACATTTTCGCAAAGGAAAAAGTTGCTTCGCATGAACTCAGGAATCCTTTCGATGCAGTAGAACGTTATTGGGACACCCTGTATACATAGGAAATGATTATGTTCATTGAGTAGGTCAGTCTATATGTATTCGCTCGTTTCGCAATAGTTCCGTCGCATTGTCGGATGGAGATGAACAAAATGATATTGTTCGCTGAAAAAAATGGCGTCTTCAGTTTTTCATTTCCAAGCGGACGCGTCTTTTCGCCAGGAAGAGCTACTCCCACGCGCGAGTTTCTCCGGCAGATAAGAAGCCCCGGTGCAGCTTTATGCGTCAGTGCAGTGCGTAATTTCCTCTGATACCATTCCGAGTTCTTCTTGTCCCCGATCTGGGACACCGTGCAAACGGGCACGGAACACCGCGGAAGGGAAACACGCCATGGGACACGAACGGATAAGACCACGGCCATTGTGTCTCTGCCCACGTGGATGCTAATATTGAATACAAATACGCGCAATAAACCAACCCGTTCTAGCCTGCTCCCTATCTCCCGGCCGCATTGTTTCCGCCCCACCCCCGCTGCATCTTCTCAGACACTTCTCTTTTTTGTGAACACACATATTCTTGCTACATCTGCGACTTATTCGTTTCGATCAATTTTACTGGGTCAACCGAACGACGCAGAGTGTGGTGCCTATCTGGCAGCAATCTGCCGTGACTGACCACAGCGTTAGAACCACTTGCATAATGTCATAAGCTGATGTCGCATTGAAACAATCAATTTTAAAATTTTTAATTTCAATATTTTAACCAATTTCGAACTTCTTAAATTTCTTCTTCTTTAGACTTCTAAATTTTAAAAATTTCTAACTGTACAAACTTTTAACAAATCTTTAACTTTAAAACGTTTCTAATCTTCATTCTAAATCCTTCTGTCCCGGAGTGTATAGAAGACTGTAAGATGCGCAGTTGTGAGTGTTCGAAATTTTCTGAAGCTCGCAAAAATATTCTACAGCACCGTCCCAGCAATAAATTAAGCCATAGAGCGGCCTTCCTTCTATCTCCGCGGCATTGTTTTCATCGGGGAATAAGTTTTCTTGCGTTTCAGTTGAGACCTTCCGATATCGAGCCCCGGCATTCGAGCCGTACCAGAACGCGAGATGTTATCGGGGCATTGTCCGTGGCATCGCTTCGTTTGAACGCAGTTATCACGCCACTTTAATAGGGCCCAAATTTCACCCAAAGATTTTTTGCTACTTATTCGAAATCGAATAAATTTTTCTGAACTTCTGAACAGAAAAAATGATTGTAATAAAAGCAAGACATTAATGAGAACATTAATAGAAAAATATGATCCACTAAATAAATGGTCACCGCAAAAGCCCTGATACGTTTCTAACGGGTGCTCCAAAAATGTGCTTCTTTGAAAAGGGCGATTCCTGACGACATTATCAGTAACTTTTTCCTTTATGAAAATATTCTCCGACGCTTCGTTAACAAGTTATTAACGAAAAACACAGACCAATTAGGGCGTGGCGACAGCGGACGGATTGCTACTTGGCGACACGCCCCGCCAGGCTCGGCCAGTGACAATGCTACGCTCGGCGGAGGCGGGGCCACCTTCTTTTTTTGTTAATAACTTCTGAACGAAGCGTCGGAGAACATTTTTGCAAATGAAAAAGTTGCTTCACATGACGTCAGGAATCAGCCCCTTTCAGGAAACCTTGTATTGGACAGAGTAGAGCTTCAGCTGTTTTTTGATCGCAGATTCATCGTGTTTTATAGATCGAAAAACAAATAAGAGCAGTATAATTACTGAAGGATTACCTGGTTGCCTTCTGTTTTTCCCACAATTACAGGAGATTCCAGTCGAACAAATAAATTGACTTAATAGTTCCCCGTAAAATCGCCGGAATTATCGCGAGACGTGTGATCAAAAATGCTAAAAAAAATCGTCAAATAACAGTGGAGCGCGCACGGGAGTCCTGAATGAATGGGATCGGATCGCGCAGACGTCGATTAAGTGGATCCGAAGTCACCCGTGATTTCTTGCACTCGAGGCAAGTGACAAGTGCGATTTCCGGCGAAGGGAAATCATCCAGTGTCGTGCTATAATAACTGTTCGAACACGACCATCAAGTGTCATTTGTCACGATTGCCCTCATCCTGTATTCGATCTCTCATCATCATCGGTGCGGGACAAGAAACGAAGAAAAACGGGGAGAAGAACGTCGAATCGGTGGAATTGCGAGCGTTGCTAAAAAGGCATCGATGTGCTTTGGTCCCTTGTAAGGGACGCGGAGCAGTACGCCACGGCTGGAGGAACCAGCTTATGACCAAATTTAGGCTTCCCGAGTTCTTTCGTCCGCGGAATTTCTTGCGGATGATACTGACGGTCGTTAACGGAGCTAACGAACGTCCCTCCGGAAATTAGCCGACGCTAATTGGAGGATAACGAGCTCTTCGTATTCGAAAAAGGTTAGGGAACGGACACATGCGAGGCTGGGACAATAATCGTTTTATTTGTTATTAATTATTCATATAGAGATTTCACGATTGTTGAGCTTGTGAAGCATAAAGAAAATTCATAAATTACGTTTTTGTTTATCTTATACCGATAGCGTTACGTGTATTCGTTTCTGCCATCAATATTATTTTTCATCATTTATTATACAAACCGGTTTTGCAATGTCATTTGTCATGCATCGAGTGTAGAGTAAAGGATATGCATTTATTATATGCATCTATTAATAATAATTTTTGCTCTTGTTTGTTAGTATTATTATTATTATTCATGAACGGTTTTTAAATTCCATTACACATTTTTTTGCACATTATTGCATTTTTTGCAAACATTGCAAGCATTAATTTTAACAAATTGACCAAAGCGTGGCAAAAAGTTTAACTGATGAAGTATTATACTTCTGTTAAATTTAAAAAAAAATGTTTTTTTTTTAATAATGTTAAACCTAGTTAATTTCTCGAAGCCTTTCGTCGCAAACGTTTCTGAAATTTTGTTCTTCCAGTGTCTGGACGTTTCTCTCTGGCAAAATATTGCATTTCACTGTATGTCTTTGTTTCCCCAGATTCGGTACTGCAGGTGGACGCTAAATGAATTCGTCACACTTGCCATTTCACGCGAGACGTTTGGCTCGGAGAACTGTGCTCTAAGTAAGGGGCTGTTTCGTAGCAAAAAGTAGTATCGTCCGAGGTGAGGCCAGTGGTAATAAACGAGTTGCCCTTATAAAAGAGAAGTGCAATCGCGTTTCGCGTCACCGTTGTCCCAGTGGAGCATGATGCTGGCCAAACGAAAGAAGAACTTGTGCGAATGACACAGGGATCGCATGCCTCGTCATGCACGTCTTCATTAGCGGCTTCTAGAAGTAGTAAAAATCAAGTGCTGCACGACTATATCACCACTAAAATTTCTGAGAATTTCGAACATTTATTATTATATTTATTCATAAAATACAGACCTTTGAATGTTGCAATTTATGTCACTCCTCAATTAGAGTCCAATTATTGAAGATTCTGATGCTAATCTAATTATCAGAATTGACAAAAGCTCATCGAACGAAGAGTAACAATAGAAGATGTACGTGATTCACAGAAAAATTAATTAGCCAAACGTCCTAATTAGCTCTCCCCTCTCTCTCTGTGTTTGTAATTTCGAGTAAACTTTGCTGCAATATTAAAACGTCTGTTTGGCCAACTGCTAAAGCTCCCGTAACAATAATTCACTTGAACTCGCAAGGGAATACCGCGAGTTGGACGCACTTAGCGTGTAATGAACGACGAAACGTTAAATTAGAAGTTACTGCAGCATTGTTCGCCCCATGAAAGTATGCCATGCATGCGACATTGTCGTTTGTGCAGCGTTTCAGTTGCCACAGTGGAAACTTTGAACAAAAGGAAACCAACCATTTATTTGCCGGAACATAAAACAATAATTACTAATCCTCTCGCGAAATGAATTTCTACACTTTAAAATTTGGTAGTATTATATTTATGTATCGATAACTAAGAGTGTTAGGCCCCAGAAATTTGTCCTACATTATTTAACAAAAATCGAAATAAGAGAAAAATTTTTTTTTACCAACGAAAAATCTCTTGTTAAAATGAAAATGAATGTACTATTATAATTTTGATATGCATAAATTCTTGCACTTAAATTTCAAATTTTTCGCAACAGAAAAAATTGTAATTTCAAATTCTCCGACTCGTGGCCTGGAGAAACCCCACCCCTGAGGGTCCCAGGGCTGTATATCATCTTCTGCGGTCGTTATTATACTAAGGGTGGCATCTGGGGTGGAGTTTTCGTTTTAAAATTGAATTCTATTGGCTACGATACCCTCCCTGCCTGTTTCTCTGGCGAAATGGAGGTTCTATTTAGGCAGGGGAGGGACTGGTAGGGTGCTGCACCCTATCCTGAGTTCTCTGGAAGGGAAATAGGGCCGGTTTTATGACGCACGTGTTCTGTTCGTGACACGGATCAAATTAATCAATTATTATTGCGTCGCTTGCAGAAAGTGAAAACAATTCCGACGAGCCTCCTATGTCGCTGATTAATTTCTGTTGAAATTTTGCAATCTTTGAAGACACATTTTCATAACATATTCCATCTTAATGGATCCTTTCATAAAACGTAACAGAGAGTAAAATTGATTTCGATCACTTGAACATTGTTCAAAAAATAATATGAACATGTGGTTATTGTTATGGTGATATTTTCTATTATTTTTATGTGTACACATTTTCATTGTTCATATTCTAACCGGAAGGGTAGTTACAGGGAAAATAATAAAATTGTTCAAAACGATGTACACATGTGGTTATTGTTATGGCGACATTTTCTATTAGTTTTATGTATACACGTAAATTTTCATTGTAGCCGGGGGTGTATGTAGTTACAGGGAAAATAAAAAATTGTTCGAAATAATGTGAACATGTAGTTGATGTTATGTTGATGTTATTTTCTATTATTTTCATGTAGACATGTGAATTTCCATTGTCCATATCTTAACCGGAGGGATAGCGACAGGGGAAATAAAAAATTCAATTTTTAGAGTATTTCCTCCACTCAGTCACATGTAAAAATTCGAAAAAATCTAAGAGGTGTCAGATGCTCCAATACACATTCTGGTTCTAGAACATATTACAGCGACATGTTCAATGTAAAATCGCCGCAATGCAAAACTGCCCTGCGGCGAGCAACCCTCAAAGAAATAATAGAAGAGAGGGGTTGTCAAGAAGCTGTTGTATCAACTGACACTCAGAGAAGTCGATGAGCGATCACGATCCGAGACGGTCGCATACTCCAGATAACAAAACTGTATTATTTGTAATGGTTAGACTGCGGATCTTTATGCAAAATAAAAATGTTCTGCATTGATTGCGGGAAGCAGGAGTAGAATAAACATTGATTTCATCCCTTAATGACTTTGTTACGTTAGGAACAACATAGAAATATTCTCGAATGCATCAAAATCCGCAGTCTAGTGATTATAAATAGAGTGTTCAATGTAAAATGGCCGCGACGCGAAGTGCCACGGAAATTTGCAATAATACTGTGCATTGGAGACTGAGAGTGACGTTATTTTATTTAGAGAAATGTGCGGAATTAAATATTATTTGAGTGGCATTTATTATGGTGGGAAAAGTGAATATACATATTGTGCAGGATGGTGATCTTGTAACTTGATGGCAATAAGGGGGTGAATTTCGAATGCGAGGACATTGGTTAAACAATTTCCACTGTAAGTAGGCAAATGTATAATTTAAATTAGTATTTATACTAGTGTGTGTATAAGTTAATTTTGATATTTCCAAATTATTTTGTACAATAAATTAGCGAAAGCTAGTATACAGAAATTTTGTTGGGGTCTAAGATTTTTTATGCAATTGTTTTTGAGGATCATACGAGACTGAATAATTCAATTATCGTACAATAAACTAGAGAAAGTTAGTATAAAAAATATTTTGGGCTCATGAGGGTCGCCATACCAGTTAAGGGTTAAAGCAAAAATGGGTGAAATATTATCCTAGGATTTTTTATGCAACTGTTTCTGAGGATCGTATGGGACTAAATAATCGAATTATGACGAGAGACCCCATACCAATTAACACTAAACCTACCGAGCCTTGAAAGTAGCTGGTACATGTAATGTTCCCTTATAAAAATAACAAGATTCATTTTATTTAGACTTTGTGCGGCTCCTATTATAATAAGTGCTCTACTAAAGATATTTATACAATCAATTCTTATAAAATCATTTTTATTATTTCAATAATTGTGAAATAATAAATCTGAAACCGGTCATTTTGACCGGTGGTGGTCATTTGGTGATTTTTTATGCAATTCTTTTGGGTCTGCTTGAAGGAAAAGTTGTGTTTAGAAAAATTACGTGCTGATATAATAGACTGCTTGAAAACTGACAGTGATCGCTCGGTATTCCAGGTATTTGCTGGCTCGTTCCTGGCCTATCACGTAACAGGGTGAACGATATCCGCAGCCTGTAATCAAACACTGTGCGAGCTCTTAAGAAAGGGTAACCGCACGTCGCGCCGTTGAAATGTCGTGCTGCACATCGATCGACCGCAGAAGGCCAACGAATCCGGTGAATCGGTGTGCACACGGCCAACGGTTTCTTCTCTTCTCTTCTCGATCTTCCCTTCTCCGTTTCGTCCGCGACGTGACCCATTTCGGGCCGCAGGTTGCGAACCTGACAGGTGACAAGCTCCTGCGGTCGGCGTCTTCGGTTCCAAATCGATTGCACACCCTTTCACCACTATTCCCTCGATTTCTCATATTCGCTCGCGACAACAGAGTGTTGAGATACACTCTTCGACAAAATGATAGCACATGAGTGGGTGCCATCTTGAATTTTTCAAGACACGGTCTTCTGCGTTCCGTTGTATGTACAGTGAGTGTAAAATGTATTCGTACGCCCTTTAAAATAGAATAACTTTTTTATGATTGTACCAAACGACTTGATTTTTTTTATAATCAATTAGAAGCATTTTTTTACGAAACGATATGCAAAAAAGATTTTCTAAAGATTATAATTTACAAGGTTACATGCAAAATAAAAACGGCATTTTTTAAAACTATTTTATTTGGGCCCTCAATGAAAATGTAAAGTTTTGTTGATCTATGTTAGTTATACACATGCTGTAAATTCCATCGAAATCGATTAACATACGCATGAGCTACAAGCGGTCAAAAGTTGTAAAAATCGTAGTTTTACACGACTTTTGATCAGTTTCTGCTTAAAATCCACAGAATCGTTCATCTTTCGATGCGTGTCCTTTTTTCCTGTGTCAACCGATTTCGATGAAATTTTTAGTATGTGTATAACTCACATAGATCTACAGAACATATATTTTAAATTTTCATTAAGGGTCCAAATAAAAAAGTTTTAAAAAATGTCTTTTTTATTTTTGCACAATTTGAATGAAAATGTTTTTGCACATCATTTAGTAAACCAATGCTTTTAATTGATTATAAAAAATCGTCGTGTACGAGTACTTTGTACGGCTACATATTTGGTTTTTTGAATTGATGTTTCTGCAGGATGAACAATTCTTAAATTATCGAAGATAGATGGCGACAATTACATAGAAAACAGCATTAATCTTTATTGAAAAGAATGTTAGAATTTTATTTTAATATTGCATGTCTTACACTTGTATCAAACATAAAAACAGGTGTTTTTATTCCTATTCATTTGTCATCATTTTTATATAGCTATGAATTATATTAACACTTCTCACGAAGTATAGGTGTAAACAATAACTAGACGAGTCTTTATGCACAATAAAAATTTTTTACCTGAATTGGAAACCAACTGGGGAGTGAAATAGATCTTTTTTTCCTTTTTTAATATGTGTAATAGGTCGAAAATTATATATGACAGTAATTTTTAAATTCTTTCTAATGTGTTATACGTTGATCGCAACCAACTGGAGTGAAATAGAAATTCTTTTTCCGTCTTTTAATAGATTTTGTAGATTGGGAAAATAACATATAATAATATTTTTAAATTCTTCTAATGTTTATACCTTGATTGCAACCAACTGAAGTGAAATAGAAATTCTTTTTCCGTCTTTTAATAGATATTGTAGATTGAAAATAATATATAATAATATTTTTTAATTCTTCTAATGTTTCAACTTTTTTTTTAGTCTCACCTTCTCATTTTTGTCATAAATGTACAAAATCCGCGGTCTAGTAATGACACTTCACATGGTTTTCTATGGTGTTTAGCATTGTAGCGGGGTCTACGCAGTCTTCGAAGAATGAAAGATAGTGCACATGTATGTTATCACTTTGTCGAATAGTGTATTGTATAGCGTTCGCCCTTTCGATTAGGCGAGCTGACGAAGGGGAAAAGAAGGAGAAGAAGTGCTCTCGGGGTCCGCATGGGTGCCCAGCAGTAATGCAAATGATAAACGCGAAGAGGTTTCCGGCCGCGGACTTCGACACCAGCTGACTGTCGGATGAACGATCAGCGCCGAGAATCGGCACGCTCGTAAATCCTGCTCGGACGATGGTCATCGGTATTTTAATTGACCCTCGGTAGTGCTCGGGAGTTCGTTGCGATTTCGTCTTCTCGTGCAGAGAGCCAGTCTGAAGCGGAAGTGCCGTGAAAACACGTCCTTAGACTTGGAAACCGTGGAAAATCGACTGGATAGAAACTGAAGCTACCGCTTAATCCTCAAGTTAGCTTTGCTACCTTGTAACGTCGGGGGCTACGAATCGGTCAGTGGAGGAAGGCGTGAAGTAACCGCTAAGAAATCTGTGTGAGACGTGTGCTATATTAGAAATTATAATGTACTTTAAATTATAAAAATGCTTGGTTCTTTCGTACAGAAATAGTCGAATTTTTTCGAAACAGAAACCGATCTCAAATCATGTAAGATTTTATAAGTGGAACAGACCCTCTGCACTCGGAGCTATTTTAACTCGAAAATTCAACATTTCTTCCTAGCTAGAATAATTCCGTTATATATTAATTTTTTTCTTTGTATGAATATACAATTGATATAACACCTCATACAATACTGAAATGTTTAGTAATTGATTAAACACCAACATATTTAATAGAGCAAAACAATATTTTGAATAATGGTACACAGGAATTTTTACTGGCGCCTCGGAGTCACCTCTCGAGTGCTAAGAGTTAATTTCTAAACTTCTACATTGAAAAATCTTAATTCAACGTCGAGGTGACCAAACATCTTTATAAATAAGATCTTCCTAAAGACATAATAATGCTTAGGTATTTTTTCTAATAATTTTTCACAAAATTTCATATATTTTTACATTAATTTACGATCGTACATTTTCAAAGTTTATACAAATTTGAATATCACTACAATAAAATACTTTAATTAATACGTTAAATACATATGCTTTTCTAATATAATTTTATTTAACGACGACTTAACCTTCGTGGCGTTAAACTAAGCAGAGACATATTGACTTACAACAATTTTGAAAATTAAATGGCTCATTTCAAGAAAATTAAAACAATTCAATTCATGGATCTCCCAGACCTGTGCGCCAAAGGGTTGAAATTGATCAATTGTAAACACTACGAATTCCTTTCTGTACCTACGTCTAGTATCATAAACTAGGATTTCAGATTTGATCAGTAAAAAGGTACTCCGCATATGGTCCTCCACGAGGATTTTTATTGAATTTTTCAATGCGCGATGAAAGGATGATTTCTATTGATTCCCGATATCTGGCGCGATCGGAACACGGGCCCGGCTCTCGGGATATTAATACCAAAACCGTGTAGGCCATGTCAAAATTATCGCGTTGCGATACGCACGCGCGGCGGTGTTCCCTCGAGCAAAGGCACGAAAATCTTGAGCTGAGTGGAACACGCTGTAGCAACAGCGAAAGGAGGTGGCCCTGGTAGCAAGCAAGGTGGAAAGATAAAAGGTAATAGATGCGGTACCCTCGCGAAGGTACACATCGAGGATGGGAAGCCGCGTTTTTCTTCGTCTCCAGCGAGACCGATCCTTAAAACATGTTTCTTCGTGCAGCTCCTTCCTGCGTGCGCAGGAACCTGATCAGGAAATTCGTGGCACCCGTCATTTATACCTTAATCATTGCTAACGAACGGTTCTACACTCCTGGACAAAATGATAGCGCATGTGCGCTGTCTTTCATGTTGTGCGATGTCTGAGACACCATAAAAAGCCAAACTGTTACGAGAAAGAATGTGTTCCTTTAGTATTGCTTACTTCCTCAGAAGTATTAAGGATGTTCTGGAGGTACAATGGGAGACAAAAGTACAAGAAATTCGAAATCCATCAATATACTGGCAATGAAAGCTATTCACGAGTATATTTTGCATTAAACTTTTGCGAATACTGTACCCTCTGTAGCTATATTCAGTGGTCTACGCTTGTCGCGTTTCCATGCTAGTGAGAGACAACACGATAAATTTGACGTTTTGTAACAGTTTATAATTTTTTTGTTCTGTAACTGTTCAGTGAATCCTAATAAATTTTGAACATAATTAATTACATAATTTTTACTACGTATGAAAAAAAAACTGGAGTTTCTAGTTGCGTTTTATCAAGGTTTAAATAGGGTTTGAAGTGGAATCTTATGAATTCTCCATAAGAAGACGTGTTAAAATATGCAAACTTTAAGTTGCTGTAATTCTTAAACGGTGCAGTGAATCGAACCCAAACTTTGGTAATTGCATTAATTTAGTACGAATTAGATCTTGTCAAATTTTCAAAAATTTTGTTGCCTTTTTATATACCTCCAGAACATCCTTAACATAATTCTTAGCTATGAAAATTATAGCAAATTAATAAAAATGAAAACGCCTGTCCCCTTCCACTAAGTTGCCATGGAGAAAGGAAGCGCACGTTGGTGGGGGAAGCAAGTATTTGCAAACTAGACTGTATTTATACGCGGACATTATTCCAGAAAAGGATTTTTGACCAATGCTATTAACGCTTTCTATCAACAATTTTTACACGTTTCCAACAAATATTACGCCAAAGGGCAAACATGATGCAGCAGTCCGCGGTTAGGAAGCTCGGTTCATTGCCTGGGAAAAAATGAAAATCCTCACCCTGA
Organism: Lasioglossum baleicum; assembly: GCF_051020765.1. NCBI lineage: Eukaryota > Metazoa > Arthropoda > Insecta > Hymenoptera > Halictidae > Lasioglossum > Lasioglossum baleicum. The sequence goes on along the minus strand of NC_134946.1, from coordinate 5,400,635 downwards.
AGCTGTTTCTGAAGAATCTCCATAGCCGATGGTGTTAAACTCTTCTCGAATCGTAGCTCGTAAGTGGTAAGGAATGATATCTCGAACGAATGCTAGTCTCCTTCGGAATATTACCTAGAAGAACACGGTTGAGGTTGAAATAAATACGGATTGTAAATTATGGGATCTTCGCCTGGGGCAGCAGCAGCAGCAGCAGCAGCAGGAGCCAGCTCCATAGTAAACCACTCAACGGGTTCCCCGGTCGATTTCTTTTGGTTTTTCGCTAAGGAAACCTTCGGACCCATCACCGACACGAAATCACCCTATACATTACAGCCATCAAACGATTGGAAAAGTTTTCGAAATGGAACCGCGCTGCTTTGCTCCTATTTCCGCGGTAACGAGAGTAAGAGATCTCTTATTCGCTCGGGCTCGTCCGTAGCGTCGGCATAAATATCCTTAACGCATTAGTCCGCGATCTCATAATACCGTACGGGAGATTTATCTATCTAACATTTCTTCCCGTGAGCACGCCATCAGTGCTCGCCGATGCGTAAACGCAGATTTCGTTAAGGCCGCTCTTCTAAGAATGTTTAAATTCCTCGAGGCGTTCCCTGAGGGTCCAATTATCTCTTCTGCATATTCGCTAATAACAGCCGGACCGGTTACCCCGCTGGATCCATGCGTGTTTATTTGCAGCTGTTTCTAGACGCGGCCATTTCTCTCTTTTCCAGCCGTTCGCCTCGTTTGTTACGAAATCGACGCGCACCCCGCGCCGTCGAAACTATCGCCGCCCTATCTACCCTGGACCAGACACTATTTTCTTATTACTAGATGGAGCATTTTGTAACAAAAATAACGTTCATTCGAAACACTGAGAACATTAGAAAAATTTTTGAATACTCTTACATTTATTTTATTATTAATTATTTGCGACCTATTACACATAATAAAAGAGACAAAACTTTCTATCTCAACTCAGTTGGTTGCAAAACATTTTAAAATACTCTTACATTTATTTTATTATTAATTATTTGCGACCTATTACACATAATAAAAGAGACAAAACTTTCTATCTCAACTCAGTTGGTTGCAAAACATTTTAAAATACTCTTACATTTATTTTATTATTAATTATTTGCGACCTATTACACATAATAAAAGAGACAAAACTTTCTATCTCAACTCAGTTGGTTGCAAAACATTTTAAAATACTCTTAAATTTATTTTATTATTAATTATTTGCGACCTATTAAACATATTGAAAGAGAAACAACTTTCAATCTCATTCCAGTTGGTCCCAAACATTAGTAAAATTTAAAAATACTGTTATATTACTTTCGACCTGTTAAACACATATTTGAAAAAGGAAAAAATTCTATTTAATTCCAGTTGGTTGCAGTTCAGATAGAAAATTATCATTTTGCACAATTGCTAGTTATAATAATTAGACTGCGGATGTGTATGCATTCATGAAGAAATTTTGACTGGGTGAAATATAGAACAGTAAAAGATTTAAAAATTCAAGAATGTTGTAATGTTGGTTTTAATGTAACATCTTATTCCTGCTTGCCACAATCGATGCAAAACATTTTTATTTTGCATAAAGATCCGCCGTCTAATAATATACATAATAATAATATACATATAAATTATGATGTACATATAGTGTTAAGAATAATTAGAGTATACTTGCGATAATAATTTCAATATTATGTTCATATATTGAACACATACATTACAACATTCTGATACAACATGCAATATTATGAACATAACATATGTTCATTATTACGATGATGGACACTTTTTCTCACATATACATATAAATGAAAATATGTAATACTTTACAATACTAATATTAGAGACCAAAATAAAGTGAGAAATAATCCCGAAAGATAATCGGTCGAGTAAACAGAAACCGAAAGGATTGCTTAAATAATCGATAGAGGTAACACATCCACACCCCTCGAGCGTCGCAAAAGCTTGAGAAACACGCCAAGACAATCTCCTGTGTCCGCCACTCGAATAAAGACGGAGTCAACGTCTTTTGTTGCAGAACCTGCCCCCTGCATTTAAAGTACTTTCGCCTTTATTTTAATTAGTTTTGCAACCCCTGACCCTCGGACCGAGCTTCCCCGCAACGTTTTGCATGAGAAATGTTTATGGTGTGATTTCCATCTAGCCGAGACAAGTATGCCAATTGTCTCGAGCAAGTAGAATATGAATTCATTTCACAATCTTGAAACGCAGTGTGTCTTGTAATCCCATCATTTACGGGGTGAATAACAGGTTCTTCGGTAATTTATTTCAAGGGAAAGCAAATTGATCCCCGAAACAGGCATTATACAGTTCAAACGCATACGCATGGATATTCCTAAAAACATTTTCATTTACTGAGTTTAACGTTGAAAATTATTGGAAAATGTTGAGAGTTAGTAGTTAAACTTTACTGACTTAAAACAAATGGTCACAGAAAACCCCCTTAAACTGTGAAATGTATGTCCCTCAGATAAGGGTGATCGCTGAGATGATTTGGAGAAACTTTTTTCTTTGCGATAATGTTCTCTGACGGTTCATTACGGAGTTATCAGCGACAAACACAGACCAATCAGGGCGCGCGGTGACAGCGGACGATCTCCAACGCGGCCAATCACGATGCTACGCTCAGAGGGGGCGTGTCGCATTCGGAATTGGTCCACGTTTTTCATTAATAACTCGTTAACAAAGCGTCGGAGAGCATTTTCGCAAAGGAAAAAGTTGTTCCACTTCATCTCAGGAATCATTCAAGGCACACTTCCTTTCAAGAAAGTATATTTTTGGGACATCCGTATAATAAACCTGTCGATTACGTATTTCTTGATTAACACTTTCAATGCGTTTTTGACGATCTAAACGCGAATATTTTTAATTGTTATTGTTTTTGTGAAATCTAAATATTAAATTTCGAGCGCAAATCACCAGGTCCGTTTGTCAATTCCAGAACAGGCTCGCTTGGTAAAGTTGTTCTTAATTCAGTTCCAGAACTGACCCGCATCGAACGTGTCAAGTTAATTTGACCGTTCTATCTGCAATTAATAATTAATTAACAGAGAGATTAATTTTGCCCACCTTTTGCCATTCTGGTCCAATATGGGGTTCCTGGAATAATGCCGGAGAAAAGGGAAAGTGGACAAACAAAGAATCATCATACGGTTTTGCGGGAAGAGGGTCGTTACCGCAATAACGGTTCGAACTGTGGGAAATGAATTCGCGCGAGAGGAGGCCGGTTGTATTACCTCGCGGATTTCATTGCCGACATGTTCAGTAAATAATCGCAGTTATTCGCCGTGGTCGATGCGGCCAAGGCGCGCGCTCGTACGATTCTAATCGGCGTTTCGATGCCTCCTGATAAACTGTAACGGCAGATATAATTATATTAAACCGAATAGGTTCCCCCGATGGCATCGTACCAACGTTGCATCGCGGTGCTCCTCGCCACGGGCGTTGCATAATTGCAGCCGATCGATTGAGAAACCATACGACTCGTGTTTTTGCCCGGGACGCTGCAACGATTGTTAGACGCCATCAAATTATCCACGGCGATTATATCAATCGAATTTATTGCCCTCCTACGGAAACAGTCGAGCTTTGTCTTTTACTTTCGATTTTTCATTGTTCTTAAGGGTTGATTCTCAAACGAATCAACACCCATCAACTCGGACATCAAAATTTATAAAAATAGATAAATAGTTGATTGTCTTTATGTTCTGTTTTTAACGAAACATGTTCAAATATTAAATAATGTTATTTAAATGCGTGTCAATCGTGTCATCGCGTTCCAGAAATTACCGAAGTTGTGCTGGAGTTAGATGACGTTACACAACTTCACCAGTTTGTAATTTTATGTGATAGAGAAAATATGGAAATAAACCTAAAATGTTGGTTACTGTTCTTCAAAAAAGAATCTTTTTTACAGTACCTTTATATGCGAAAGAAAAATGTTAGACTTGCTCGATTTTGTTAGGGTTGCAGGACTGCACACCCCTTAAAGTCAAAGGTCTGCCAGCTCGATATTTTCTCGAATCCGACCGATAAACAATAAGGCGATCTAACGGTAAGAAACGAATCCTGGTAAGCGTATTGTGAACTTTTGCAGGCACAGGTGCCGTGCAGGTGCGAGCCTGACCTAGCCCAGCGGGGAGGCTCGAGAATCAAACGCCGCGCCGGTAGAAAGAGAAATGGCGAACGGAAGGAACCCGAAGAGAGCTCGTTCCGACGAAGACGACTTGTGACTTGTGGCCGCTCGGTAAGAAATCCTCCTCACGCAAGTCGGTACCGGAAGCTTGCACCCCTCAGCGGGGGCCAGTCTATCCTCCCCAGTTATCTTATTTCCTCTTTGCGCAAATATCGCGGAATTAATAGTTTATTTAGACAATAGGCTGATCCGATGAATGACTTTACACAAGGTTCACGTCAAAATAGCGGTTTCTAATATTTTTAACAATTATCGAGATTGTAAACATGCGTCCATGGTTATTCAACAATTATTTTTTTTTTTAAATGGTGTTTGCTCCGTAAGTGTTACGTTCCACGACTGTTGAAATGACTATTCCCAAGTCGTTATTGCATTTCATTTTTAATTCACAATTATTAAGATTGCAAAGGTGCATCCATAATTATTCGACTTTATCACTTTGGGTATATATTATTTTTTAACTAGCTGAAAATTGGAATGTGGACACATTCCCGTTACTTGTATAAAGTGAAATAGTCACTTTTACTACTCCGTAAGTGTTAATCTGCATAATCGAGTTTACTACTCCCAAATCGTTATTTCATTTCATTTTTAATATACAATTATTAAGATTGTAAAGATGCATTATTCCTCTATTTCTTTGTGTACGTATTATTTTTAAAAAATGCTGAAAATTTTAACCCTCATACGTTCCTTAGTTTACGTTCTTGCATACTGGAAAATAATTCATCTCTTTCTGTTTGTATTGCGAGATGTACTTCTTTAAAATGTGACGTTATAAACGAAACATAGTTTGTTGTTTTAAAGTGTAAAATAAAAGTAAGTGAAATATTTTTCTAGACTTTTATATGCAACTGTTTTTGAGGAACGTATGAGGGTTAATGGAAACGTTTTTATAAAGTAATGTGCAATAATCGCTTTTACTGTTCCGTAAGTGTTAAACTGATTTACTGTGTGCTGGTTAAGACCTTACATTCCAGAACGCAAGCTCTACTTCAGCTCAGCTTTTGTTGGTCGAGCCATTTAAACGAACGATAGCAACAACGTACATGAATGTACCACAGAGAAATTGCTAATTCGATATATCGTTTAGACGTTCGTAATTGAATTCAAGCCATCGACAGAGTGAAACAATCATAAAATAGTCCCAGTATTCATCGGCACCGGTTTATTATACGTCTGTAATAACTCTGGTTAATACGCATCGACGTTCCCGGTGGTTAGTTCGCCACGATCGTTGGTTAATATTTACAAACACATTATGTGAAAGTTCAATTATTTCGTATAGCATCGCCAGCGATATTTCGTTACCATCGGTCTCAAATTTAATGTGGAACTTAAATGGAACGTACAATCGCGCGCAATTATCGAACCTTCTATTTGTCCACCTGCGACTTACTAATCTTTATTGCTCGGCCATAATTATTTTCATCATATTGCATTGGCCAACAAAGTCCAACTCCTGTCTGTTTCGATAAATAATCATTTTTATAGATTTGAAAAATTTGTAAGTACACACATGTTACATTAGTATTCTATATGTAGTGCAGAATTAATATTCTTATGTATAACAATGGATATAATGGCAGGGAGACGAATGTCCCTTTAAATTCCGTTTGTCTCGAGGCACACACACGAACATGTTCTGTCTCATCGATACGGTCAGCTGGATTGTAGTACAGTAAAGTCGCGATAGCTGTCAACCAGCCTGTGTTCTGCACGGACAACTATCGCATACCCGGTCGTTCACAACTATCGCGATTTTACCGTAGTAGTCTACTATACGTATAACACCACACAATCAAATTTTACACAAACTTTAACAGCTTATGTCCGAATAACAATTGGTTTGCGACATACGATTCCTTTCAAACTTTTCCATTCTCGACGAGTAGAGGGTGTCGATGTAAAAAATACTTAACAACAATTTTCTTTGTTATACAGGGTGAATCACGAATCGTGATCAGTAGAGATTACTCTGTTATTAGCTGTCCGATCGAAAATGTTTTTATTACATATACATGTTCGTAAAGAAAATTAAGAAAGCAATTTCTTTTGCAATTTTTTTATGTTATTATACGTTTCCGAATTCGCGTTGAAGTCCTCTAACAAAGAGGCGTAAAAACTTATAGGTGTATTTGTAAAAAATTGAAGGAGACATTGAAAAATCATAAAAGAAAGAGTTGACGAAAAATTTGCTATAATCACGTGAAAGCTCTCTTTGAACCATGCTATGCCTGATAAAAACATTTTCGATCGGACTGCTAATAACAGAGTAATCTCTACTGATCACGATTCGTGATTCACCCTGTATACAATTTTACGGCAAGTTTCTTTTACAAATGTCCACCGATTCAGGAGTGTAGAGTGTAGATTCACCTCTAGATCGGACGACCATTGCTTTTTATAGAGCCTGTATCGTCAGAGGATCGCGAGGGCTGCCCGGAATGATCTTAGAAATACCGGAAACGGAATCGACGTTTCGTGTTTCTTGGCCAGTGCACCATATGCCGATTATATTCCATTATATGGCGGCTCTATGAAGTGGCATGTTACCGGTCCTTAACATACCAACTATTTCTCGGCAACGTCATGGTCGCGCCACGGCACCATTGTTTCGCGGTATAATAGAGCGTCGTCCGGAATAGATACGCGCATCTGCACGTATTCTGCAGCCTCGGTAATGAGTCTATGCGCCAGCACTCCCGACACCGACAACCTACTGCCTCCTCTCGCAGAATCTTCCAGATCCTTATCTCCTGAAGTTCGACATTTGACATGCCACACGTCAACCCTCTAGCTATCCTGCTCGTGCAGGATCTCGGAATCCATATTTTTCGTCATTTTTACCAGAGCCTCCAAAGTTAGCTCGAAGGCTAGAGATAAATGTGGGATTATACAAACAGTCTTTAACCGGATTTAACAGGCAATCGATCATTCGATACTCGACTATGAAATGATCCATCTGCGACCAGTCTTAACCCCATAAGTTCGCCAGAAGGGTTGTTACGCGGACATTAGTTTTTGGTTTGTCTTCTGCCCTACATGGTTCGAAGATTCTGAAACAAATTTAATACGGTGGAAAACAATTTTTATTCGTTTAAAAAAAGTTTGATCAATAATAACAAATTTCCTAAATGAAAAAATATGCTTTCATGTATTTGTATTTTTACAGTAACTATTATATGTATGTTGTACTACTAGACTGCGGATCTTTAGGCAAAATAAAAATTTTGTGTACTAATTTTTAGGAGGGGCCACATAAAAAATTCTTTTATCCTTTAATAATTTTAATACGTTGAAAATAGTAAACTCATGTTTCGAAATTCTCTTAATCTTTATTCTATTTTAAATTGTACCTACCCATTTTTACCATAATTGCATAAAATCCGCAGTTTACATATTTACATTCTGAAAATTTTCATGATGTTTCAGGCGCGTTGCAATTAAAAAATAATTAAATGGTGACTTTTGAAACAGTAAAATGAAATTGTATTTATCTCGAACTCTCATAATGATTTTTTCTATTTATTAAGCATCGGAATAATCTCCTCGTATATTAATTAAGGTAATTAATTTCAATATATTTTTTGTAATACACACAGTATATGAATGCGTGTATGGAATGTGCGAGCGAAATCTTTTCGTTGTAACCGATCCGTGCCGCACCGCAGTTTACCGGTAGGTCGAGACAGGCCGGCCAACAATATTACATTATTATTTATTAATTCGGAGCATTCGAGATGTGTATCTCTTACGATGCGGTGCTGCTCTACCCAGGATCACGACTTTCTTATCTGCGCAGCTAACCAGCGACTCTCAATCCGAAGCTTTTGTTTCGACATCAAATCAATCCCAATTTACAATACACATATCCGAGTATAAATAATTATAAATATATTTCAGAAGAAGAAAGATGCATGTATAGATTATTATTCGATAAATTAATTCCTTTGAACATCCACATAGTATAAAAGCTATTGATATTCTAGAAAACGTTAATAAAACCTTGGATTCTTTTGCTCTTTTACAAAATATAAAGTAGTTTTTAGAAATTTTTTTAGAAAGTATTTATAAAGAAAATTATAATGACAAAGCATTAGACACTTTCTAATTTTAATTGATATTTCCGACGATGAAAAAGATATTTTACATTGTAGCTAATCATTTTTGCCATAAATTCACCAAATCCGCAGGTTTATCATTGCACTTGCCTTTATCGTCAATGAAAATATTTTCCACATTGACGATATAAGTAATTTACCGATAGAACATTTTTGCCAGGGGTAGTTTTAACTCTAAAGAACAAATTGTATATCCAAAAAGTGTTTTCAAAATTTTTTCGACACGTCATTTACTAAACCAATGTTTCTGATTGCTAAAAAGAAGGTCAGGTAGTTAGTTACGATTTTTAAAAATTTATACTGTTTTAAGTGGCGTTCGAACACTTTGACGATGCACTGCGCATGTTCTCGAATTCGAACATGATAAAACTGGTTCGAGAGAGGCTTGTTGATCCGGAGCAACGTTGCATGTCCTCTAAAATCTGTCCTCGAGAACATCAGATGGTAGGCTGGCACAGCCTCAATTTCATTTCAGCGAGCTTGGCCGCTCGATTTCCTATCCGAGAGCCTCCAGAAATAGAATCGAAGTACAAGGAGCTGGAGAGCTAGCTGTGTACACCACAGGGTACCTCTGAATACCATGGCCGGTGTGTCCACCTACGAGCACCATGGGCCAGTGCAATCTCGTGGCATCGGTCTGACCTCTCAGTACCAGCGGCTACCGTTCTGTGATTACCATGATAATTCGCTGGCTCGCCCATACTCACCACCAATGCCCCCTGGCAGGCCAGATAATATGCAATACCGTCCGATAGAGCAGATTCCGTATTCTTAACGACGACCCGTGAGCATATCCGGACCCATTGTTTCCCAGCAGCCCCCGGCTCGCCGAAAGCGCGTCTGTATCGCGCATATCGCCAGCGAAAAACCATAGACGTGCTCGTGCAAGCACTTTTCTCTCAGTACTGAATATGGCGAAAGTTACTGGCACATCATTTCCCCCTTACATTATTTTTCGCATTTTTCGAAACGCATTACGTCAACCTACGGCAGAGTCGGGCATTAATCGATCAAAATTTTAATCGAGATCGATCGATTAATGTGTACGATTAAAAAAGGTAATCATTGAAAAATCGACGATTGATTCAATCGATTCATGAAGTTAATCGTCAATCATTGATTAAAAAAAGGAATCATCGAAAGAAAAAAACATAAAAGCATGCAAACAGAGTTTGTACTATAGAACAAATGGCAATACAGCTAAACTCAGTTTTTTTCTGTATTTAATTTAATTTTCAGCAGTTAATCATTAATCAATAGACTGCCGATTTTATGCATTTGTAACAAAAATTGGTACGTACAATTTAAAGCAGTGGATATATTTAAACAATTTAAGAACACCAACGTATTGGTTTCAGTTTACTAAAATAATTAAAGGAAGAAAGAAATTTTTATGTAGATTCTGTGTCTCTTAGGATCGACACAGACATTTTTTATTTTGCATAAAGATCCGCAGTCTATTAATCAATTATCCGATTGACGATTAGGATTGAAAGGAATGTAATCGTTAACCGCAATTAACGACTAAACTAGGAGATTAATTGTTAGTTGCGATGTACGATTGAAGTAGAAATTTGTTCGTCAGTCGTTGATTAAATTTTTGCCCAACTCTGCCCTACGGGAGCCCCATTGTAAACCCTATAAACCCTTGCCGTACCATTTTTTTACAGTTACAGTGATTGAAACGTCTATATGCACAAAAATGTCGTAGAAGGGAAAAGAAAATTCATCTTTTTTGTATGACTACACTTATTTGAATGCTTAAATATTGATCACAAACGAATCAAATTTTATGTCATCTAAAAAGAAACGCGTGACATTCATATTTCTTAGACTTTGTTAAAAACTTTCACCACGAGTCTGGCTCGTCAAGATACGGCAAGGGGTTAAAGTGCTTTCATATTTATGCAAGCAGTAAAAATTAATTTGACAAAAAAACAAATGAACTACATATTAATGTATTGTGTTACAAAGGTCATTCTAGGGTACCCCTATTAGTGAGCTCTATCACTGTGTTTTGACAAAATAAATAAAGAAGATATTCTTTAAAATCGAATTAAACCATTAAACCAAGCTACAAAGGAAAATATTGTTGAACTTTTGAAGTATATTAAACATTTTTCCAGAAATAACTCATTTTATCACATCGGTAAAAATATAAATAATTAATGTTTCAAAGACCAGGTAGTGAAGCTGCTTCGGCATAATTATGCAAGCTAACGTTTCAGATATAGATGCTAATTCGTCTAATTAGTGGAAACAATCGTTTCTTCGTACACTGACAGCCCCGGGCGAAAATGTCGACGCCAATCTTCAACGGTAATCGTTATTAAGTAACAATCCACGAAACCTCTCGCATCGATCCAGGCAATTATGGCAAAACGTGATGCATAAATAGGAGATTGCATTCAGAGTCTCTCTCTTATCAGGCGAATCCTTCGTTCGTAATAAACCGAAGGATTTCGCAAAGTTACAATAGGTTACATTTTTCGAACGTTTCAATTTACGACAGAAAGAGAGAACCAACCCCCCTTTCATGGTTCCCATGGCAATTGCATGCCGAATCCGTGCCATACTTTGCCCATGTGAAGTGGGCAAGTCGGTCACACCAAGACCTTGCTCTAAGTATCGGCAAAATCGGAGAGAATCTTGCTACAGGAGGAAAATCGGAATTAAATTATTGAAAATACAAGAAACTTAAAATAATATGATTTAGAAGTTTAAATAAAATTCCGAGTTGGCATAGATGCCTCATTTTGCTGGCGAATACGGCTGAAGCTTGTCACGTACACTACTGTGCAAAAGAGAGAAGGCCCGGCCATTATTAACCCTCCAAGTGCTGTGCCGGAGTCATTTTTGACCAGCAATATCCAAATTGTCATTGCAGTACTCAATTTGTGGCAATTAAACTAACTGAATAGCTGTTTCATTGAGCATATCGGAAAGACTACACGAGATATCAAAAGTAAATTTTTTAAAATGATTCATTACAGCTGTGTACGGTCCTAAATAGTGATGGGATCAAGTTCAATATGTACTCACGAATCCGAGTCAATTTCAAGAACAAAGTTTCATTTCATGGGTCTCGATTACTACTTAAAAGCAATGTTTCAATTATTATATTTGAAAAGTATTCATTTTATACAAACTGATATCGAACGTCGGAATGAGTACTTACAAGTTTCGAGAAGATACTTATAAGTACTTCGATGTTGAAACGAATCGAATCTTTCACAAGTAGTACTCGAATCTTGGAAATCAGAACTGCATAGTAGGTTTTAAGAACTTTCCTGATTAAATTCGTAACTATTTAAGAATAATATTTCCGATAGATTATGAAATTATAGTTATACATGTTGAATGAAATTATGCATTAGAGGACAACATAATTGATTTTAACGGTGAACAAAATAATGATTAGAAAAATCAGAGAATTTTTCCGGTAGGATATGCATAAAAGTTTCGAATCTGTTCGACCAAGATTCGAATATACTTGCAAGTATTATTTTCGTTTACCAAAGTACTTGTAAAAGGTTCGAAACTGTCTGACATAGGTTCGAGTATACTTAGAAGTACTATTTCTGTTTTTCGAAGTACTTATGGAGAGTTTGAATTCAATCCATTTGCGAGGTACTTGATCCCATCCCTAGTCCTAAGTATTGCCAATTATACAGGATATGGCCGGACGGGATGGTACAAACGAGCAGGGGGTGATACTACATGTAAAAATAAGTCGAAAAGCAGGAATAACATTTTTTCGGTTGACGCTTCGTTTTCGAGAAAATCAAGTTTAAAGTTCCGCCAGGTTCGCGTGCTTTAGTATATGCACAAAGTAGAAATGGTTGATCATGGTCAGACGCGTCAGACGATTCCTATGCAATAGCACGTGTATTCGCTGCATTTTCAAACTCGATTTTCTCGTAAACTTCTTTTCGACTTATTTTTACATATGTATAGTATCACCCCCTGCTCGGTTGTACCACCCGTCCGGCCACACCCTGTATAGCTACAAAAATTGTCCGTTGTCCGAGGGTTAATGAAAAAGCGTAAAAAATCGAATAAGAACACAGTGAGTTTTGAAAAAGGATTCCGCCGTTTAATGAACAGTGAGAATAAGTGTTGTTGCGGATTATCTAATACTTTAAATGCAATAAATCAATCATTGTACAATACAATTTCTAGATAAACATATTGTTTGTCGAAAATCGTGAAAAATTGCAATTTTCACCATCTTTAAACGTTTGTAGCTCATTGCTACGTCGACTGATTTTGACGAAATTTTCAGAATATGTTTAATTCACACAGATCTACAAAACGTATTTTTTAATTTTTCAATATAGGCCCACATAAAGAAGTTGTGAAATGCAACTTTTAGTATTTTTTCTACAATTCGGGTCTATTGCAATTTTGTCGCAATATTTGTGTCCCAATATTCTTGTGACCGACTGTATTTCATTTTATTCTAATGTTTTTTAGTAAACAGAATTCTGTACCAATAATACATGAAAAGAGGAGTGCCTAAACACTTATGAGCGGCAGTGTACATCTTCGAATTCCTTTCGGAAGCAGCGATCGCAGTGGAGAGAAGTGCGTCCCGTTCCGCTCGCCTGAGTCGGCCTGTACAGTGGCATGAGAAGCACCTTGAATGGAGACCATTAACTTCGAACGTATATTATTCAAGCCATTCAGACACGGGGAAATCGTCCCTGCTCTGCATAAGGAGGAGCGCGGCGAACGAGCCTGACATGGGCCTCAAGTAGCTCGGCCCTGTTCGCTTATGAATCCAGAACCTGGCATACATATGTATCGTCTATTATCGTAATGGCTGTCGAGCTACCGTCAAGTAGACGTCACCCGCGCAACTAACGCAAATCCTCTTCAGCTCCTCGTACCCATTACCGAACGGAGATCCCTCTTCCGCGCTGTTAAAAACACATAAATATCCCAGCTATTTTAATTGTTGACAACAACACTTTATGCGCTACACGTGAAAAACTGGGCAGCAACTGGCAGCAAGAAACGCTCTCGACCGAACAGGAAGCCGACGGTGCTCCTTGATCGCTCCGCACGTGGAATTTGTGTGACCTTGGCTGACCTTGAACGGCCATCGACATTCACAGTAGCGGAGAAACGTTTAACACTAAACCTTACCGTGCACTAAAACCGATTAACATGTTTTAGTTTGCAAAAACGACGAGGCTGTATTTATTTAGATTCTCTGCAGTTTTTAGAACAATATGTGCTTGGATACAGAATTACATCGAATCAATTTCCTAAACCTACCGTGCACGAAAAGCGATTAACATGTTTTAATTTGCAAAAATGACGAGGCTCTGTTTATTCAGATTTTCTACAGTTTTTCCTAAACCCACCGTGCACTAAAACCGATTAACATGTTTTAGTTTGCAAAAACGACGAGGCTGTATTTATTTAGATTCTCTGCAGTTTTTAGAACAATATGTACTTGGATACAGAATTACATCGAATCAATTTCCTAAATGAAAAATATAAAACCGGTCAGTTGACCGGCAGCAGTGATAGGTTTAGTGTTAAGACTATCGGTTATAACCTCGATAGTTCAGGGAAATGCCATGGTTGCAATAACATTCCTGTTGCCAGGGTAAAAAATTAATAAATAAAAAAATATGCATTTTTATTCAATCCCGGAATTGTTATTTTGCATTAAATTCAAGACACAGAAGAGAAATAAAAATTTCTTTCTTCTTTTAATTATTTGATTAAGCTGAAACCGATACGCTGATGTCTTTAAATCTTTTTAATATGTCCACTGCTGTAAATTGTGCTTACCCATTTTTGTCATAAATGCATAAAATCCGCATTCTAGTGATCAATGTTCATCTTTGAAATCGTTATTGATATCCGACGCAATTATTGTAACTTTTGAAGTTGAAGTCTCGCATGGGGGTTTTATATGCACGATACAGGGAAAAAATGGCAGCGTTAGGTGCGTCTCACGCGAAATTTCGTAACGTTTAGGTGGAACAGGGAGGAGGTGGAGTGTGGGAACGTGTGTGGCTCTGAGGCTCGAAAAGCGCAAGCGTTTTAGCGGCCGCCATGCCATGCCGGGCTCGATGGTAAATCGCCGGCTACGATTTATTGTGAACGAGGGATTCGCCTGATAAAGGAGACGCTCGATGCGATCTTTTATTTATGCAGCACGCGGCTCTTTCGTAATTGGCCGGATCGATGCGAGTATCGGAGGCTCCGCGAATTGTTACTTAATAATTCAAGCTGCTGTAACTAAGTGAAAACGCGATCCGGGCTCGTTTCAAAGGGTGAAGCCCGTACTTTTTCACGCCACATGTTTCTGCTTTTCAAGGAACTTTTCAACATAATTTCAATCAACGATTTAGAAAATACGCGCAGATATATGCTGTGAAAAAGTATGCAAGCTACCCTAACTGCCCGGTAATTTTTAATAATTTTTTCTGTCAGCGACGACTGTAATTAGACTGCGGATTTTATTCATTTATAACAAAAGTTGGTGCGTACAATTTAAAGTAGTGAACATATTTTAAAAATTTAAGACCCTCAATGTATTAGTTCCAATTTAATAAAATAATTATTGGGTGTAGAAATTAATTCGGTGCCTTTTTAAAACAAATTTAGTAGATATTTATTTATAATGTAATCATACTAATTTTGTCCATCTGTCAGGCAACTGCGGAGTGATCGGAATAAATGAAACTTCAAGCAGAATTCAATTCCTATTCATCAAAATCAAAGCAGAACAAATCATTTCAGCGGCTTCGGAAGCATTTTTCTTTGATTGAAAGGCAAACTCAAAGGTTTCATAACTAGACAGCGGATCTCTACGCAAAATAAAAATTTTATAATAGAAATAGAAATTTATTTTCATTCTTAATATGTCTAATAGGTTGAAAATGATATCACAATATCTTAAAATTCTTCTAATCTTTTTACTGTTTAAAATTACACCTACTCGTTTTTGTCATAAATGCATAAAATCCGCTGTCTGTTCATAACTGTGTGTATTGGTACTTAAACGTTATCAAATGGCAGGCGATTATTTGCATTCAAACCAGAGTTAATTAATTAATTTCTACACCTAATAAAACAAAAAGGAAATTTTTATTTAGCCCCTGTGTCTTGGAATCGACGCAGACATATTTTATTTTGCATAAAGATCCGCTGTCTACTTATAATAAATCCTCCAAAAAAGAAAACCTCGAAAATTCTCGGTACATCAACTTTGGACGCTTATATCTCAATAATTGTTTACACAACAATAAAAGTATTCCAGTGTTCCGGAAACGTGTTGGTGTCACCTTCAAGCACTCGTAAACAAATATATATATATATATAGGTTTGTCAAACAAATACAATCGTCACGTACTCTCTCCTGTGTATTCTATGTCTGAAACAATTTTTAATTATCTTCGAGTAATTGAATTTTGTGCAGACAACTTTGTCAGCTATAGTTGCAAAACAATTTCAAGGTTACTGCAATGTCAAACTAACATAACTCTCGTCTACAATATCGTGTAACTTTCGTTTGAAACATTTTCTCGTATCACCTATAATGAAAATGGGCAGGTCTGATTTTTGACAGTAAAATGATTTGAAGAATTTAAATATTCGAAACAATTCAACGATTCGAAAATACAATTCAATGGTTAAATTTTACAGATTGGTTAAAGATTTGGTTAATGATCGGTTAAACTGAAATTAAAAAATGGTTAAACTTTCTACAATTAGAAAAGAATGGTGACTACATGTACATATAATTGATTAATAAAGTTGTATTCTTTAAAATTTATCCATCGAATTTCACTTTCAAATCGGGCACGAACTTATGCAATCATCTAATATATTATTTTCAACCTGTTAAACAAATTCAGCAAGAAATTAAATATTTATTTCAGCCCAGCTAGTTGCGATTCAGGTAGAAAGTTTTTATTTTGCATAAAGACAGGCAGTCTACCTATAATAATTTTCGAGTAATGGAATTTTGGAGAACTTCGTCAGCTATAGTCGTAAAGCGACTAGACGGATGAAAAATTATGCTGGGTTCACAGTCGCGGCCAAGAAGTCGCGCCGAGGGCTGGTTTATCTCGGCAATCCGTGGCACTGGCGTCGCCGCCGGAAGAGTGTCGCTCAAGATTATTCCGAGTGTAACTTATTTATACTAGGCGGTCGCTTTCGCGCGCGACTTTCGCGTCTAGACCGACTTAGGTGCCTGGCAACTTTTCTGTCCAACTGCGGCAGACTTCTCTCGCGACCTCGCGATCTCGACCGTGAGAAAGGGCACGGCTGTTCCCGCAGAGACACCGCGGAGACCTGCTCAGCCGTTATAATTTTATCAGTCGCCAGGCACTTCGTATTTTCACTTCAGCCCGGAAACGACATTTTGTCAAGCACGGTGGCGGCCATTTGCTTTATATTTTATAATACCGAATGGTCTCCCGGGAAGCCTGCAAAAATGTCTAACCATTATAATGTCTCACAAGATTTTAATGAAATTTTAGTATGACATAGAACTCAAAACAAATATTTGACACGTATTTTTTTTATAGCGGCTGACATTGATGTTAAGGGGATGAAAATAGCTCTCGAAATTTGGGTGGAAAATCCATTTTATTGAATATCTCCGAAAGTATTGGGCCTAGACAAAAATTTCGAACTCCAATTTGTGCGTCTTTGAATAAGAAATGTCAATAATCAATAATCTAATTTTTTTATCGATGGAAAACCTGTAGAAACTTAGAAAAATCATCCCTTTTCAGGGCTATCAAATCACTTTTAACGTGGAACAACTCCAAATAAACGATTGGGTAACCCCGTTGTCAGTAATGCTTCTGCTAATTCCACAAATTCAAAGTCATTCGTATTAATTTCTTTCTCTATTGAATGCAAACTTTATGAGCTGTTTCGGTCAAGGAATACTCTTACAAAAAATGCATTAGTAACCACGCATTATTTTTGAATTATCGAAATGGTTAAAGATAGAAAACCAACGGGAACAATCTTCATTTTGCACATAGAGATTTGCTATCTAGTTATTATACAAACGTTATATACAAATATACAACGTTATTATACAAAAAATATGTGGAAAAATGAGAATTTTTGAACACGAGTTTTTCGAAGAGCTTGTCTGGGAAAGAAGGCTTTACAATCGTAACATATTTTTCATGCTGCAAGCTAATGGTCGATATGTAGTACTGGACACGTTCCGACGATTTCCGATAAAACCTGGAACCTCTCCATTACGAAAGACGCTGACTAAAACCGTCGCTTCTTCGCTGCCATTCGGAGGCGAGATCACGTAGCGGCCGGCAAGAACCGAGGTCCATATCCGAGCGGATGAAATCGGCTCCGGCGGCGCAAAGAAAACAGTCGGCGTGCATTTGCTACGGTGCAGCCGTTGTCCGGGGGAAGAATTAAAACGCGACAGCCGATTCCCGGGCCTGAAACAGGCCCAGTTTCAGTTACGTACGTACGAGACGATCCTGAGTGACACACGAGAACCGTGCAGGACGTGGGACTGGCCGTCTCTCATTGTGAGCGGCGTGTGGCGGGTCCAACTACAGCGCGTTACACAAATGCTGCGCTATTAGGTACTTGAAGACAGTTGCCCACGAAAGTATTCGAACGACCTCCACAAATCTGAATAATATTTTAAAATTGAATTTCTTTTTAACCATTGGAAGAGCATCGATTGACTAAAGATAATTTGAAAAAATGAAAAGGGCAGTTCTTAACATTTTTTCGTTTGAATTGTAATGAAAATTTCAAATATGCATCTTGTATCGTTCACAGACTTCCAAATGTTTTAATTTTTTGTCATTAAGATAAGAAAATGAATGAATTTTTAACTAGAAAAATATTTGTTGCGTTTGAAAAGCAAGCTGATTCTTTTTTTAAATTCAAACATTAATTTTGTAGTATCGTAACGTTGTGAAGAATCTCGTATAAATTCCTAGACACATGTTTCTACAAATGGATCGTTTGAAATCGAGATTTTCATAGTCGATATCGAGCTTTTGGCAACGTTAATTATTGTATAACGTAGTACATGTGAAATTAGGGGGTGTTTAAGTCATCACTTTGTTCATTTCTAATTTGTTTATAAATTACAAACCTATGATATTTTTTGAATTATTCATTTCATCTTGTCATGCAATCTTGTGTTTGACCAAATGAGAAAATATGAACCTGTCGAAGGAGACCCCAGGAACGCAACAAGGTTAAAGATTGTCGACTTCTTGTCCAGTGAAAGGAATTTCAGAGGAATCAACCCCTCACGATGTTTCCTAATATTTTTCCAAAGCTTCTATTTAGAAGGGGTGAGGTTAAGATGATTATGCCGACACCTGGCCCCAAGATTGTCCATCCAGTTGGTCCACTTCTCCCGGAGATAACAATACAGCATTCATGCTCGGTAGTACACAACTTTCGCATCTTTATTTATTTTTGTGTCTGCTGCATAATTAATAGACCGCGCGAGCTTTCTGCATTTATTAACACTTTGCATTACGTTGTATTATTTTAAATTTAGATTCGACAAATTTATTTCTTCATAAAAAGATGGCCGAATATTTGGATGGTCACATTGTTGTTATTTTCGTAAAATAAAATGTGGTGCCCTTTAGCAGAGTTGGGCAAAAATTTAATCAACGATTGACGAATAAATTTCTACTTCAATCGTTTATCGCAATTAACAATTAATCTCCTCGTTTAGTCGTTAAAAAAATTGTGGTTAACAATTAAATACTTATTAATCGTTAACTGCGATTAACGATTATTAATCATCAATCGGATAATTGATTAATGATTAACTGCTGAAATTTCGAAATGAAATACGTAATCAGAACTGTATGAATACTGAAAAAAATGTAAACTGAGTTTAGGTGTATTGTCATTTGGTCCATAATACAAATTCTGTTTACGTGCTTTCATGTTTTTTTTCGACGATTCCTTTTTTTAACCAACGATTGACGACTAACTTCATCAATCGATTGAATCAATCGCCGATTTTTCGACGATTTCTTTTTTTAATCGTATACATTAATCAATCAATCATGATTAAAATTTTAATCCAATAATGCCCAACTCTGCCCTTTAGTGGTCCATAAACTTATTGTTAGTGTCAGTAACGACGAAACGTTCGAGATGTTAAACCAGACGAACGTTGACTTACGCCACTTTGTCAATTAACCTTTAGTACTAATTACTATATTACATTAGTAAATATGTTGGAATCTAAGCAATTACTACACATTTCAGTATTCTATGAGGTGTTATATCAATTTCATATCCATAAAATTAAAACAATTATATACAATGAAATTATTCTAGGTCGGAAAGGGTTAATATGTCGATACATAATGGAAAGATAAATCGTACAAAGCCCACGACAACGTCTCACGATCAGAGACGTCATTCTCAGGCAATGGGTTAAGGGAGCAAAAGCGAGAAATGGTCCAATAGCAAAGTTCGGAAGAGCCTGGAACATTCGGGGTAACGTTGTAGTTATCGAAGTTAGCGCACCACAGTGCAGGAGAGCGAGCCAGCAGCAGCGGGTGCCTTGGCAACGCTCTTAAGAGCTGCTCGCCCCAAAAGAGCTCCGCCATGTCGTCCCGTGACTCACCGTCTCCCCAAACCCAACCAGAGCGGCATAGAAATTCGTTCCCCCGTCTCTGGGACGAAGAAGGCGCACCCCTAACTCCGAGAGAAAGCAGCCCCCTAACTCCCAGGGTATATCCCAGGGTAGGAATCCATGGCTCTCTCTTTCCCTTGTCGGAGCGCGGCCCCCCTCCTATTTAGCTCGAGCAGGGGTTAGAAGGGTGGTATTTCTGCCCGCCCTTCTCCTTCCCCTGCCATAGTAACCTCAGACGGTCGGTGACTGGGCGTCGCTGAGCTTTTCCGCCTCCGGATAGGTCGGCGCGCCTTGGGCGAGGGGTGTGGTTGGGGGGATCCGGGGGTGGTTTATGCTAATCGCCGTGGCCTTTAAAGCCCTCGAAAATCGCGGACAAAAAGAAGAAGGGTGCGCGGTGTGGGCTACCCCTGCTCTCTCAGCTCCATCGATTTTTCTCCCTTCTATGGAGCCACCCCAAAACCTAACCCATACTGGGAAGTCCGTCTCGGTGGACACGGGGCGCACACACGCGCCCCGTGAAAGCGAGAGGGCTGTGCGTGCCGGCCGAAAATATTGCGTGGCCGGCGCAGTGTCCGGCCGGCGAAAACCTCGGCGAGAGTGAAAAACGCGTCGCGACGCCGCCGCCGCCGTTGCTCTCACCGGCGTAACCGAACTGGCATCGCCGAAGCCTTCCGGTCCGTTCGATCGCGAGTTATAACGTGTTCTACGACACAGTGCCACGAAGAGGATTCCGCTGGGTGATGTTCCGACGACGACGACGACGACGACGAGGCCGAAAAGTGCACCGTTCGCGCATTCGCACCTGCGTCTTCGCGGCAAAGCGCCATGCCGCACGAACGCATGTGTCGATACGCCGGATATGCATGTGCTGCACCGGTGCAACGACCACTGAGTGAGTAGCCACGCGACCGACATCCCGGATAGGATTCGATTTCGCGAAACGCTACCCGATGGATCTTGAGGATTTACTGGAGTCTCCACTGTTCTTTGAGGATTCGACCTCATGTTCACCGGGTGACCTTCGCCAATAGAATTCGTGGACGGGAGACGTCTTCTCGCGATCGACCTTCATGCAGGCGCGATAAATCGATGGTCGAGTTCAGAAGAACATGGGGATCTTTTGATTCCCAGGTTAAGATCGAAGATCTGGAGGCTGTGGGTGTGGTGTGGAGTTTGCTGAATCGGTGGCTGGATAGAGTTCTTGGGTTGTGAGAGGTTGCTGGTGGTTGCTGGCTCTTAGTTTAGTGGTCGACCTGCAGCTTGGTTGAGGGTTGCTGAGGAAGATGAGCTAGCTCGTCTTTCCCAGGTTAAGATTGAGGATCTGGAGGCTGAAGGTGTGGTGTGGGGGTTTGCTGGATCGGTGGCTGGGTAGAGGTCGTAGGACGTGAGGGGTTGCTGATGGTTGCTATAGTTTAATGGTCGAGGTGGAATTTAGTTGAGGGCTCCTTAGGGAGATGAGCTAGCTCGTCTTTCCCAGGTTAACATTGAGGATCTGGAGACTGAGGGTGTGGTGTGGGGGTTTGCTGGATCGGTGGCTGGGTAAAGGTCTTGGGACGTGAGGGGTTGCTGATGGTTGCTATAGTTTAATGGTCGACATGCAGCTTGGTTGAGGGTTGCTGAGGAAGATGAGCTAGCTCGTCTTTCCCTGGTTAAGATTGAGGATCTGGAGACTGAGGGTGTGGTGTGGGGGTTTGCTGGATCGGTGGCTGGGTAGAGGTCTTAGGACGTGAGGGGTTGCTGATGGTTGCTTTAGTTTAGTGATCGGAGTTCGAGTTTGGTTCAGGATTGCTTAGAGATAGGCGGCTTTTCAGTGAAATGTTAAGTATTATGCTAACTACCAGGAACCTGTTATGTCCAACAGAAGCTTAACCCCCAGTTGGTATGATTAAATGTTAACAATTTAATTAATGCTCAGGAGTTGAAGCAAATTTACTATCTGAATGTAATACGTAACGATAGAATCGACAATTTGAACTGTTACGGGCCGGCGGAAACCCACGACGGGCCAACTGTGGGTTAATCGTAGGATTTTGGTAGAAATTATGGAAGACAGTGTGACATGATATTACGCTAGCTTGATTTCAATTGAAAGTGCCCTCGCTTCAATTCATCAGAGATCCATTACCTTTGAGTTTTGAAAGAGTCAGTGTCAAGAAAAAGTGAAAATGTATAATACCCAGGCACCGTCGGGACACAAAGAGTTGACTGTCTCTTTTGAATTCATTATAAAATAAATAAATTGTTTCCGCACTTGCATTAATCAATTTGCTACAAGCAACAAATTGGATTCAGTAATAAATGGCTAGTAAATAGAATTTAATTTTTCTTAAAATTCGAATGCGTAATAAAATCCGAGATTCTCCGGACCTAAGGCTTTTTTTATTTGGACATTTTTAAATTATTAATTTTATTGAGGGAAATATTAAAAGCTGTATATTTAATATGCATTAACTTGAGACAAGTCAAGCAACTTTCAATTCAAGTTCAGTATCCTTCATTTCTGGTAATCAATGTAATTAAACATTGTGTGTTAAACATTTATGCCAATAATATTTACTTAAGTGTAAAACAAGCTATAGTAGCCTAATACACATCCCGACACATCGTCACAGTTTTGGAAACTACGTTTGCTGCGTAATTTGTGATAAATGAAGCAACAGTCGCATTGCAGGCATTAATTGTTAAATAATCGTTGCGATAAAAAATGCGGATATTCTTTGGACAATTAATTTATTCGGAGTACGCCTCGAAGAACACTTTCATTGATCACAGGCGTCGCGAGCTTCTTCAAAATGGCGTGCACCCCCGCCATCTTAGGGTAGCGTACTCTACGCAACATAATACGTATGAATCGCGAATAGTAATGGCTTTTATGATCTGAGAATAATTATGAAAACTGCATTTTTAATTTCTACAATGAACTTAATTCGCAGGGTAGGTAGCGTTTTAGATGTTCCTTTCACTTCAATAATTATTTAAACAAATTTACATGATTTTAAAATTTACCGTTCAGAAGAGTCTACAGAATCAATTTATAACAAGAAACAATTGCAAAATTACTGCTACCGTAGCACAAAATATTTTCGGAGCCTAAAATCCTCGAAGACAGACACATTTCAGGTGCCCCTTTCACATCAATAATTATTTAAACAAATTCACACGATCATGATTTTAGAGACTTCATAATCTTATTCAGAATAATACAGAATAATGCAGAATAATATCTCACAAGAAACGATTGCATAACCATCGCTGTTAGAGTGCAAACCACGTCCAAAGTCGAAAATATCAGCAATTATTTAAACAAATTCACATAGTCGCGACCGTATCAGAAAATTATACAAATCAATATGACACGACGTGAGCGACAACTGCCGAAGCATCGCCGTCAGCATCACCCTTCGAAAATCATAAATATGCACCATCCAAAAAATATTCGAAGTTCATTATACAGTATAATGAAGGCTCCACTGTACCGAAAAATCCAGGGGTGTGTGAACATTTTGTGAGACAGCGTAAGGTGCAATAGGGGCCCAGAAACAGTTAGGGCAAAGTCGAAGGAAAGGAGGACGAAGGATGTACGTGCGTAGGCGCATAGCACGCGTGCAAATACATTTTACAAAGACATCTTGCATTCACTATTTCAATTTATGTACAGGGTGTCACGTAACTGTAAAACCGGATAGCGGTTGATTCTACGTGGAAAAATAAGTCGAAATTGTAGAATAAAGCTTTTCATTTGAGAAGTAGAATTAGCCAACGTTACACCGCCGCTCACATAACACCCTGTATAACGCGGACATGATGAGGGCCGAGAATAATTTCTCCGCCATAGCGTCACGCCTTCCAGATTTTTCTAAAATGGCGCGCAAGGAGCTTTTTTTCTTCATAAAGCTACTGAACGTTTTCCAATGTATTCCAATAATTTTTATTTCAACAATAATGAAGATGACCGATATCAATAATCAGTATCACATCAGAATTTCTTATTTTTTCTTCATAAAGCTACTGCACGTTTTCCAATGTATTCCAATAATTTTTATTTTAACAATAATGAAGATGACCGATATCAATAATCAGTATCACATTAGAATTTCTTATTTTTTCTTCATAAAGCTACTGCACGTTTTCCAATGTATTCCAATAATTTTTATTTCAACAATAATGAAGATGACCGATATCAATAATCAGTATCACATTAGAATTTCTTATTTTTTCTTCATAAAGCTACTGCATGTTTTCCAATGTATTCCAATAATTTTTATTCCAACAATAATGAAGATGACCGATATCAATAATCAGTATCGCATTAGAATTTCTTATTTTCTTCATAAAGCTACTGCATGTTTTCCAATGTATTCCAATAATTTTTGTTTCAACAATAATGAAGATGACCGATATCAATAATCAGTATCGCATTAGAATTTCTTATTTTCTTCATAAAGCTACTGAACGTTTTCCAATGTATTCCAATAATTTTTATTTCAACAATAATGAAGATGGCCGATATCAATAATCAGTATCGCATTAGAATTTCTTATTTTCTTCACAAAGCTACTGCATGTTTTCCAATGTATTCCAATAATTTTTATTCCAACAATAATGAAGATGACCGATATCAATAATCAGTATCACATTAGAATTTTTTATTTTTTCTTCATAAAGCTACTGCATGTTTTCCAATGTATTCCAATAATTTTTATTCCAACAATAATGAAGATGACCGATATCAATAATCAGTATCACATTAGAATTTCTTATTTTTTCTTCATAAAGCTACTGCACGTTTTCCAATGTATTCCAATAATTTTTATTTCAACAATAATGAAGATGACCGATATCAATAATCAGTATCGCATTAGAATTTCTTATTTTCTTCATAAAGCTACTGCACGTTTTCCAATGTATTCCAATAATTTTTATTTCAACAATAATGAAGATTACCGATATCAATAACACGTATCGCATTAGAATTTCTATGCTGAGTTTTTATCTAATGAACAAAACCAGGCACTGCATATGTTTTTTCAAGAGAATTCGAAAACTTCTGCGCACGAATGCAATATTGCATTTCACAGAATACTCGACTTTGTAATTCCACAAGGTAATTCACAAGAGCGTGAAATGATCCGCCATTTTCCACTCGCAATCGGCGCGATTAAAATTGCAATCAAAATTGCAATCATTGTTTCCCACTCTAATCGACGCCGGGTACTAATAACCTATGAGCATTTGGCGCGTGATTCGAAGGCAGCGGGTGCCGTGGATCAATTATTAATTAACTTATTCCGTAAGCAATAATTGCGACACGGCGGCGCTACGTGGGCAGGTATGCGCCGCGTCTTAGGCCGGAGTGCATCGCTCGGTGCAATTTCAGATTTTATCTGCGTGAGAAAACCGCGGATCGTCCCCGCGATCGCTTGTCGCGAAATATACTTACACGGTGCTCGAAAGGTGAGAGACTCGGATGAGAAAGACTACGGGCACTAAATCGCCCGCGGTGAAACCGCGAGACTGCGACGGGATGATGCGAGAGATGCGAGTCTGCATTCTGCTGCAACTTGGATTCTGGGTAGCTAATGACCACCGCCTGTTATCTGCAACCCTGTAGCAGCCACCCCTGGTCGAAATATCAAATTAACACTAGAACTACCGGATGAGTCAAAATTACTTGTTACTCATTTGTTCTTTTAGAGATATTAAAGTTATAAATGTGTTTTCTCGAGACATTTTTTTAATGAACTTCTCTATCGAAGTACATATTTCAACAAAACTGGTACGAAATCTAAATAAATGCAATTTTGTCATTATTATAAGGCAGTGTATGCCCATTGCGTTTAGTGCTCAGCAGTTCTAGTGTTAATTCTCAAATAATTACTAAAAATAACATATATTTAACACGTTGAGTGCCACGCTAGTTTTACAGGGATTGCCGGTGGCGTCACGATGAATTTTTTATTATGCGCGATACATATTATAATGTTGAAATGTTATCCACATTTTTCATACTGCATCCATTTCTTCACACCATTGTAGTAACGATGGTAACAATGAAGAATTTATAAGCATTGACATTTCTTCAAATTATACATATATTTCTACTAATCTTGGCGCGTCGGTCACTGGTGATCTCCGTGGCATTCAAGGTGTTAAGACGGTAGACTCGTTTACAGAGTTGCAAGAATGCGGGATTCGCGTTTTCATTTCTCGATAATAAAAAAATGGGGTTTTTCAGTAGTAAGAACATTACATAAAAGGTCGAGCTAGGGCGATATCGCCATCAAAAGTCCTACTTTTTCGTTTACGACGCGTAATTTGCATTATTTGGCAGCATGTATTAGCTATGAAAATAGCTACATGCGCAGTTGTATGCTTTCGAATAATGCAAATTACGCATCGTAAACGAAAAAATAGGACTTTTGAGGGAGATTGCGCCCTAGATCGATCTTTTATCCAGCGCTTTTGACTACTGAAAAACACCATTTTTGTATTATCGAGAAATGAGAAGGAGAATTGAAATCCTGGAAAAAGGAGTCTCCTCCCTTTACAAGTGTACAAGGTGTTAATTTTAACTCGAGCACCGTTTAAGACGTGCATCTGATGAATTTTCATCTTCAAGTTCACTTCAAGGTCGTGTTGTGTAGATCGTCGAACTCATCTCGACGGCGACTACCACGTCGCGTTATAAAAGATACATGTTAACATGCGAAAAAATACGATGACCTCGAAAAAACCATTAAAATGACCTCCACAGGATTTTTTTGAAATAGAGCATGGAAAGGAATAGCCGAGAAAACAAATGGCAGCGGCGATTCTGGTGGGAATCGGCGCCGGAAACGAAACACTCGCCGATTTTACGGCGCACACGTGGTGCAAGCTGCAGATCGAGACGAAGAAGTGGCTGCGCGGATCCAGAGCCATGAATCTAGCTTAGGCGTTTTATGCGTTTCCGCGGGATCGCCAGGCTGGGTTTATCGGTCAATGGATTCGCGGTCCAGCTTATTCGTAATTAGTTGCGGAGCGACGTGACATCGTAAAAATCGAAAGGCGCGCTCGCATGTACCGGATATTACTCTTTACCGAGCGGCCGCGGCTGCCCCTTCGGGCGAATTTATATCGCGTTCTGTCTGCTCCCGGCACTCGGGCTTCCACCGAGGAATGCACTTAAATTTTCACGACGATTGCGCAAACCGAGAAATTCACGAGTTGAGAATGAGACGTGGAACTGCTCAGGACGATCAACCAACCGAAAACGATCTCTCTCGGGCAGGAAAATTATTTATCGTTGGTCGTAAACACGGTCCAAAACACATTCGATTTCCTTAAAAATCCTGTAAACCGTTTCATTAAAGTATTAGATGATCGCATAAATTCGTGCCCGACTTGAAAATAAAGTTCAATGGTTAAATTTTAAAAAATACAGCTTCATTAATCAATTTATCAACACTGTTTTTTACAATTAGAAAAGAATGGTGACTATATAATTTTCTTTTTTTACACTCCGTCGTGCAGTACGCAGTTTGCGACGTCTATAAAAATCGGACACGAACTTATGGTATCAATTTAATACTGCAGTTCCTAAAGTTCAAAAACAAATTAACGATATTTTATTAAAATTCAATAACAATATAGAAACCCGAATAAAAATTTCATTATAAAGCTACCCCTCTAGTATTAAAATTTTCCATGAAATTATTTCAATTCATAATTAAACTAAAATTTAATTCCATTAAAATATTCTCTAAAAAGGCTTTCTCATTTTTTTAATTACTTATTTTATTAAGTGTTAACCCTTAGCAAGTCGAGGGATGACTCAGAGTCACCACTAAAAATTGCTGTACCAGTATTTATTAATTATGTTGGTATCTAATCAATTACTACACATTTCAATATTGTATGCGGTATTATATTTCGTATCCATAAAATGAGAAAAAGCATATGGAATTATTCTACGTCAGAAGAAATGTTTATGCAAAGGGTTAATAAAAATAAGAAATCCCGAAATCAGATACAATCACCTCGCTCGATACCTCTTCCTCGGGGATCCACTTCGTTCTAAATAATCTCACTATAGCATACTAACTTCCCCACCAACCCTCAATCTCTCAGCCCTCCGAAAATTTCATTCAGCAACGAACCCATTGTCTTTCTTACCAGAGTCCAGTTCCACAGTCTTCAAATTGCAAACAGAATGGACCAACAATTTATGCAGAAGTGTCCCGGCTGACACTCGGAATAATGGAAACCATGCACAGGGTGTGATCGATTTAGCGTCTGCAGGGTGACGGTCGAGGTCGCATTAAACATTCCTCCGTATGGTTGCGCCCTCCTTACAAGAATCGTGATTTAAGTGGTCAGGTGGGACAGTAAACACATGCGGAATGAGCATCGGCGCCGTGTCAGACGCCATGGCGAAAAAGGGATGCATGTACCTCTGCATTATTAACGAGATTCCAGACCGGGTAGCAGCCCCCCACCACCAGCTGAATTCTAATCAGCTAGCCTAACTCCTTTGGTCGCAGGTTCTTTTGTCAAACGAAAGTCAACGTGTGGCTAACTAAAATCCTGGATGATCAGTCGGTGGACATCTCCTCGAATTATTCCGTCTCCTACGTGGGAACTTCATTTACACTTTGCGAACACCTCTGGCAAGCTCAGGCGTGCTTTTTGGAACCATCAAATTATGATAATTAGACAGCGGGTCTTTATGCAAAACAGACATTTTCTACCTGAATTGCAACAAACTGGAGTGAGATAGAAATATATTTTCTCTTCTAATATGGTTAACAGGTTTAAAATAATGTAGCAGTATTTCTAAATAATTCTAATGTTTGTACTGTTTTAAATTACATCTAATAATATAATTAGATAGCGAATCTTTATGCAAAATAAAAATCTTCTACCTGGATTGCAACCAGAGTTGGGCAAAAATTTTATTTAATAATAAAAATTTCGAATAACGTGGCTTTCTTTCCAAGTGGGTTTCAAACCCACTTTATCCGAAATTTTCATTTAAATAAAATTCTTGCCCAACTCTGATTGTAACAAACTGGAGTGAAATTGAAATTTATTTTCAGTCTTAACAGGTTTAATAAATTGAGAATAACATGACAGTACTTTTAAATTTTACATAAAATTTAAAATAAAATAAATTTTAATTAATTTTAAAATAAATTTAAAATGATTTTATAATAAAATCCATAAAATGATAATTCAGTACGAAATTCGAAGTATTTGTGGTAGGTATCCATGTACGAAATGAAAATGAAAATGAAAATTAAACATATACAGGGTGGTTCACAATTCCGTCCCCACGATTCTTGAGGCTCTTTCGATCCAGTGCCGCCAGATCGAGAAAATCGAGGGGAATACAATTTACCCCTTCTCTGAGTGGCCAATCTACGGTCTTAGTGGGGGATATTGGAGTATGCTCATGGTGTTGGAATGTGATAGTGGAAGGGGAAAAGGAGGGGAAGAGAGGGCCCTTATAAAATGACACTATCTAACTTCTAACTGTACACTTTTGTAGTCGAATTCAACGATCTATTATACTGAGACTTTGAGTTGACCTTGGTCTAAGAAATTGTTATTAAATTCTTCTGCAACAAAGCTTCATAATTTCTTTCATTTTTCAATGAAACTTCAGTCTATTTTAATATATACCACTATGATTTTAAAATGTAATAAAATATTTAATATCAACATGATTTTTAGGTAGGTAGGTTAGGCGTTTAAAAAGCATTTCAAATTAAATGTATATCAATGATAATAGTATATAGATAGTGTATAGATAATAGTATAAAATGAAATGAAATATTTAATATCTACATGATTTTTAGGTAGGTGGGTTAGGTGTTTAAAAAGCATTTCAAATTAAATGTATATCATTGATAATAGTATACGAGATAGTGTATAGATAATAGTATATAAAATGAAATGATATATTTAATATCCACATGATTTTTAGGTAGGTAGGTTAGGTGTTTAAAAAGCATTTCAAATTAAATGTATATCATTGATAATAGTATATAGATAGTGTATATTAGATAATAGTATAAAATGAAATAAAATATTTAATATCTACATGATTTTTAGGTAGGTAGGTTGGTTTTATTGAAAGGCACATTTGGAATTAATTATAAATATTTATTTTAGCAATGATTCCATATAAATCAGAAGTTCAAGCACAGAGATAGTTCGACCTGCATTCGAGATAAAATACCAAATACGTCAATGGTTTTTAGCAGCTGACAGACCACGACTCTAAGCATTGGAGCTGTAAACATACACAGTTCGTGATCACAGTGAAATAAATTGGCCTGAAGAATTGTCTCTTTGATTTCGAATAAAATAAAATAACATGGTTCTAGGTGGCGAGAGAGGCCACGTTAAATTAAAGTTTGAAATGGTTAGCGTGTACAATCGGAATTGTTAGGACCCGCCTCGACATCATCGATCCTGGATCCCGTGGGCGTTGCTTCGTCATGCTCGAAATCTATCTCACGGCGTAACATACTCCTTTGCGAAATATCAGTATGGTTTAACACCTGGCCGATACACACGGGCTACGTAACTCCGATCGGTCGATAATCCTCGGATTAATAATTAGTATCCATCCCCGGGAGAGCCGGGGGAACCGACGCGAACGTTGCGATCGCGTGTTCTCAGAGCCCGCTGATTTGTCGTTCACACTTTTTTCCATCGGCGGCAATAACTAACAACTGGGCCCCGCGCGTTTCCACTTCGCCGGGCAATTAATTCAAAGCCCCGGCCTGATCTTATCGCCTCGCGGAACTGTTATTTATTGTTGCTCGTATTCGGCGGGGGCTTGAGCCGAGCAACCATGCACCTCATCGACGTGTAACTCCGCGACTATTAACCGGTCGGTTAATTGGATCTTTCTCCATGGTTTCGGTTCTACGCGGCACGGCCGCGTTTTATTGCTCCGCAACTTTCGTCATGCCTCCCGGTAGGTAGACTGTAATCGCTGATAGACGCCGAGGAACTTTGAGGTGCCGCGCGGAAATGTCCAAATGTTCGATTTTTAAAAAAAAATGTTTCTTTACATAGGCATAAGATGAATTTAGACGTATTGACATAACGATGTAATTATTATAATATTGCAATTATATTGTATTAATGCATACGGTCGCGTTCGTCGTTTTAATGCGCACAGATTTGTTGAAATATAATAATTTCAACAAATACAACAATTATTGTTTGATGTGCACCATTGCACTTCTAAAAAAAACGTGGTTCTACGAGTGTTCCCTTGTGGTTTTTCAAGTGTAACATTTAATTGTTTTTCGATTTCAACGGTTAGATATGGAATATTTAATTTTTTAGAAAAAGTTTTTAGTGTACAGATTTTTAGATCAACATCGAATTTTTCTTCAATTTCGATGGTTAGAATATTTAATTTGTTGACGAATCAAAATTTTTAGATAACATCACTACTTAGGGTTGTTAATCCCCGTACGCTCCTCAGGACGAATATGCGCCCATTTACTACTATTACTAGACTGCGGATATTTATGCAATTTGCAATTTCCGTAAACGAATTTTAAGAAACTGGAATCAAATGAAATCTTATTTTCCGTGGTAGTAGCCCATTTAGATCGGAAATAAATCAAAATCGTATTAAATTCTGTCGTATCTTATATCCTAGCATTTTTTGAAAATTTTCAAAACCTATATTTGCATAAAGATCCGCAGTCTAACTATTACACTTGTTCAAGATGACGCTGTAATTAAAGCCTAATTAGCTGACTATATTTTTCACTAATAATTCTAATCTAGTGAAAATAATTAGCCTCTTGTCGTATCATTTCCTTTACAGTTACAGAGATTAGAACGTCTCTATCCCCAAAAATGTCGTAGAAGAGAAAAGAAAATTTATACTCTCTTTGTATTGCTACCTTTATTTTAATGCTTAAATATTGATTAAAAGCGAATCAAATTTTATTTCATTTAAAAAGAAACGTGTAACAATCATATTTGTTAGACTTCGTTTAAAATCTTCGTGACTAGTGTGTTAATTAAAGTCTTTTCACTGTTTTAAATCGCATAAATAAGTGCATGAGATGCGGAGTCTATTTATAACAAATAAAAATTCGCATAAACAAGGTATTAGGCTTGCTGCGCTCCCCTAACTGCGAAAGAATGGCCCCCAGAGGTGCAAGTGGTGTCGGCAGAACTCGAAAATTATTCACCAGTAATTCAGTTAATACTTTCTTGTAGGAACATTGACAACAGAGGGTTAACAATACGAGTGTCGCGAAACGCGAAACCAGTCCAGTGCGAGCAAAGGGAGTAGCAAGAGCTGAGGGTGATTTGGGCCTTAGTGGTCCTGTGGTGGCTGCATATGAATCCTACTGGCCTGCTAAGTCCCAAGTTGTCCTCAGCACGCGCTCCGACCAACGGCTACACGTATGCAGTTCCGACAATGGATTTGGATCGTGTGCATCGAGCCATGCATGCAGTTTTCGTCGGAGAATTATTGGAGCATCGAATCAATTACAATTGCAGAGGTTTTCAGCTGTCAGTGGAGTCCTGATCTCTGGGTTGAAGACTCTGGTATACAGTATAAGTTTGAAGACACTAGTAGAAGTATAGCATAAGATCTCGTTAACTTCAACGGTTGCTCCCATCTCCAGACGTGGACAGTTACAGAATTTAGTGTGCAGAGTCTAGTTCTTTGGAGAATTGGATCTTCTGCAAAAGTGAAACACGTGACATTCGCAGCAGCTTCGAACAGTGGTAATTTGCGGATTGAATAGGATTGTAATTTTTTAAGGTGAGTGGTCTATTTGACACCAGTATTGCAACTATTAGAAGATTGTTCACATTTATAGAAATAAAATGGAAATCTTGCTCTTCGCATACATAGCAGTGTTGAACCTGTGAGCAATGTACTTCGTGACATTTTTAGACAATTTTAGGAAATTAATTAATGAGTGTCGAAGTTATGGCAATGCTGCAAATTTTTATGCAAAATACAGATTCTTTACGTGAATCACATAAACATTTATTTCTAAAAGTTTTTAATAAATGTCGATGAACAAAGTCACCTCAAAAATGGCAACAGGTAATAGAATGGCGAATATGTTATTAACTAAATATCTATAAATATAAAAATATAAAACATGAAATAATTGAATGAATATCTTCATTTTATCTTTGAATTTTAATTTAAAACGCTACTAACAAACAAGTATTAATAAGTAATAATATAACTGTTGAGAGAGAGAGAGAGAGAGAGAGAGAGCACGATCCTGCGCTATCAAACAATTTTTACTGCCCACTGTATTTTTATCAGTTCAGTTCGCATAACCGGATAAACCGATCAATTATAAAAACCCGAAAACGTTGACTTCCTCCAACGGGTCCCGCGACATCTATTCTCATCTCGGGCGCGTTAATGAATGCTGTGCATAATAACATGTCTGCTGCTTAACTTATCGGCGATTTCGCAGCACTAATGCCGTTATCGGCGAGCAAACTATATTCTTTCAGGGGGTTGTCGGTCCGTGATGACGCTTAACGATCGACGACGTTCCGGGAAAACGAACATAGTCAGCCGGGAGAAGCGCACAAAAATAAATACTATAATGTAATCTATGTTGCGTTCATTAAACGGAAACTAGGAGTGGAATGGACTACAAAAACCAGATGGTCTAGCAGTATCCGAGCATTATACGCCTCTCCGGACATATCGGTGATCGTTTATCGTTAATTATACACGAGTTTTCCATTTTTTTATTTTTTATTTCCAGGAGATGGGAACACACGTGTGTATAAATTATGTTCTTCGAAGATATCGATTTGTCCGATTTTTAACATAAAGTGCGTCCTTCTAGCTGCCATTTGCAACGTCCAAAGTTGAAAAATGTTGAAAAGTCAATTAACCCCTTGCAGTACCTTTTCTTTTACAGTTACAGTGATTAGAACCTCTTTATGCACAAAACAGTGGTAGAAGGGAAAAGAAACATTTACATCTACATTTATTTGAATGCTTAAATATTGATTACAAACGAATCAAATTTTATTTCTTTTTTTGTTTATAATTTTTTTTTTATCTTATTTGTTTGACTTTGTTAAAAACCTTCATCGCGAGTCTGGCTCGTCGAAGTACGGCAAGGGGTTAACTCCTTCTCGTATCTAAATTGTTACTAATTCTTTCAGAACGAAATAAAGTTCTAGTCTTTTACATAGGCGTACAATGCACTTCCTAATACAGTAGGGTGCATACCCTAAATATGACGCAAAGTTTGCGCTAATATGTGTCGCCATCTTTATGCACACGATCGGTATTAGAAGACATCGAATTTACAAAGCAGTCGAAAGAGGCAGTAGAGACTCGGTTATGGAATTCTGAAGTACTCCAGTTAACTGCAACCACCCGCTAGGCGAACGATGTTACAGCATGTGCTGCTGCGTTCGAGAGCACGATCCTCTCAGCCGGAAACCATTCGCGTTACCGCTGTCGGGGACGGTATACAACTATACTGAATACGAGAGGCTTAGGTCGCGGTGACGACTTTATACAGGGTGATTCACGCAATTGTTACAAGTCATAACTCCGTTATTATTGCATTTATAAAAAAATGCTAAAGGAGAAAGATAAATGGTTCGAAGAGAACTACATCTGTAGGTCTTTAAATTTTTTTTAGATGCAGCAGTGCATGTGCAATTAACAATTGCATCATTTCTTTAAATAGAAATGCATATTGTGTTTTACACAGATCGATTCTTCTGTTCATTCTACGTAAAAACTGATTAGGGTACACATGGCAAAAAATTATTAGATCTCGAGATATTTTCAAAAAAATGTCTTTATTGAAGAAGCTGCTCAAACGCTTCTCGATTACATTCTAAACATTTCTTGTAACGTATTTTTATTGTTTGCATAACTGCGTTTAAATTATCCGCAGTTATTGCTGCACATTCCAGTATGATTCTTTCTCTCAGATTCTCGACAGAATCTATGGGGTTTGAATAAATTCTATATTTCAAACAACCCAACAGAAAAAAGTCAAGGGGACTTAAATCAGGTGAACGGGCTGGCCAACGTATTGATGTATAAACGCAGTTATGCAAACAATAAAAACACGTTATAAGAAATGGACAACTTCAGTTTTTCTGCCAAGGTAGATCAGTTTACTAGCACAGTTTTGGGCACACCATTTTAGCGTGGTAATAAAAAAGTGTGTCAATATGATTTCGATTCAGTGTGCTGTTTTGAAAAGAAGTCACATTTCTATGCTCCACTTTTGCCGGCTCGCGAGCGTAATTCACCCAAGTTCGACTACGTATAGGTGCAGGGCTTAAAACGGAGTGTCGCGGTATATTAGCCGCGATATATCGCGTCGGAGCATAATGATTTCTTCGAGTTCTATGGGCCGCGAGATTTACGGTGTCTGGCAGTGCGACGCCGGACAATGATACAGCTTGGCTCGCCTGCATAATGCAGTCTCCGCGAGCGTTTCTTTCCGATCATAGAGGAATTGAACTCGGATACGCTTCGTCATCGTGTTTCGTGTGCGCCCCTATTGTGGACCAACAAATAATCAATCGCTCAATAGATAACTCGACCACCGATCTCCTAGCTCCTGACACGACTATCTTGGCGCTAGATGAACATAAACCCCCGTAAGAGTTACTATGCTCGATTGTAGAACGTGTCCCGCGAACGTTTCTGCGGTTCTGACTATGCGCTCAGACTACATTTCGAATTGTGATCATTTCGTTAAAAAGATAGCACAACCATAATCCTGAACTGATTCTAAAGCTTGAAAATATATTCTTAAAAATTATTACATCTAGCAGGTGGCAAACTGGACTCATTTTTTTCAAAATGCTGAAAATTTAAGCGTCTTTAACCCCTTGCCGTACCTTTTCTTTTACAGTTACATTGATTAGAACGTCTTTGTCCCGAAAAATGCCGTAAAAGAGAAGAAAAAATGTATATTTTCTGTATGGCTACATTTATTTTAATTCTTATGCAAAATAAAAATTTTCTGCCTGAATTGCAACAAGCTGGAGTGAAGTAGAAATTGATTTTCTTTCCTAATGTATTTAATAGATTGAGGATAACATAACAGTATTTCTAAATTCTTCTAATGTTTTCAGTTTTTACTGTTCTAAATTATTGTACTCATTTTTGTCATAAATGCATAAAATCCGCTGTCTATTGATTACAAACGAATCAAATTTTATTTCATCTAAAATGAAACGCGTAACATTAATATTTGTTAGACTTTGTTAAAAACCTTCATCACGAATCTGGCCCGTCCAAAATACGGCAAGAGGTTAAGAACTTTTATACATTTGATGTACCATTTTGTTTATTGTTCGCGTAAAGTTTGCATCATGAAATAGTGTAATTTTATCTTTATAATAAATTACACACGTTCGGAAGAAAATGAATTGCAAATAATAACTAGATTTTAAGATAATATTAAATTGTATCGACAAATGAGTTAATTAGGGGAATGGAATCACACGAGGTGATTACGGAGTTTGTTGTGGCAGAGTTGGGGTTTCTATGTGGCATGTGCCTTTTTTTTCTAAATGCAATGCCCTTTTAAGCCTCAAAAATGTCCAACACTTGTCGACGTCAGCAAGAACACAGTGTTGCTATAATAATTTCATGTACGTATAAGTAAGCACATTAACTACGTAAAACCTTTGTTTATAGACAGCGTTTGAAGACTTCTGAAAATGTTTCAAAGTCCCCAAAAGGCGAGTTAAATAATTAATCGCAGGAGTTATCATTAAATATACATATTTGGTTTTGATTTTGTTTAGAAAAATGACAATGATGATGCTATAATTCTTTGCAGCAAGTCTTTTATTGTATCAATATTTCACATGGCGGACCTGGCCCATCGTATAGGAAAAATATGTTTATAAACTTTCCAGGTTATAATGTTAAATATCGTAGAACTGCAGCTATGCATTTAATTGCAGTCAGACGAGGTTGCATTTCTACGATCTTGTTACAGAGCTTGGTTTTTTGTTTATGGAGACGTAAAGGCCGACTGGAATGGATGATCTAATTATTCAGTTACAATGAAAAACCGTGTTATCGTGCTACTGTCACAAATTCAATCTTTCTTTTGTTTCACCTTCGATTTTATGGCAACGTTACTCCAATTAGTGCTACCTACACGTTCCAGTTATCTCCACTGTTCATTTACATACGCGTACACTGTCTCTCAAAAGTTCAATTCCACTCTGAAATTTCATTTCCTTTTATCGTTAAGGGAATATTGTTTAATAAGTCAAGAGATTTATATTTCTAACAAGAATACACGAGATCTTTCTACAATATTTGGAAAAATTCATAGATAATTTCAGAATCGTTAAAAATAATTAGTTTTGATATAGCAAAAATTTGATACTGACAATATTTATCATTGTTACTTTTCACTGTTTGAATTTTTTAATGTTTTCAGTTTCCTGATCCCGAAGTTATAGGAAATGAATTAAACAATTTGAGAATAGTTTAATCAGTTTTACTAGTCTGTGTCATTAAATTCTGACTGGAGTTTTCGAGATATTTGAACGGCAGTGTATTTATTTGTTAGAAAAAAGTAAAAATCGTTATAATAAAATGTTGAAGTTCTATTTTCGCAGTTTGCAATTTGTTTATCATGCCGAATGACGATGTTATCAACTAGAAAGATTTATCCACAACTTATTAATCCCTACTCTCGTTGGAAAATAGCTACGTTGCTATGAGATCACAAAGTAAAAAGCAATACAATAAAATGTTGCCGTTTTGTCTTCGCAATTTGTTTATCATTCCAGAGGACAATGTTACCAACTGGAAGAATTGTTTCAGATTTAATTAGTCCCAGATTGCCTCGGTAAATGGCCTCTTCTTCGCACGGTCATGGCCATTGTCGACATCCACCGGATCCTTCCGCTTCTGGCGTCGTTTACCTGCACATATAACAACAAATTGGTTTATGCGCAACGACATAACCCTTCAAATTTATTAGTTAACTCTAACCAATGTAAATTAAACCGAATCACACAAAAAATGAAAACAGATTGCTCAGCAATTTCTGACTATTGTACTCGTAGCACTTCGAGCGAGTAGTTCTGAGACATTTTCGATTTGTAATTTTCAAGAACGTCGTTTTTGAAAAATGAACGCAACTTGCACAATAATATTCTACGGTGCTTTATGCAATGATACAGTTCACTGTTGAATTGGGAGTATAGGAAAATGTTTAGCAAGTGGTCAAGGTGAAAGGGACACGTGAAATAAGCCGATTTTTGCGAACGTTTTTCAATTTATTTAAAAAACTAAATCTGTATGTAATATTTCCTATTAATACCTCTATTAATACTTCCCAACGTTCGATAAAATTCTCACCTCTCAAATTTGTCATTCGTCTTGCAATTAGTTTTAAAACAATGGTGGTCAAGGTTTCCCATAACCTTCAGAGAGCATTCTTCCATTTTTTTTTTAGATGAATCAGACAAATTTTTCTTATTACAAATACAGATTGATTATCCCCTCCTTTATCGTTTTCTGAATCTTTCGATCAGCTAAGGACAAATTAACACGAAGTGTTGCAAAAACGTCTTCCGTTATCAAAAAAATTCACTGTCTTCAGCGAACTGTTTTTTTAAGAAACAAATGAGAAACAAATTTCATGGTTCTGACGTTCAAATGTAGTCGTCGACTTCTATTCCTCAGAATATTATAATTTCTGACCACTATTGTTTCAAAATTAATGTGGTTACACCGTCTAACTCAATTTTGTATCTCGATAACAGTATGCGATTTTCAT
Source organism: Lasioglossum baleicum (assembly GCF_051020765.1). Taxonomy (NCBI): domain Eukaryota; kingdom Metazoa; phylum Arthropoda; class Insecta; order Hymenoptera; family Halictidae; genus Lasioglossum; species Lasioglossum baleicum. The sequence goes on along the minus strand of NC_134946.1, from coordinate 5,361,842 downwards.
ATACTTTGATACACTAAATACATACTCAAAAATTGTTTCCCTCCACCGTCTTCAGTTTTTAAGAAATACATATAATTTAAAGCAAAAAGTCAGGGCTGAGAATATTCTGTTTTACGTACAAAACCAAATCAAAAATTGTTCCAGATTAAAATTCGATTTTTCTTTTGCCTCCTTCGTAATTAGATTTCTTGAAAACACGGAATTTTGCGATTGTCAGAGAGAACTGATTTTCAAATTGGTGTGCAGGGTATCAAAATGTACGAATATTGTCATTGGTTACTAAAACACGAAATTGGTATGGACAAATCATTTAAAATTAATTCAACACCTCAGTTAATTAATTTTCGATCGCCGAACCATTGTGCCGCATTCGGTTACGTCCTAATAATAAGAATATAATAAAGAAAGATTAATATCGTCGCGAACACTATGAACACATTTGGATTTTTATCCACAACGTTCACACTTTTGACATAATTCTCCGAATTTTTATCGGACTGTTTCGACTTATAACCGTTCGAACAATCCTCTCTCTGTTCTGTCACAGGCTCTGCTTTGTCCTGCTGCTTGCTAGGATCCGCGACTTTCATTTTTGCGAGTTTCTTAGAGTTCTTTTTCGCATTTTGGTTAGTCAAGAGCGCGGGGGAAACATCTTTTACTGAATTCATGGCTTTCGGGGACCCTGTTGGTTTGGATTTAGTGTCAACCGACGAATCAGTTCGTTGATCGAGATTATTTGAATTGGAGCCACGTTTTTTCTTGAGGTTTTTCGAATTTTTCGAATTTACAGTGTCTTTCGAGTCGAGTTTTTTACGGTTGTCGTGGTTCGAGCGATTACTCTTTGCGTCGACCTGCTGGTTGAGATTAATTTGAGAAAAGAGAGACTGAATTGCCTCGTGGTCGTCGCCACGGGTCTTCATGACGATGGCTTTCAAGCGCTCGAGATATTCGCAAGGGATGATGGTGTCTGCTGATAATGTGAATTCGTTACCTCGGGCCACCTCCCAGCCGTCATCAGCTTCCGTTGCCTTTCCACCAGTCTTTGGCACCGAGTTCTCTTCGGGTTTCCTTGCGATTGGCCTGTAACAATAGAAAATAACACTCCATTCAGATCATATTCACCCGTTTCACTTCGCTTTAACCCCTTGCCCTACGATTTATTTTACGGTTTCAGTGATTAGAACTTTCTTTGTAGTTCGTAGTTTCCTGAAAATGGAGAAACTTACATCTATTGTATGCCTACATGTTCTCCAATAACTGTACATTAACAAAACCAAAATAGAATTTCTTCTCGGTTTAAAGAAAATTAATAACTAGACTGCGGATTTTATGCATTTATGACAAAAATGAGTAGGTGTAATTCAAAACAGGAAAAAGATTAAAAGAGTTTAACAATACCGATATACTCTTTTTGACATACAAAAATCATTAATGAAGAAAATAAATTTTCACTTAGCTCCTATAGCTTGCAATCTATTATTGGTGGACCATAATAATAATAATAATAATAATAATAATAGTAATTTTTTAAAAATGGAATACTATATTTTTTTCTTTAGAAAATAATAGCAGGTCTGATTGTGAGATAAATCCAAAAAGGTGCTATATGATATTATTCTGAGTTGATTAAAGGTAAGTCGTTAGCTTACGTTCTGCATCGACCGACGGCCGACAGCCAGCTGCCGCTGCTGAGTGGCGTCGAATAAAAAAATATGTATGATATGAAGGAGGTAAGTTCGAGTATTTTTTTAAAAATCTGAATATCTTAATTAACAAGCGAGAAAAAAAATGATACAGTTAAGGGTATTTACCCTCGTGTCATCCTTATATGAAGGGTTAGCGACTTAAAATTTTATTTTTCATTGTCTTCCACACAATATCAATAAAATTGGTGGGTGGGGCCGCTGGACCATTCTTAGTCTGCTAGATCCCTCGAAACCGTGGCAGAATCCGGTTGAAAAATCGTAATTGGCTGAGATGAATAATGGCAAGATTGACGGCGCCCGGTGTTCGGTTATAGTTAATTAAGGATTGACGAGAGCCACGGTGAATAATGGCACTTTTAGCGATAAAATAGGCGAGGTCGTTGACGTTTTGTGAAAGGCTCGGAGGCCCCGATAGGAGAAAATCGTCGATCGAAAGGGCATTCTTGATCGGAGCGGCACTTAACGAGGATGTACACACGTGCATTCTGCATGCACGCACGTAATGCTGCATATTCATAAGTTGTGACTACATCGGGGCAACATTTCCGCAGCAAGCTTCGACACGTGCACCGAATAAATTCCTCGTACTGTTACCGGCCGGTAGTGTACGGGCCGAAGGCAATTGATCTCGTTTTTTTCCGCTGGTTTATGAGTAGTATCCGGGCCGTGTATAGGCATTTTTGAAGGGAGCCGAGCGTCGAGCCAGTATTCGACCGTGTTCGATTAATTCCCGTTATTGTGTACGCGCACACAAGCCCCCAGGAACTCTACACGGAATAATATGTACGTATACATGGACGCGCGCGAGTTTATACGCTGATGTAATAGGTACACGCGGTTTACACCACCGCACCGCCAAGATTTATTGCGTGACGCGGCGTATTGTTACTACAATTGATTCGGAGAGGTCGGAAGTTCTCGCCGCTTCTACAGAAATAGGGAAAACGATTTTTACTGTAGAAACAACCCGTTACTACACTGTACTGTATAATTGCACCAATTTTCAAGGACTAAAGGTAAGTCATTCCATTTATTTAAATATTACTTTTCGCGAGATCTAGAAAAATACGACCTTGAGATGACCTTCGCCACAGCAGACTTCTTGCCCCCTTCCATAACCGATAACTTTCTCTCCAAACATTTTTTATTAGGGTTGGTGAAGTTAAAGGAGACACCCTGTATATGCTGATAGGATAAGTCGCAGGATTAAAATCGGTAAACTCGTAATTTCCCAACTCGTAGCTCCGTATCATATGTTTAATTTTTATGAAGATGTTGATTAAATGTAGAATTTCTTGTTAAACTATTCCTTTAATTTATGAAAATGGTGACAATTAAACTGGTCCTATGTCGCATATAACGCTGCCCAATACAATATGTATATTGAAGCATTAAAATAAATGCGGACATACATAGAATAAATATGTATACATATTCACACAGGGTGTGACTTGGAGGGTGGTGCAACCGACAGGGGATGATTCTAAATGTAAAAAAAAGGGAATAAGATTTTTTCCTCTGACGAGTCGTTTTCGAGACAATCAAGTAAAGATCCATTCGGTTCGCGTACTTTAGTATATGCAGGAAGTAGAATTGGTTGGCCATGGTCAGACGCGTCAGACGATTCGTACCTGCTAGCACCAGAGTTGGGGAAAAATTTTATTGAAATAAAATTTCGAATGAAGTAGGTTTAAAACCCACTAAATAAAATTTTCGCCCACTCTGACTAGCATACGTAGTCGCTGCATTTTCAAACTCATTTTTCTCGAAAACGAAGCCTCAAATCAAAAAATGTTATTCTTTTCTTTCGACTTAATTTTGCATGTAGAACCATCCCCTGTCAGTTTCACAACCCTCCATGTCACACCACTCGTTCGGCCACACATTGTATTCGCACCCCTCGCTCAAAATAGATATCCTTTCGACATTAAACATTTTTTACACATGTTTAAACGTTTATAATGTTATAAAAAAAATACCCTGATATTTGTGAGAGTCCCGAGAATTTTTCCACGTAAGAATCATTCGTCTAGCTTGTTCGGCTGAAGCAGAAAAAAAATCTGAATTCTGAAACTGAAGAATTAATCTGATGGAATCAAACCGTGTTTTGGAACTTCGTTCAGTTCGAGGGAAAAAACGGTCGGTACCGTTAGCATCGAGAAATTCATTCACGCATTCCCGACGCACACATTGTCAAGCCAACATAAGACACGCGGGTCAGACACGCCGGCAACACGGTATTAATGAGACGCCCACGCGCCGACCAATTACTACGCTCGTAACTCTCGTCATTCTACGGAATAGTAACTGCATTATAACTACAAACGGAGCGAGAGCCCCGTGGTTTTATTGCATTTTGCGCGAGCGCGCTCTGGCGGAGCCTTGAACTTCGTGCAGGATAAATGTGTGCGCGAACTTCTGCGAGAGCATTAAATAATAAGGGATTCAATGCGACGGTAGCACGAATTATTCCGGGACATTCCGATAATTATTCAGAAAGTAGATATCCTTTTGCGTTCCTACTGCTGCGCCTCGCGCTCTGCAAACGGCAGAGATGAACGGCTAGACGCTTATGGGATGAACTTGGAATCGTGCACGATGCACTCTGCTGCAATCATCTGCAGTTTTGAGAAATATAACCCCGAGGAGCTTAAATCAATTAAAAATTTTCCTAATAATTTTTATAGATCAGTATTAACACTCAAAACTATTTCAACTTAATTCTCTTATTTATCTATCTACTTATTTTTATTATTATGATAATGCACTACAAACTTATACCAATTTAATGTATTAAATAATCCCATTCAAATAAAATACGTAATTGTGATTATTAACTATTCAATATTCGAAATATATTCTAATTTTAGAATTCATATGGCACTCAAATGTTTAATCATTGCATACAAACAAACTTTGGAATGTAGAAAATATCTTGAATAATGTTATAGCAATTTGTCGAGTGCAAAGGGCTAATTAATAATTTCAATGTCGATTTTTCAATTTAATAAGCAATAAACTTACTAGATAATGATCATGAAAATTTATATATATATATGTATATATGTATAAGTTCTCGTGTATGTTACCAAGTGCAAATAGACAAAAACTGAAAGTTTGTATTTCACAAAAAAAAATAGAACACCAACAATTTAATGTCATAAACTCCTCCCTAATGAAAGTACAGTCCCCATTATCGGAACTAATAGAGAGACATAAATGCTCGGATAACAGAATATTAAAAATAATTACTACTCATCTTGCTGCATAATGTTTTGGAAAATGAATGGACGGGTAACGGCGCGAAAAATAGAGAATACAAAAATAATTGTATAGTAGCAAATGATCTCCATCAGTATTTTTTCATATTCGAATTATCCTGTGCAAACAGACCCTCGGTTTGCGAAAAATGGAACAGTCGTTTTGCAACAAACTGGGGGTGAAACGATAAACAGGAGAATGTGCACAGCGATTGTGGAAAGAAAAAAAAGAAAAGAAAAGAAACTGTGAAAGGAGAAAAGAAGCAGCAATAAGAACGAAAAGTCCTAAAGCATGTTAAACTCATTATAGCCGCGATGCCTAAGGTATAATCCAGATACAGCAGCTGTGTTCAGCATACTGCTTGCACGAAAGTATTTGCATTATGCATGGAAATCTACTGCCTCCTGCTAGCCTCGCCTTTTTTACACCGTAAACATTACCATGGTATCTGATAATATTATCCAATCTCTAACCGGGACAGAATTTAGGAATGCAAGCGTTCTCTAGGTCCAAAAAGTGCAAAACATACGGCTCTACTGCTCTTAATATAAAGAAAAGAAAAATATATTCCATATATAGAATAGTCATTTTAAAAAGTAAGAAAATTACTGTTCAAAACAAAAATATCGTTCTCACCGAAACAAAAATTAATTACGCTACATTGAAGATAATCAACGATTATTTAAGTTGATACAATTTTTTATTCTTTATTATTTTACATGGAGATAAATAATGAATATAAAATATAATTATTTTATTATATAGAATTAGATTAGAACTAGATTATAAAATAATGAATAAAAAAATACACAACTCCAACATTTTGTAGTTTTATGTGATAAAACAAAATATGAAACTAAAGCTAAAATGTTGTTTAATGTTCCCCAAAAGAATGTTCTCTTTACAGAATCTCTATACGTGAACAAAAATGAAAATGTAGTAAATGAGATTTATGTACTCCATTTTATTCGACAACGAACACGCACCCGATCAGATGAATCTGATCAAGATTTGTGAAACCATGTACTGCTAAAGTTATTAATACCAATACACAGAAATTCCAATGGAAAATTTCTTTGACCACCACTGTAGAACTATTTCAAACTGTAGCAACGCAGTTCAACGAAAACGTTGAACGAGTCTGTTAATCTCGACGATTAACTCAATCATAACATTGACATTTATGATCCCATCGACACTCTGTATTTTTCCGGGCAATAAAACTCCCGTATTAATTACGAACCGTATATTTCCGTAACTGTCCAATAAATTTCGATATCTGTCGTCCACGGCAGCGCGTTTTATTACAACGCCCATTCGGCGAGGTGGTAAGAGGAGAGGCGGGGTTGGGGAGCAGAGAACTGTCCCTTCTTCGTACGTGTATATTAATTGCTGTGAAACAGGTTACCGTGCTTGACCATTCGCGTAATTACCTGCCTCGGAAACGAGCAACGGCGGGTTCGAGGAGCGATCGAGGCGAACGCCTTCTGTAGCGCCAGCAAATTGGAAAAAGATTAAGATTCAAACGCGCCCGCGGTAAATCGAAATAGCTTATTGCGGAAAAATCGTGTAATGGCCTCCGTGTATCGTCGTTCACCTGCGTCCAGACGTTATTACCGAGCAATTTTCGCCGAGAGCGTCCTATGTTGTTTTGGATAGAGACAGCTACCCCTTTTCGCGTTGTCTGTTTTATTGCGCCGCGCGCTCTGCACTCCGCTCCGTTTAGCTCTCTTTTAGCTCAGCTTCAAATATGATTATTAAGACAGTGGCGGCTATTAATGCGCTCCGGATCTCTAAGATCTCTTATCGCAGGTTCTTTTGTGAAAATTATCGAACACCTTTTCTTAATCCCAGTTTTTTGTACCTATACTATCGAAACTAGTAAGGCGTGGCCTGTTCAGTGAATGAATACACGGAGGTGTTTGGTTTTTGACGCCGTTTTTGCATATTCAGACATTTTTTACGAGAAAAACTATCGACCCTTTCTCATTGGGATTTTGCACAAATGTTTAACGATATTTCGAGTACATGTGTGATTTTTTTATATATTTGTTTGTAGAGTATGTTCTGAGAAACATGGGACGACGGTTGTCATAATTGCGGTCAAAAAATGAAGTCGTTTATTAATCAGTAGACTGCGGATCTTTATGCAAAATAAAAATTGTCTGTATTGATTGCGAGGAATAGAAATCAAACAGAATGTTATTTCTTCCCTAAATAATTTTAATAGATGACAAATCCTATATACAACTTTCACTCAGAAGGGTGACCTTGACGATATACGTCAAGGTCAAGGTCATCCGAGCTGTCCCTCCTGAACGTAATATTTACCTAAACACGCTCTAATCACTATAGAGAAAATGGCGCGGCGAGGGGTAGCAAGCACATCCGGCCGATTTTTCGCATCGATGATTTATGAGAAAAACGGAGATAGTGGGGCGCGTGCATTAGCGCTCGATAGAAACATCTCGGTGTGTTATGCGTGTGTCTAGGCCGTAATTAAAACTTTTCAAGCGGGATTTCTTATCTGTCGCACCGCGCGAGGAACGTCGGCAACGAAGAGGGCCGGTTGCTTTGCATATCTGGCCGCGTAACTAACCTCGGTGATTCGCAGCGAGCAGACCGCGAATCGAAGTAATTCGCGGCAAGTAATGACGATTTACGATGCAGATCACCGCGGCACCGCATTAAGCTATTAATATCAGTCGGAGGTGCATTAACCCGCCGCGGTACCGTCATCTGGATCGCCCGACACTCGCCATGCACCGACGAAATCACACGTACAACTTATTAAACGTTATTTATTGTCACCTCGACGTATTAGTTAACCATTAATTATCGCCGGACAGTTTATGCCGCTCGGTTGCTATAAAATTTCATTTATCGATGCGCAGAACATTGTGGCAAACATAAACCTTTTTACTGCCCGTTAAATTGATTGAACACGGTCGTAGAACGGGGACACGCGGATTTACGGTCGAGAGCTCTGTTATTAAATATCTTTTCATTCGGCAGCAACGTGGTCGATAGAAAAAAATGTGCAAAGTAAGTCCTACGATTTTCTATTGAATTTTCTATAAGGTATTCGATAGGTTATCCGCGAAGAAAGTCAACCCTATATGTCGACATGGGGATTAGTAATGGGATGACGAAGAAAATCAAGTTTTTCTCTTATTCTCTCCAATTGAAAATTCTGAAAAAAATCAAGTATGTTGCAGCTAGTAGAATGCACATCTATGAATTTTTTCGGAATATTTAACCTTGAGACCGAATTTTGAGAAATAAAAAGAATTTCGAAATGCCGATTTCCTGTAGAATTAACATATAATTCTTTCGATTTTATAAAGTGGGGTACATAGTTCAAAAAAAAAATTAAAAACTGGTGATTTCCGAGCGTCCTCTGGCAGAAGACACAAATACTTTCGGGATCCGAAGCAATACTAAACCATCCTCCCGAGGAGCATAAACAACACGTCCGGGAAAAATCGTTATCCTCGAACCGAGTCAACACTCTCTGGATCCGTCCCGTAGGATTTTCACCGTGAATGACTGCACGCGAGCGAGTATCGCCGATAAATTACTGCTCCGCGCGAGGAGTTTCCGCGTGACACGAAAGCTCCGCTCGAAAGGAATAAAGAAGCTTTGTGCACTTTATGCGCATGGGGGAGGAACGGTGGGAGGGGCAGGGAGGGTGGTGCAGCAAGTACACAACACACAGCTTCAGATAAAAGTCACATGCGACACAGAAGCACTCCGCGATGGTGTTGGCGCGCGTTCGCCGAATGATGTATTGGTACGGCCAAGTGATATATGCTTATGGGGCGTATGGGGCACCGTGAACACGCACACGCGAGGCCCCCGTAACGGATACACGCGTGCCATGGCGTGTTCATTATGTACCCTGGCAAATCATAAAGCTCGCTCGCGTTGCTCGAAAACCGAAAAAATCTAAATTCAACCGTTTTATCTCTTCGGAGATCTGTGGAATTTTATTTACAGATTCTTATACAGGGTGGAGCAATAACTATATCCACCTTGAACATCTCCGTTATTTGTATGAAAAAATGATGTAGACAAAACTTACATGGTATAGAGGAGGAGACGTAGTAATACAATCATTTTTTTTTTTGTAGATCAAGACGTTGCGGAGATTTCAAAGTCACCAAGGTTTATTGAAATGGAATGAGCTACAAAACGACTTTTCAAATTGGGTAGATATTTAGCAAACTTACTGCTAACTTAATAGATTATAATAAAAATATAAATAATTTCGTTTTGAAATTTGTACGAAGAAAGAATTGCAAACAATTCTGTGGTCGGTAAGTAAAAAGTAAGTCAAAATGTTCAATACATTTGAAGTGACCAATGGGAGGAGTTTCTTAGTCGGGAATAGTGAAACGGGTCATTTGTTTGAGCACATGGACGGTTCGAGGCCGTCCATACCCCGTGTCCGGCGACATACAGGCGCGCCCAATCGCGCTCATTACGGGTACAAACGAGCCGCACTGGCCACATGCGAATAAAACGAAAAGCGTGCCGGTATTAGGCTCTTGATTAGAATAATGCAACGTGCCTCGAATAACGTGTCGTGTCGCTCGACGGGGACGCGTCCGAAATGCAAATGCGCGCGTATGAATCAGTTAGAACGAACACGTGGGACAGCCATCACTGGCAGAATACTTTCCACTCGAAATAAAAACGCTTCCCATCTCACGTTTCTATTTCTCCTGCAACATAAATTTTCTTGTTCCTAACTTTGACCAGGAGCATTAACCTGAACAATCTCGCTGAAGGTGATAATGGCACCCTCGAAACCACACTCACTTTTTATCTAAACTATTTTTTAGTACAGCATATAGTATTCGAGTAATTTTCATTTAAAGATTAAGACCGAACACCCTGTACAATTACGGAAGTTGCGATCGGCGTGTATTTCAGCCGCATCCCCAGGAGATCGTGTCTAACGGAATCTATTTTTTCCGCGGGCCATTCAGGAGCCCGTTGGGTCCATTAATCAACGTTCAGAAATCATTTCTCAATGCGCGTCGATTGGTTTATCGATATCCGTTTGAACCGATCGGCAAATACGGTCTCGCCAACAGCGGCGCGGACTCTGATTTACTGGCGACCCTGCTGGCGGACGAAGAAAAATCGCAGACGAGAGGCGAGACGGAAGAGGCGAGCCACGCGTGTAACCAATGTCACAAGCATTAATTCAAAATAAGCTCTACGACCCTATGCAAATCCCCCGTGTACAGGAAACCCTAAGAAACCGTCCGCAGTATGAAACGCCGCCCCTCTTCCATCACATGATCATGCTAGACACTTCTATCCTTCTCTTCGAGCTACTGCAGAGACTGTAATCGTATAGAGGGGTCAAAAATTATTCAAAATAAAGATGTTTCAAATCTTTATCTTCATCGGAAGGTTATAGGAAAATATCAGAATTCAACGACCTAATACAAACGATTTTTATTGTTATTAATTTTAAGATTTTGAAGAAAATGAAGATTTTTTCCAATTTTTTAGTTGGAAATCTTAGTTGTAAGATGAAAATTTTTTATTTTTTTCAAGGTGTTCAATTTAAAAAATGGAGAAAATTGTCTGGAATGCATTTCAATAGATTTTTTTGCAGTTCGTTTAACTTTAATTAGGCATTGAAAATGGGCCAAGAACCAAAAATCCGATTTTTTCCTATAACTACGCTCTTTTTGAAGGTAGGTGGTTGGCACTTCCCATGAAACGTTCGATCTCAATAAGGTATTAAACGGTACATCAGCAGTGTAACTGTTTTTGAGTCTGTACACTTTGAATCTGTGCTTGTTGGAAGTGTAAAAATATAAGAAGGACTCACTCGGTGGAAGATAATTTTCTTTTACGTTCTGCCCTGTCGACGTTCTCCAACGATGCCTGGTGCTCAGCATACTTCTGTATTTTGTATAATCCAGCTTTTTTATATAGACTTTTCACCGCCGATTTGTGCTGCTCTCGACGATTCAATGCTACGTATGCGGTCGTATCAGACAACCATGACACGTACACACCACCTGTAGCAGAAATAAGAATATATTTTATAGGTACGTTATATTCGTTGCATATTACGTCCTCATACGCTTCTACAATTGCATAAAAGACGCTAAAGCTTTCACTAAAAAAAGAGAACGGGTGAAATTTTACCTTGAGGAACGTATGAGGATTGAGTAAATGAAAAGAAGAAATATAATATTGATCTCTTGAAAAATAAGAAGATACTCTGCGATAACCATATTAAAAATACAGCTTACCAAAAGGGCTAAACAGTTGTGAAATGTCACCATACTTCCACTCCTTTGGGAATGTTAAATGGAATACGTGATCTCTGCTAGGATTTGCTACAGGCAAGGGAAATTTAACATTATTAACAAATTGGCAATGCATTTAATTTGAAAGCAGAGGGAATTATGTAAAAGAGACTTACGATCTTTTCCTATTAAGCTGACATAAGGATAGTCTTTTAACCTTGCTATAAGAAGCCTAGAACAAAATTGCACACTGTGAGTAGAAGTAACATTGCCCAATCGATAATCATTTTGCAAAATGAAACTCACTTGTCCAAAAATGGATTGAGAAGAGGTGAATCTGCAAGAACTATGGGCACTTCCGGTTTCTGTAAACGACCTGCAACGAGTTCATTCACTGTATACACAAAAAAAATGTTTACAGTACTTCCTGAAACTATAATTACTAACCTAGGTAATTACACAATGCAATAAAGCATATTCCAGTGATATAAGCATCGTAACCAGCTTCATGACATTTCTCAGCCAATGTGGAATAACTTCTACCCTCGATAGATTCTATTTCCGGAATTTCAAATGGAGATTTGCTAACTCTTTCCAGTAATACATTCAAATTCGACGATGATACGCTCTCTTTAAACTGCTGCGACTGACAAAGCACTTTTGTGTCTAAAATCCTAACATAAGAAATTGTACGATTATTAATTACTCGTTTGATAATTAACGTGTTAATGTTTTCAAACGTTACCTAGGAAACAAGCTATGTACGAGAGACTTAAATTCCAAGTAACTTTCTGGTAATGGTCCAAAGAACTTGTGCACAATATGACAGATGTCTAATAGCATATTATGCCCAACTATCAATTTCCCCTAGAAGAAAGAGTACATCATTATTTTGATTAACTAAATGCTCAGCAATCAACGTACAGAGTCAGCAATTTTCTTCATGAGCGCACTCAAGCCAACAGCTTCCTTGATCTCCAACTTTTCCGTGTCTCTCCTCTCTACCTCCTTCTGCTCCTCTTCTTTCTTAGTCCCTGATCTTTGTATTAAGAGACTGTGCCCCAAACAGCCCATTCTATTCTCCACTCTCAGTTTGTTTGGCCATCTCACTCTCACTTCTTGATGTATTAACTTCCTTATATATGCATTGCACTTGTCTATCGTCAGTTCTTCTGCATCAGAAGCTATGAACTTGTCTATTCTCGAGCTGGAATAATTCACAGTTAAACATCATTCCAAAAACAGAGTAAACAATGCTGCTGATCGGTTCACCAAATTTCTGTGATCTGAGGTTTATCTTCGTCCGAAATGGAAATCAACTCTGGAACTTCATCTCTTGCTTTCTGCCTCTCTTCTAGCCGCTTCACTAACTTCTCCTCATCACTCGTTGTCAGATAAGGAATGCCCAGTTTGAATAATTTGTTGAAGTCAAAGTCTTGAGCAGACAGAAATGCTATAGAAGATGCTTGACACATGAACCTTGAGTCCGGAGCTGTGAGATTCAGAGGCCGTGGGAAAATATAGAAGTTATATGATCGTTGACTGTACCTTTAAAGAAATATTGCATCTGAATAGTAATAGATAACGCAACATAGTCATAATAATACTATATTTAGTCGACAAAAGAAAAATTAAAATAAAGCACAACATACTTGCGTGTATCTGTATCAAATGTAAAAACAGACAGGCCAAATTGTACAAGAAGGAAATCCATTGAACCTGCCCGTAATTTTGCATAATACTGTGCAGGTACATCGAAGGCACCAGCGTCAGGACCCGAATTAAGTCCTGTGAATTCCCCGTCTATTGCAAGAAACGATGCATCTTTTATGACATCGTCCAATTCTGAGAGGACCTCCTGAAAATCTGAACAAGATTTTACAATAGGTATAGAAAATTTGAATGAAGACATTGTGACAAACTATTTACTATTTATTTACATATACATCAAGAAAAAACTGTCCATAACCTCTTCCGGTGAAAAAATGTTTATTAACAATTATCACAACCTGCCTTGGACAATAATATAGTGCCTATAAGTATTCATGAATCCAATATAATCACTTTGTTCATTGTAATAACTGTTTTTAATAATTGTTTTACATGTTTGTTTATGTTGTGACGACCATAACCTAAAACGACATGAAAGTAGAACGTAAAACACACGTTCCTAAACTATTAAATAGGTATTCATTTAAATATATTGTAACCAAATTATATACGAAATTTTTCATAAAAATAATTAGGCTTTCAAGAATAATCTTTAAATAAACAAACAGATATTTACAAATATTCACAATGACACGATCATAACCTTAAAGGAAATGAAAATAACATAAAAACTTATTTCTCTATAGAAGTAAATAAATAAGTATCTTTAAAATATACGTTATAATACATTTATATGAAATGAATTCGTAAAGATAGTTGTTTTGTAATTAGAACTCTCAGAAATAAGAATTCATAATAAGTCAAAGAAGATGAAGTTATTTGAAAATTGAAGGAAACAGGATTCATGAAACACGTGGAATAGACAGTATAGTATTTATTTTTATATTTGTTATTGAACTTGTTACATATTTAAACGAAAAAAGACAAATATATGGACAAAACTTCGCAGAAATTGATCACAGAAAGACAGGGTATTAGCACATTGTGAAGCTATGGCTGAAAGGGTTAAGAGTATGAATTGTATTGCACTGATTTATCCGATTACTCACTCAATCGTGTCACTTCCATTTCTTAACCTCGTCAATTGTTTATTCACAATCAAACTGCAGCAAACATGACTGAATTGGACTGAGTTCCACTTGAGTTCCTACTGGTTCCTGTCCTACCCAGAACTGAAATAAAACTTAGATCAATATTTATAGAAGAAAACTAATGTTGGGTGAAAATAGTCCTGCGAGGCTGCGAGTGACACGCACCTAAAGGGAATTCTACGAATTAAAATTGTGAGATTAGTGGATGAGACATAAAACCACTGATATATATATATAATATAGAGAGGCCTTCGATGGCGCACAATACGATCACGCACGACGAGATGGCGCACGCTAAACATGGACCACCGACGAGATATACGAATATCTATATCTCATCGGTGTCGTCGGTGTTTGGACACAGCTCTTTTGCGCACACGGCTGTTTGGCGCACAGCGTGATTGCACACTACAGAATACGAATTGCGCACATGTAGAATTGGACACAAAATGGATTGCGCACGGAACGAGAATTCAGCTGTTGCTTACCATCGTGAGTTGTGCTGGAATCCAGGCCAGTGTTCCGATTGAACCAACCGTAACTCGTGCATGCGTGGCAATTTCAGCCTCAGTAACGTAACTATTTCGATGAAATCGGATAGCTTGAGCACCCCACAGACTTTTAAAAAGTCTTTCTTCACTATTAACTGCCATTGTATAATAAAATATTAACGTTCAGCGTCACGTCTCTCGTCCATCAGTCGTCTCGCTAATAACACTGGTACATTCCCGCCAATATAACTGCCTCAAGGCATCAGGACCCTGGCCGCTCGGCTGCGTCATTGTAGATACGCTACTGTCTTGGCCGCGCATGCGCGAGTTACGGTTGGTTCAATCGGAACACTGATCCAGGCCCTGGATCACCCTGGATTCTGGATTCTGGATCAGCTCCAATCAGCTCCTAGGCGCAGTCAGGCGCAGTTGGGCGCAGTGCGCAGTTGCTAAGCGTTACACATGCACATACGTATGTATAGCTTCCGTCGTTGATTGTCGTTTTGAATCCGAAGAGGACACGAGGTCCGGGACGCTCGTGATTTTTGACATCCTACCTGCTGCTTTTCTACAGCCACGACGTATTTTTCTACAAGAAAAATTTGACTGCACGTGGCCGGAAGTTCCTGCTGAAATTCGGCCGGCCCCGAATTCCACGACATAAGAAGAAATTCCTGCCGGCGAGCAATCCGTTCACTGCATTCAACGTTTGCTGTTTGCAGGCGGCGAGCAGGCCGCTCGCTGCACGTTGCAGTTGATCCGGAGAGAATCCATCGTCACCGGCGTTTCCGGCACCGCGCGAGTCGCATCATCACCGCCATTGCTGCCGCCGTTGTAACCGCCGAGTGGAGACAACCATCAACGCCATTGCTGACGCCACGTGGAAGCCATAAGCGGTGACCTTTTATTTTTAAGTGCTTCAGTGTTTCGCGTGTTTTAATGATTAGCAGAAATCATGTCGCTCCCCTCGATAGACGAAAGAATCGCGCAGTTAGAGGCCAAACTGGCGGCCCACCGGGAAGCTGCGTCTTCCAGCAGTACAGATAGTTATCGCGCGCCAAAGTTGCCGGTATTTTTCAAACGCGAACCCAAAATCTGGTTCGGACAGGTAGAGGCAACTTTTAGAAATGCTCGCATCACGAGCCAGACAGCAATGGCTGACGCGTTAATAGCCGGTCTCGATTCGGAAACCGCGGTGGTCATTTCCGACCTGATTATAACACCCGACCCCGTCGCACCGTACACTCGTATTAAGGAGCGCATTATGGCGATGTTCTTCACGGAATCGGATCTGCGTCAATTATTGAAGGGACTGGTCGCGTCGCACGGGAAACCTTCGGATACTCTCGCAATCATGCGTAGTTTGAATAACGGCGTGTACCCGGAGTCCGTGCTGCGATCTATTTTTCTTGATTTGATGGCGGAGCAATGTCGCGCAATCCTGGCCGCGTCTACATCCGATGACCTTCAGGAACTGGCCCTTCTGGCCGATAAAATCTTCGAAACGATCAATTCCGCTGCCGTCCATGCAGGTGCTGCCGCGACAACGAGATCCAGCTCCATACAAGAGCAGATCGATCAGCTCACGCGTGAAGTAGCGAGTCTCAAGGCGTCCAACAAGCGTGCTTCGCGATCGCGTCAACGAAATTTTAGCCAAAGCGCTGACGGTTCGCGATCACGGAGACATTCCCGAAGTCGCGATCCATCGGGATTCTGTAGGATTCACGCAAAATACGGCGAGCGTGCAATCCGTTGTATCAAACCCTGTGCGTGGTCCGGCCTTCGGCGAGCGCCGGGAAACTAAAACCACCCTTACCCTCGGAGACTGTTGGAGAGTGTGAAGCGTCCTCTAAACGTCTCCATGTTCGCGATCGTAAATCAGGCACCGATCTGTCGCTGCTGCCGGTTTCCGCGGAATCGCGTACCGCTCCCAGCTAGTTCAAGCTGTTCGCTGCGAACGACACATGTATTAATACCTACGGTGAACTTCGTGTGATCCTCGATTTGGGATTGCGTCGCCCACTCGAGTGGAATTTTTGCGTAGCAGCAGTCCCGTATCCCATAATAGGAGCCGACTTGCTTACGCACTATGGCCTCAGTCAATGAATCCACAACAAGGATTTATATCGCTGCCGATATCGCCGATCGTACCCCCTCGTCCGTGAACGTCCTTGAACCGTCGTCCAAGTACGCGCATATTTTGGCTCGTTTCCCTCAAGTCATCGGACTTGAGCAACCAACACCTCTCGAATCGCGCGATGTGTTCCATTACATTTCCACCACCAGCCCACCCGTTGCCGAGTGCGCTCGACGTCTCACAGCAGGCAAGCTAAAAGCCGCGAAGGCTTAGTTCAAACATCTTGTCGATGCCGTTGTCTACAGTCCTTCTAGCAGCCCATCAGTTATCGTCGCTTAAACAGCGTAACCGGGGACGATAGATACCCTGTGCCTCACCTTCAAGACTTTCCTGCCAACTTACATGGCAAAATTATATTTACGGCGCTAGACCTCTACAAAGCGTACCATCAGATACCACTGATATATATACTATGGATACGAGCACAGCCTACTCTATACTTGAGTCCAAATAAGAATGTACTTACTAGCCGACAAGACTCTACTGCGCATCTCACTATGAACGGAACTCGTTCATTGGCTAATCCCCCTACTCGTACTTCGCCGATCACGCGATCATTGGCTGATGTGTGTAGCACATTTACTTAATAGAATGTATTGTTTTTTCAATACATTTCAATTTAGTATTAATAACATTTTCATAATATCACATCTAAATTTTTACGAAATCATATGTATTATATACATACAGAGTTTTTAGAAAATATGTTTTACATAGTACTTTTCACAAGTTTTATACTATATTTATTAGTTAATAATGCCACGGCGTTGTTATGTCCCCAATTGTAAGGGAAAGTATAATAGTACGCTGAAAGAAAATAATTATATTTCTATATTTAAATTCCCCAAAAATGAGCAATTGCGGAAAAATATGGATGGCTACTATTTCCCGTAAAAATTGGACACCAACATAATATTCTGCAGTTTGTAGTCTGCATTTTGCAGAAACTGATATCCAAAGGTATCAGAATATTCCATCTCCTAACGGTGTACTGGAGAATGTTTTGTTCAGATGTCCAAGACTTATTATGGAAAATACAATACCTTCCATTTTTTTCCAATTCACTATCAAAATGTATGGTACCATAAAGAAAAGATCCTGTAGAGCGCAGGGAAAGAATAATTGAAAAGCATGAAAATTTAGTTATATAGTTTATTGATTCTGATCTAAATAATTAATGGTTTTTGAAATTTAATAAACAATTATAAAGAAAAGCTTGTAATTTCGAACCATTGGAGTATTAAAACAACAAATTCAAAAATTTATTTTTGCATGCTTATATGTAGTGATACTTTTGATTTCTTGGTACTTAAAACACAGATTGTGATTAGTTGTGACACGAAATTACAAGTTTTTCAAGAAGGTAATGACTTATTATTTCATGAATTCCGATGATGATAGTAATGATCTTCATAATCTTTCTGTTGATGTCAGCAGTTTTTCAGTGATTATTTATCCACTTGTATTGTTGATGATTCCATTAAGATTTATATATCCAGTTATGGGTTCCATTCTGTTACAAAAAAATTAGATTTTAATATATGTAAATTATTAATTGTGGAGGATAAAGGTACAATTGTAAATAATGTATATTTGATCATTTACAAAGGGGTAGTCTTTCCACTACTACAGAAGATATAACAATTGTATTTACTCACATGTTCCTAATTTGGAATCAGATTTTCTGAAATCTGAAAATCACATAAACACATTTTATGTAAATTAACATATTAGTATACAATCAGATATACATCATTTAGCATTTTTAGATAGATGCATTTGTGGTAAAGATTATCACAGTATTTTGTGTAAATTATTATGAATTTTTTCTAATATTTTACTAAATGATTATGTTATAACTATAAACAATAGTCAATTAGAAATTAATGCACATATCATTTCCAAAAATTTACAGCAATTATAAAATTATCCTTCATAAGACAATATTATAATATATTATCTGCACAACTTTTCTCTTCAGTAACTGATTACCCAACCTCTTTGACGTATACACGCAGTCACTTAACCTCTTCGACTACGTCACAATAATTTCGTCTATTTCAGGCTTCTATTGACTTACATATCCTTTCATTCATTTTTAAATGTTGCATTTTAGATCAAAGATGATTTCCCATTGCTTCATGCTTCCATTTTCTTAAAACCACTGGAAATATTTCACATCACTTAGCCACCAGGCATTCGATACATTTAATTTTTTTCTTTTTTTTAATAGATAATACTACCCAGCCAGAAATGTAACCAATGGCCTGCTGGGAAAAATCATTAATATGTGGCGATTGCGCCCACGAAAAATTCAAAAATTCACTGATTTCAGTGAAGTTTGAATTATCTTTTGAACTATTCAGTCCGTATTTCTCCGCCACTGTCGCTGTGTGGACCGCATCGTAGACGTTAATATCATATCTATCGAATCTGGCACGCTTTTTCCTGCTTTCGCCTGATGAAACGTGCAATATTCGCGTGTTATCAATGGCCGTTGCGTTTCCCGTATTTATGGAAATATTGTGACGGATTAGAAGTCGCTTGTATGCAGAAACAAATTGACTGGCTGTCGGATTTGGACACCATCCACTTCTACCCCTATTCTCACAAAAGAATAGCTCAAGGTGATCCTGACTGGTCTTATATGTTAGAAAGTATTTCATTTGCGATTCTGGGGGTTTAATTTGTTCATAAAAAATGTTAAAGCCCGCTTTTCTTCTCGATCGAAATATCGGTGTTCCATTCTCTTCTTTCAAATTTGCTAAATATGATATCTCTTCAATTAATTTTGGGCGCCAAATATATTCATTCTCTCGTCTCAGAGGGCTTTTAAAATTTTTCCCCCAAGGATTTCTAACGTTAAGAAAATCAAATATAACATCTGTGCATCTTAAAAAACGGGATGTTGCTTTACAACCTTTAAATTCTGCTAATTGCAGAATGTCGCAACAAAAATCTAGGCTGTCGGCGACACTGGAGCTGAGGGTTTGCGCAGCTAACGAAACCTTCATCATCATTTTGCGAAATTCGATATGTCTCGAATGTAGCCGATTGCCTAGGCGCAAACCCTCTCTATCTTGTAATAATGCGAGCTGCTCGAGATAACGTCATTCGATCTTATTCCCGTCTTCATCGATAAGTACTTTGTACTCTCCTAAGCAATTTCGAATGTTTTTTAGCATGCGACATGCATCAAAAATGACATTAATGTCTGGCTCGCCAGGCACGGGATGTGGAAAATTTACTTTAAAGAGATCATACAGATCCCCATTGTCTTTCCTTGATTTATCTAGATGCATTCGAGCATCCAGTTTCTCAACCGCGACAAAATGGTCACTTGGCCCATCCAGTGTCAACGAGTACACGGCTACACCTGCTTTCTGTAGCCGAATAAAACTTTCCCTCAATAAATTTGTTTTCGCTTCAGCATTTAAAGAATTTACTAAAAAGTAGCCGATTGGTAATTTCCCGTGAGTCTCTAATATGCATACATAATGCAATTGCAGCATTATGTATACAATATGCATACATAAAATTAAATCAAATAAAAATAAAAAAACAATTGCAGCAACATAGCATCGCTATGGAGAAAATTATACATTAACTTAAAATTAAGCATTTCTTTCATGACGCTGGAAAGACTGTTTGAAATAAAAGTGCCTTTGTCTGTTGTCACAGTTTCATTAGCCACAAGTCCATTAGCCACAATTACACAATGCCACAGCTTTTCAAAATAGCAGAAAAATATGTAAATACCTCTGTATTCCCAGCAACTTCTGTCCCATCAGAAAGAACATTTTCAAAGGCTGGACAGATTATGTCTGAAAGAAGGAACCGACTTTCAGCAAAAAACCTAGATCAATTGATGTTTTTAAATGTTAACATTTAGTAAATTTGGAGGAATTTCAATAGTAAATATAGACCATAATAATTTAAGGTTAGGTTCATTATAATTTTGGAATTTTTACCTTAATTTAATTTTATTACTAATCTCTACTACGACAAATGTAAAATATATAATAACATTATATATTTCAGTAGATACTTTGAATGTCTGACAGCATACGCATTTAAGACGTCTTCAAGATGTCTCTGTGCTATTTGGGTACTGTACCCAGAGATTTTAGTCCATGAACATTCACATTTCATACCACTTTCAATATCTCAATAATAAATCTACGAATTTTCTTTTAATACTATATATAATTAACTTAAATAGTGTATTTGAAACTTATTTCAACTTACGGATATCTTTGCTTGTTGTAGGCGAGTCACTGTATCCCACTATTGTGCTTGCCTCAGGGATTTGTTCAGTTATTGAGGCTGGCCCAGTGTCATTATATGAAATATTCATGGCATAAGCTAATGTAGAGGTGTAAAGCAATTTTCATTTGTACCTTTTGTCAACATAGACACTTTTTCTTACCTATAGAATTAATTTCCATCAAAATATTCCTCCGCGGTTCATCGTTTTCTTTTTTAGACATTGTAGCCACATCTTGAGCTTTATCTGAAAAAGATATAACTTTGGATATATCAATAATAGTATTTACATTTAAAGCAAAAAGAAAAATTTGTAAAAGAAAAAACATTCAAATACATTAACTATTAATTTCTATATGTATACTTTTATAACGGATACATAGTTTTAATAACTTTTATGAATGATGAAATACTTTTTTACCTGTAAAATTTGTTTCAACCGAAACGTCCTGTTGTGTTTGAAACCTTGCCTCTCTTTTAAAAATTGTAGGCACACTTCCTGGTTTCAAAGATCTCCGGTTACAGTGGTGCTCTATAAAACAGTCTTGTTGCTTCAAGTATCTCCAATCCATAGTATATATATCAGTGTCAGATACCCATGGCCCCGGAAGACGATAGCGGCCGTGCCATCTACCGAAACGCGGTGGTACTATTTGGCTAGTGTCTCTTTTCTGCAGTACACTACCGGTAACATTTGGCTACAATTTTGAGCGTTTTGCCGCCACATAAAATGGCGCTGGAGGAAGATTTATTTTGAACCGATGATTCGTATATGGCAGTATTGCAGTAATCTGAGTAATCGACACTCTTTGAGCCAGTCTACATTTTTGTCATAATTGTTTGGAATATAAGTAAAATGTAACATGTAAAATACAGACATTTTATGTATGAACCTACAAAGTATAAATAAAGACAATGTAATAAACGTACGTATCTGCGTATATATTTATTGAAACACCAATTTTTCCTAAACCTCCAACTTATCGTCGAGTTATACTATTGACTTCTCGTGCCACTTCCTTCACCATCATATTTTCCTAATACAAAATTCAATTTTCGAGGGCTTTGAAAATTTTCGGCCGTCTGACTTGTCGTTGACTTGTACTACTGAATTTCGTGCCACCTCCTTCGATATCATGTTCTCCTAATACAAAACTCAATTTCCGAGATTTTCGAAAATTTTCACCAATTTTCGACCGCCTGACTTGTCGTTGACTTGTACTACTGAATTTCGTGCCACCTCCTTCGATATCATGTTCTCCTAATACAAAACTCAATTTCCGAGATTTTCGAAAATTTCGGCCGTCTGACTTGTCGTTGACTTGCACTACTGAATTTCGTGGTACCTCTTCCGATATCATGTTCTCCTAATAGAAATCCAAAAATTTGCGAAAATCACGAAAATTGAATTTTTGTATTAGGAGAACATGATATCCAAGGAGGTGGCACGAAATTCAGTAGTACAACTCGACGACAAGCCAGGCGGCCGAAAATTTTTCGAAAATTCATAAGTACAATATCAATATAATTCTATCATTGAATATTCGTGTACAGGGTGGTTAAAGAAGAACACATTAACTGGTTGTAACTTATATTCTTTATTTTTCACCAAAAATATTTACAATATTAAACATGTATAATGAGTATAGGTGTGGTGAGATAAGAAGAAGGTCCTTGGCAGGAATGCGGCGACGTACTTAGGTATGTATGCGTGGCTGATTGAATCTGAGTGGAATGGGGATGCGTGACGTTTGTAGTTCTCGGGCTACCTCAGGTCCGTATCAAATGAACTGCGCGCTGGTGCATTAGGGCGGCTCTCGTATCGATAAATTTCCACTTCACTCATGAGATACTGTCGTTAATGCGTTTTGATTGTTAGTGGTGTCTCCTGTAGGCCTGTTCGAATCTAATTATTAGATGGTTTGAGGACGAGATAGAGTGATACGACAATATTTACATGAACTAACAAAATATTTCATACGTACATAGTAAAAGGGAGATAATAACAGAAGAAAACTATATATGTATTTGGTGTGTAATGGAATAATTAGATATATGTCTGTGTACGCATATGAATATCTAATGAGTGCGTACGACGATAGTGAAAGAAGGATTAAAAATGGTTTTAAACGGTATACCGATCATTTATTATTTATAATAAAGTTGATAGGTCCCACGGATAATCCAGGCGATATATCGTCCACCTATGATTTTACTTTAACCAGAAATGCGCTCTACATTTTCATCGTATCGCTCCACTTAGAAATCATGCTACATATATCTAGTTTTCAATTGATCGTATAATTAATTACTGTCTGTTCTTCGAAAGAAGACAGCGGAAGCCATAATAGCTGTTAAGTTCAGTATCGGGCAAATTTTATTTTAAATAGAAAAAAATTAAATAATAAATAAACGTGTGATTTTAATTGCAAATAGTAACTAAACTTTTTATTTAAATAAAAGTAATTTAAATAATTCCAAAAGTGATCTATTATTTCTTATTTGCAAATGAAAGATTATTTATTATTTGGATTGAGGTGGAAATCAGATAAATAGTTTTTGGTCTTCTCTTACTTCTTGTATTTTGGATATAAACGAATACGTGCGCGTTTTTTGTCTGCTATAGCAACCTTTTCAGGTATGCCGCCAGTGGTCGGGCCCGTCCGGAGGGCCTAGCTGCCTATAAAAAAATACAATTTCATTTATTATTTGTATTGACAAATAATAATTGAAATTGTATTTGCAAATAACAATTAACTTTATTATTTTAAATAATTCTATTTAGACTTGCTCAAATAATGAATAATTTATTTGAATATCCAAATAACAAATATCTAGTTATTTAAATTTTTATTTAAATAATTATTTATTTATTGCCCAACACTGGTTGCGTTCATCCCTCTTACTCGAAACCTCCAACATAGTAAACAGCGAAGCGGACAGTTATTGTATTGTATTGTATTATAAAAGGATTAATGATTACAAACCGTGCTGGTGGACTAAAAATAAAAAAAAAAGGAAGGAAAAGAGAAAGAATAATAAAATGTTCGATTGAATCGCGCATGATGGGACACTTTCTAATCGGTAACGTATTCGATGCACGAAGAAAAGGACGAGATTTATTATTTACAATATACACGGTTTATCGTCCAGAACATAATTTTACTCACACAATAAAAACTTTTACATAATAATGGCGTTATCACGTAGTAATAGTTTTCATTTAGGTGAATTGATCATGCTACGACACGATGCAACGATTCTTTTATACTCGTTCACGTAACAATGTGTGTATTCATATTCGTCGCCATTAACGATAGTGATGTACCGTCGGTTTACAAGCTTGTAATTGTTCACAGGCTATACATGCTCACTGTAAATTGTACGGCTCACAGTGATCGAGCTTAAATATTATAGAAATCGTGTTCCATCGTGAACGCACGTGGCCGAGCAGGCACACGCACGCCATCGCGCCATTTTCAACTCCGCTTCGTATACTTACGGAAGTACGGTAATCGACGCGAAATTACCCGTAATCATTCTGAACCTCGGGAACACAAGTGATTGTACAATTCTCAAGAAACGTGATTCGATCATATCGCTCTCGATGGGACCTCGATTAATTGGGGTTTGATCGTTGCTGTACTACTTACCCCGAGTATCCGATATTCGGTATTATTACTATCATGTGTGTATATTACTTGAAATTAATACATTTCGCAGCGATAAGTCAAGCATAAATGACTACTACTCCTCCCAACTGCGAGGATACGTGAACAGCAAGTCGCCACGACGTGAAAACAAAACTCAATGCTTATCGTAATATCTGCGTTTGATGTTACACGATTCTGTGTGCAACGAAAATGTTATACTATCGTAATTACGGTGAATTATGTACAGGATACAAAAATAATTCTCAGTTTTCGCAAATGAATCTCAATTGAAATTAGAATCTACGTCTACTAGATCTTTCGTTCGAATCTCGTGGAGAGACGGTGTGCTCAAGATTTCGAATTGGTCAAAATGTTAACATTCACTTTTCATTCTCGTCGCGTGTAGAATATACTGAAACGGACATTACCGAGATCCAAGAGGTTAGAACATACGTTCGTTCATTTATTTGATTGAAATTGGTGTTTCAAATTAATTTCGTAAAAGAAGAAAGATGTAATTTCGATTTTTCGATGGAGTTTTAATTATCCTGGTCTTACCTGTGATCCAATTAAACAAGAGGCCCCACTATGTTTTCTATTAAACGTCGGAAAAAGTTCCATGTTCCACAAAAATGATCTAACAACAATGACATCGTTAGAATGTTCATTTAGCTGATACTCAGTTTGTATTTTTCATTTGGTGTTCGATTGTTTCTACGAGTTTGAGAATGGTCGACGAGTTCGAAATGTGTGTCCTCGTGTTAGATTGAAATTTCAGAGTACAACGCGAAATGCGTTTCTATTGTTAGAAGGACAACAGAATGTGAAATTATGCGAGTACATACACAGTTAGGAGCAAAACTGATCACACACACTTTAAATCAGAGTAACTTTTTTATGAATGGACCAAACGACTTGAATTTCTCGGTAAGGCTAGAAAAATTAGTTTAGTGAATGACGTATAAAAAATATGTTGAAAAATGTAACGTGGTCGGAATTGTGAAAAACAATAGTAAAAATTGTTATTTACAATTTAGCTGGGCCAATAACGAAAATTTAAAAGATGTGTTTGGTTAATTCGTATAAATTATATACATTCTGAAAATTTCACTGAAATTGGTTAATTGGTGTACGAGTTATAAACAATTAAAAGTGGTAAAAACTGCAACTTTTTAAGATCTTCAGCTTTTTTACCACTTTTGATCGATTATAACTCGTAAACCAAATAACCAATTTCAATGAAATTTTCGGAGCGTATATAGTTTATATTATAGGTTATGAGACCAGCTAAAAAAGTCGTAAAAATCAATTTTTACTATTGTTTTTCACAATTCCGGCCGAATGCATTTTTCCAACATATTTTCTAGACGTCATTTGTTAAAGTACTTCTTCTAGCCTTACAGAGAAATTGAAGTCGTTTGAAATTGTGACATGCGGCGTTTTTCCTTGCAACCACAGATATTCCCCTACACTCCAGTCACGTGACTGATTCGGTACCGGCAGAGAGAGGGGGTAACTTCCCCTCATCTGGCGACTCCGCGTGTAGCTGCGATACCTACTCTAACGTAGGTAATAAAAGGCACGGCAAGAAAGCGATTTCGGCCTCAGTTCTCATAAAAAGTTCGGTAAACGAATAATATCACATCGCTTCGAGGGGAACACATGGCACGTAAATCCGCGGGAACTTCTTCCGGCGTACAATAGCAACGTCACGAGTGTCTAGAAAGATTAAAGGGATAGTAGGGTGAAGGAGGATCTTATCTGTTTCAATTTCCAATCTATTTGTTTCTGGTAACAATAATCTGTCGCCTCGGTACGTCGTTGTCGGTAAAATTCTTGTTCCTCGACTCCGCGCGACAGTTTAATATTATATCAAGCACCATTGCGTTGCCGCGTGTGTGTGTTCGGGTCGATCGATATGGAATATGGATCATCGTAAAATGGCTGGCCGCGCGTGCGCGCGTCTGCGTCCGCGTCCACGTGCGCGCGATCCTTACTTATTTGTACGTAAAATTATTTTTCTCATTATACTGATGCGTATCTAGACTTCTGTTCCGTTACGAACGTTTATTTAGAATATTATTTCAATGAGCAAGTAACTAGGAGAGCCTTTGTTTTTTTTTTATTTACTTCATTATTTCCATTTCTCGAGTCCGTTGTTCGCCGTTTTCTCTACCCTCTTATTTTGTTTTCTCTTCTTATTCTTTCTTTTTTTTTGTTTGTTTGTTTATCTGGAATCTCGTTCGAATTTGTTAACTAAACGCGACACGAGTGCGCGAGCACACGCTTTACGTCCCGGTTGTTTATATACGTCTTTTTCTCGGCAGTCGACGCGAGCAATTCTCAAATTCCGACTTAAACGAATTTTCATTAAGATTAAACTTAAATACCCACTCACACGCTTTCACGCACTTCTTTCGCTTCTACTTTGTGTTCATAGTACCATTCGCGCGCAGTCTTTCCCGTTCTACATAATATCATCTTTTTTTGCCCCCACTCAACCGTACTATTCTCTTAGTTAATTTTCTTTTCAGTCACTTTCTATCTGGTTTTTCGTATTTTTTTTCTTTTTATTTACAATGGATCCATGCCTCCCGAATCGTGCTCGCCGGATGCGAGAAAGAAACAGAAAGGTGTAGTTGCAGTTGGACAACAGCGAAGCGAAGCGTACACGACGAATTGACACGGAACGAAATCAACCCTCAATTGGTAGGGTGTGATGGTGGCATAGGTCGGGCCTGTCCAACTCGCGGCCCGTTCTCCCACTTCTGCACTCCGATGGGCGGCAACGTTCCCCCACCACTTGACACGGTAGTCGGTCGTACCGCCTTAACCCTTATAGCCTTGTAGCCCCTTATAGCCCCTATATAGCCTTAACGTAGCCAACCAAAATTTATGGATTATTTAAAGCCTTTTGTGTTTAACACGTTTACACAAATTCTCATTTTAACACTATAAATTAATATATTAGCGAGCAAAGAATGGACATTCAGAGACATTTTGCAATATCTTTAGAGGAACATTAACAAATTGTTGAAAGAAATGCAGTAAATGGCTACACAAGGATGATGTAGTGGGGGAACGAACTGATTAATGGTGGAAGGACCGTGTGACCAGCGACGAAGACGTTGGACAGGCCTGACATAGGTGACTCAATCAGTTTCATTGTTATAGCTGACTATTCAACTATTCGCTATTCTATAATACTTTAGATAGACCGTTAGAAAAACGATGAACATCTCGGGGCTGACAAACGTACCGGCAGAAACTATAAAAATTCAATTCTTGACATGCGAGTGTATATGTACTATGTATACTTCTTTCATGAACTTCTCGTAATATGTATCATCCGGAACCATTGGTTGTAAAAAAGCTTGCAAAATAGTGTCGGTGATATCAATAAAAAAGTTGTGTTATACGTCACGCTGTACCACAGGCCTGTCCAACTCACGAGCCACTTGGCCCGTTCCTCCACTTCTTCGTTCTGCTGAGGTGGGCGGTGACGTTCCCCCACTTCTTCATTTCGCTAAGGTGGGCGGTGACGTTCCTCCACACGGTCGACGGTCATACCGCCAGAAGTAGTGGGGGAAAAGAAGTTGGACAGACTGCTGTACGATGATCCTTCAAAGCAGATGAATATTACATTCTTCATATTAGTCTCTACTTTTCAACTGCCTGGGGTCACCATCATCTTCCGAGAACTTTTGTTCGCTAATTGTTGTGTTTATCGAATTGAAACGATTATAAAATTATATGAAAATGACGAGGACCACAAAGATCTTTCAAAAAGACACTAAAGATATTCTCCACTTGAAGGATCACTCAGCCATTGTTTACACAATACGTATACGCGTACTGGCTCGAAACGAAATTCAATATTCTACTTATTTCCTTGACTGGCAGTTCAGAGAGAGTTCTGCTAAACTTATTCTAAATTATTATTCAACTTGGTAATCGACAAGTTCACGTTCTAGTATATGTATTATATCTGGCGTTGAACGCTAGGTCAGACCGGGCGATCTCACTCCACCGTATCAATTGAGAACTAATTCATCCGCAAGAACTCATTGGATTCACTATGTCGTCGGCGTGTATAGATGTCGTTCTGTATATTATACATTGAGTCACATGTACACTCACTTCTCTCGGTGAATATCTTCTCACTCCAAGGGCGCAGTGTGGCGAATCGATTGCAAAAGTCCGTCAATGCTTCGAAGATAGTATCAGCAAGAACGCGTAGACAACGATACTTCTCTTGAAATGTTCGCCTGCGTTCGGTAGCGTCGCGCGCGGTTCAGTGGAAACTAGAAATCCTGAGTGTCGGAAATGAAAAGAAAAGAAAAACCGAACTCGGGAAAGCAGGGGTGTCGAGCACATCCTCTTCGATTCCATGGATGTCTTTATCAAATAAATGTACGTTTGTCTGGCATTCGGTGAGTCTCGAGATAGCCTAAAGCGGGCCTGTCCAACTCGCGGCTCGTTCCACCACTTCGCATTCCGTTAAGGTGGGCGGTAACGTTCTCCCACTACTTGACACGGTCGTACCGTCAGGCTTAAGCAGTGGGCGGTGACGTTCCCCCACTATTTGACACGGTTGACGGTCGCACCGCCGGAAGGCTTAACTGGCGGTCGAATGACCAGTTTTATATTTTTCATCTTACAATTATTGAAATTATAAAGTTGCTTACATAGAAATTGTTTCGATAAATTTCTTTATCCAAACACATATTGTGATAAAAATTGCACAAAATCTAAATGAACAAAGCCTTATCATTTTTGTCAGCTAAAACATTTTATTCGTTTTTAGTGCTCGGTAGGTTTAGTAGTAATGGGCGGTGACGTTCCCCCACTACTTGATTGACAGTAGGAGGACCGTGGCTCGCGACGCAAGAAGTTGGACAGACCTGCCGTCTAAAGTGTCAGTTCGATGGAATTTTGCGATTTGAACCACGTTTATATATACAATACAGTCGCGAGGATCCCTACAGGTGTGTATGTGTGCGCGTGTTCGTGTGTGTGCGTGTGTGTGCGTGCGTTTCGTTAAAGGGTTAAGGTGATGAGAGGAGGTCTACAACGACGATCGGCTTTAGATTGGAACGATCAAATGGTAATTGAGCTGATAATTTGTATACGTTCTCGTCGACCATGCATTTTATTCACATATTACAAAAAACGTTTTCTCATGGCGCACGGCTAATTGTAAGTGAGGAGCGTACCGTAATCTGCCCGTCTTTAATATTCTCCACTGTGTTTGTTTTATATATATATTTTTTTGTTTATTTTTTGGTTTGTCTCGCTAAACTTATAGAAGGAAGATCACTTTCTCGCATTCTCCTTTGATTCGTTCTCGATCGTGTCCTCGTGCTGCGATCGTAGGCGATCTGTCGATCGAGTGTCTCGACGGAAAACACACACACGCACACACGGGTGGAATCGATCATCGATCGGGCAGATATCGAGACACCCAGGCGATCTCGGATAGAATCTATGAAATCTCGGTGATTCGATAGCTTCGTCCTTTTCTGGCACACCTCCGGTCTTCTCCTTAATTCTCTCTTCTTCTTCTTTTTACATTTTCCTCCTCTTCGTTCCCTTCGCTACTTTTCGATCTCTTCGTGGTTACTCTCGAAGAACAGGAACTTCCACAATAAAATACAGACCACAGTGTTTCACGCGCTCTCTCTCTCTCTCTCTCTCTCTCTCTCTCTCTCTCTCTCTCTCTCTCTCTCTCTCTCTCTCTCTCACTCTCTCACGCGAAAGGTTCACGCTCTCTCTCACTTTCTCTCTCGTTGACGCAGTCACACGCTCACAGATCTAAAAGTCTATACTATTGTAGTATAATAATGTTCGTCCCCTATAATTGCGTAATCTTCGCAACACCGTCCATTCTCGTTTCGCTTCTCTACTGTATGGACATTATACGGTCTTTCTTTTTTTTTATTTCGTCGAATCGCGTTTTAATAGATTCCTCTCTTACTTCTAGGTAGTATAGGTAAATTTATGGGTGTACCTATATCTACCGAGTGCTGATATATAATGTATATGTACAATATACATGTACATGTATACCATTTATACCGGGGGTATACATGTACATATATATTTATATATACTTATTTGTATTTATATATTTATAATTAATATTATATACATATATGTATACATATATATTATATACATTACATATATGTATATATACATATATATATTTTTGTGTATGTGTGTGTGTATAATCACTTCGAGATGGTAATCATCGATCTACAATGTATGATTTCGTGTGCATGTATGTATGTCGGAGGTAGAAAAAATTATCGTTTGTATAAACAGATTCAAGCGAAGGAACGAAATACATTGTTTCAAATATATTCAATATCATTCCCCCTCTTGAATGAAAACATTCTCGGGAACACGTGTGATCGAGAACGTTCCCTGCATTGTCGCGATTTAAGAAAGCAAACATTTCAAAGAAGATAGAAAATATTTTTCACGCGTTATACGTGAAATCGTTGTGATTATCAGTGACAAATCCTTACGAGTTTCGACCATTGTAATTGCATGAACTATTTGAGGAAAATCGTGACGCAGATACAGTTCCAAATTCGTTTGATGGCGCTTCTGAATATTGCTTTATCACCGAAATCAATTTTTAGAAATGAGTAAACATTGGTATGTCCCGAAAATGTTGTACTTGAAAGGGACGATTCCTGAGGTCATTTGAAGTAACTTTTTCCTTTGCGAAAATGTTCTCCGTGGCTTTGTTCTCGAGTTATTAACGAAAAATGCGGCTACAATGGGCGGGTTCCGGCTCGGCTACGCCCATTGAACGCGACGCTGGCATTGGCCGGGGCGGATCCCATTCGCTGTAGCCACGCCCTGAATGATCCACGTTAATCGTTAATAACTCGAAAACGGTGCGGCGGAGAACATTTCCGCAAAGGAAAAAGTTACTTCAAATGACCCCAGGAACCTGTACAACATTTTTGGGACAGGCTGTAGAATAAAATTTCTTCCCTCTCTGGCGTTGGTATATGTATGTAACATGTTGCGCGTATCTAACAATAAGTAGATATTTCTGGGCTTTCTTTTATCTCCGACTGGTTCTCCGTGTGCTCGAGTATCTATGCTGTTTCTTCTTATCAATTAACGATCGTACGTCTCTACAACATAATGCAGTTTAGTGGGTGTTATTAAATATACATTTTAGAATTTGGTACTCTCGTCGAGACATTTCGTCGCGCGATACTTTTATCGTACTTTCGTTCTTCTTTCCTCGGTCTATTCTCTTCATCGAATTCTTTCCATCTGGTTTGCACCTTTATATTTTGTTTCGTACTATCAGATTTTCACTGGTATCCCCTTTACTTCGGCCCTGGGTTCTATCTCTGTATCCACTCGCCACTTTGCCCGCGATGTATTCAATTTGTTACTCGAAAGTTAAGAATCGCTTATACTATTTCTTTTTCTTTTTGTTAATAAGAAACAGAAATAACAGAACAAATGATGTAGTTTTAATGTGAACTGTGATTTGTGAAATATGTAATTTCGTCACTTAACAAATTCGAAAATCAGGGTTAGGACTTTCGTATACTATTAAATTTTAGATTAGATTTCTTGTGGCAACCATTTCATCTTTTTGGTCTCGCGAGTAATCATGAATTATTTTCGATAAATGACACTAATTGATTGTATTCGATAGTTTACAAATAATATCGAACAGCTTTAAGAATAATTCGTTTATAGGCTTGCGTTAAAATATTAGTCGATCATTCTGAACACTTCTTGTTAAGCTGTATGTAGATATTATACGTTTCAATTACAATTGAAAGTGTTATTTCTGTGCAATCAATAATGATTAATAATCAAGTCCAATTATTAGTTACAATTACAAGTAATTCATTTCCGTCGCAGAAGTCAGATTTCTATAATTTTCCGAAGATGTGTGTAGCTCTCTTGAAAGTCTCACTTATTTATGATATTAACAATTTCCGCTCTATTTAGTTTAGTTAATATCGACTGTAAACTCTTCTAAATATCTTTGTCATCTTTAAGAGCTATATACATTAGGAGTGAGGAACTAATGATCCAATAAAGAACACATTAATATTGAACAGTAACATACTGTAAGCTTCTATAATTCCTTAAATCCTCTTATTATAATTTTCATTTTAATTATAATTTTCATGGCACGAGGAGGAAGTAATGTACGGCTATTTATATTTTTATCGAGATTGAATGTTCAATTAGATAATTAATGTGTAGACACTCTGAATAGAATAAGTGATCCTAAACTTTTGAGTGGTAAAGCAGATTTCCTTTTGCATAAAGATGATTGTAAACTCTAAGTTGAAGAACCGGCGAGATGGATGCGCATTTTAGACTCCTTTCGATCGATATATTCTTTTCATATATTTTATATTTCTTCAAATGTAGATTGCTTTTTAGTAACACAACGTATGTAATATGTATTATGAAGATATTCAACAGTTATTCATCTATCACGACTCATAGAGTTTGTTATAAAATATTAATCAATTACACGAGTACCTTTCAATAAACTATATAACCATAAAAAAATGTTCAAAACATCGAAAGGCGTTATACCGAACTGTTAATGTAATATCATTTTTAAAATATGTCATCTTTGTCAACGGTACAATATTTTTATTCTCAATATTTCAATAATTTCTAACAAATGCCCTCATCATTAATTCTTTCACTCCACAACAATAACAAATTTTACAAACTCGTGCCAATTTTTTCAAGACAATATCTTTACAAGTGCAACAGCCTAATACAGCAAACATTGTTTAATATTTTGATTTATTAGAAAAACTATTTAAAGAATATTGCAATTTTGTATTCAACTTCCATATATAGATATTTTCAATTAGTGTTCCATCAATTTCACAGACAAGGTACTGCGAGTCAATGAACGATTATCTACGTTGAAATTATGAACACACCTTCGAACTGTGCAATATCCGTCGCAATCGATTGCCTCCGAAATTAGTATATATGGGTACAGTAACCCATCAATCCATCAATCATAACCCATCAAAGCAACGTCAGTTTAGTATGGCGCATTGTTTGGCACTGATCCTCCCCGATTCTTAATTTCGTAAATCAATTCTCAACTGAAAAAGAATGTGGTCGAATCTGTGTATGTAAGAGAATAAAACTCATTTGTTGCTAGCATTATAGCATATACATACAACAAATTGTATAGGTGCAACATCATACTGTATATCAGACCTGGGCAACTCTCCCCACTCCTAGATTCTCCCCGCCAAACTGTATTGTAAGAGGGGGATGGGGAGAGTAGGATCTCGAGGCAGAGCACGGTAGGGGCAATACGAAATAGTAGTGGGGCACCGCTACGTTGATAACGGAGGAATCGATACACTGAAATAGTTGATATCGGGGTAACCGGTACACTGGTAGTGGGAGAACCAGTACGTTGGTAGTGGGGAAACCGATACATTGAAATAGTTGATAGTGGAGGAACCGGTACACTGAAATAATTGATAGTGGGGGAACTGGTACGCTGGCAGTAGGGGAACTGATACACTGAAACAGTTGATAGTGGGGGACCGATACACTGAAATAGTTGATCGTGGGGGAACCGGTACACTGAAATAATTGATAGTGGGGGAACTGGTACACCGGAACTAGTACGCTGGCAGTGGGAGAACTGATGCACTGAAACAGTTGATAGTGGGGGCCCGATACACTGAAATAGTTTATAGTGAGGCAACCGTTACATTGAAATACTTGATAGCGGGGTAACCGGTACACTGGTAGTGGGGAAACCAATACACTGAAATAATTGATAGTGGGGAGAAATCGTTACACACATTGAAATACTTGATAGTAGTGCACTACTATCAATATACTGTATATATATACACTGAAACAGTCGTGAGGGAACCGTCACACTGGTAGTGGGGGAAGTGATACACTGGTACTAGGAGTTCGTGAGGCGACAGAGGGAAAGGTGCCCGGGCCTGGTGTATACTATAATAACATTTTCTGATCAAAACGATTTCTAACATGTGATTTATAAGATCTGACATTTGAGACGCAACAACCTAATGGTACCTCAGTGGCGTCGACTTTGAGCGAATTAGAGCAGAAGATGAGAGGTATGTAGACGTGGGAGATAAACGATTCGATGATCAAAGGGAAGGGAAACGGCGTCTGTCAGGCGGTGCCGAATCCATTGAAATGTTTGATGATTGTTTTGTCCGGAGCGAACCGTATGCATAAAACATGGACGCGGTTCGGTGTCGGAGGCTGCGCGGATCTTCTGTCGTTGTCGAATAGATAACAGCGTGCAACGAAGATACAACGAGGGAGGGGTTGGGGGTGAGGGGCGCGATGCTTTAGTTACAAGCTTGGGCTTCCCTGCTGTCGATCGATCGTCGGACCGAAAACGTCGATGCTCGATACACTTCTTAAGGCGGATGTTTTTCTCTTGCTTCGCTGTCCGAGTCGTTTTACACTCTTTCGATTCTCCCATGTTTCGCCGATCTATCGTCTGCACATGGCCACGATTGACTAAAATGTATATTGCAATATGAAGTTGGCAGTTTTCGTTACAACGCGATTTGAAGTCACATGGTCTTCTTGTGTGCACGCCCGTGCGATTCGATTCTTTTTTTGTCTTTCTTTTAATCGTCTCGACGACGATGACCACGGGTCATCTGATGACTTGCTGATTGACCGTGTCACTCTCATAGGAACATTTTCGTTCTCGGTATCCTCTCGTTTGCCCGCTGATCCTCTCAGATCAGTGCTCCACGGGTTAGTGCACGTAGCCGAGTCATCGATTACTCTTGTATCCATTATTTCCCGTACTTCCCGTTTCAGGGTATATTAATAATTATTACATAGGATTATTAGGATGGGTAGTACAAAACGATAGGAGATCGTATCGATGCAAAAATAATGTTACAGACCGAGATAATTAATTCTCTTTTTGAAACTTCGTTGCATGAAGGGAGCTTTTATAAACTGTGTTAATGTTTTTCCAATGAAAATTTTCCATTCTAGAAAATTTGAAGTTAGCCTACGATTATTTGTTGTTATTGCAAGTATAAAATTCTCCTTCACACGATGAAGCTTAAGAAAGTTCCAATATTGTTAGTGCAGTAAGTACAATTGAACACTCTGTAGAATAAAATCTTTTACTTTAGGTGCTCGTCGAACAAACTTTACTCTGCATTCTTCATTTATTTTTACATGTTGAAAAACTAAGAAACTTGTTGATACCATTGTTATTACCATTGTTGGTTGTTTTTATAATTAATTAGGAGAGTCAATGTTTATTTTTGTGTCTTGGTCTATCTAAAATTATTGAAATCCCAAAATCCTTAGGTTTGAATTTTTATTTAATCATCACGAATTTCTCGTAAAATACATTTTTAGTGAAATAGTTTTTATTTTGTAGTATATATATTACAAGATCTCTGTAAGAATTTGTTATGTTGTTTTTTACTAAGCCTCTCGGTGGCAAAGAGGAGGAAAGTAACTGTAGTTCCGATTTAAAATATTGCTACCTGGTATTGTAAAATTTTTTATACTTCAGAGTGTTTTCAATGGTCAATATTGAACAAACAATTTTCAATTACATTATTATACAATTTTTCAATTTTCACCATTCATATGTACAAAATATACTGGGAATTTATTAAGTAACGCTGGAAATGTTCTGAACGATGCCAGTAAATAAAAAATAAATTACAAAACCAATCACTTATATTTTTAGTATTTCTGGTGTGAGAATGCCATTAATGAAGTGTGGTAGAACCTCTTTTATCAAAATATAAACATGATATGCAGACGTACTAAACGTTTCAACTAATCGAACCATTTTTGGAAATTGATAGAAAGTTAAAAATTTTTAATTAGATATTTTCGATAGGTAAACAAGATCGGTAATGTTCAACGAAAATCTGAATGAATTCCTTAATATATACAGAAGGTTCTAAATGACATATAAGAAAAATAAGTGTCTCATTATTTAAAGATCCACTTATTCGAATACTTGTGGTCTGTTAATTCGGATAATCGAGGTTCTATAGTAATAAGGATATTTCAAATGAAAATGATCCTATATATGGACTCCTTTAAACGTTTTTTAATTTCATTAGTCAACGTTCTTAACACGTATAATTCACAATCAATGAAAAGACTGTATTAACAAAATTTCTTGACTGAATCTCGTTGTATTTCGTTCATTGTTCACGTTGAACAGATATAACAATAAGTTATGCCAATTTCTTCAATGTTAAACTCTAACTTCCACGGATTAACACTGACTCACGGTTCCAATATGGCGTCCACTAACCTATGGAGTACTGTACCACGTGACAAATTTTTACGCTAAGGCGTTACAAGAAATCATTGGTCCGAACCGAAAGATGGGCATCTAATAACAAATTCTCGACGCTTGGCAATTGAAAAGTTTCATTTTGAGCAATTACGTGTTTTTTTTCTAACCTTTGATTTTTATCGAATAACCGGTTCACCATGCAGAGTGGCGACGCGACACTTCTACGTATGAACGACACACGTTGCGACGCAGACGGTTTTTTCGTCACGTAAATCTCCGTACAAACTTTATCAGCGAATTTTGCAGCTAAAAAAAGGAATTTTATATAACGAGGAGTAATACTCCATAAAATACTAAAATGTACTCGGGAAGTACATACATATATCAATATGTCCAATTTCTATGCAAAAAACAAATTGTCAGTGCCAATTATAATCATCTACATTCATAAATTATTTGAATGTTTTACTGTATTAAATATAATCATTTATATAATTTAATTTATAAGATTCTCAATGATTGTGCACTATCAAACAATTAAGTTAAACCACTTTTTGTTGTTAAACATTCGTTGAATTATAGTATGAAGTTATAAATTATAATGTGCTCCAAAAATAGGTGAATTTTTTTGGATCCCGTGACATCATCCTTAGACGTACTTTCAGGATATTCAGGTACTTTCAAATATCAAAATTATACTGATGAAGCTCGTACGGAAATCCGTGGTCCAGTTAATTTCGAATTGCGTACACGACTTTGCATGCTGATCGTTTATAGTTGAGATCAAGAACTGCGTATAGATCCGAACGTCGTAGTCATCGTCGTCAATATTATCATTCGAGTCTCTTTGGAACATATTCTCACTCGCTGCATACCAATCATCCAACACGCTTTCCACGATTAATCGAATATGACTGTATATATGTATATATAATATAATATATGCGTATATATATACTCATGCATATATATGTGTATATAATATGTATGAGTTTATAATATACATATATAGTATGTATATACATATATACTTCTCGAGTCCTTCTCTCACCTATTGTTTCCGGTTTCAAACATTAGCTACCGATCGAACGGACAAACGTACGTACTCACTTCGGTCCCCCGACGTGCCTCTCTCTCTCTGTCTCTCTCTCTTTCTCTCTCTCACACACACTCTCTCTCTCTCGCGCTCTCTCTCTCTCCAGTCTACTTTATTTTGTTTTTATTCCCCTATACTTTAAAAGTGATTTACCTAAATATGTGCGAACAGTCACATTCTCGTGTGTACTACATTTTTTGCGTATATATATTTATATATATATATAATATGTATATATATGTATATATATAATATGTATATATTACTTCGCAATAGGTACTCTCTTTTTTTTTTCTTTAACGAATACAATCGCTCTGTATAAAACTTGTATTTACAAGATGATCGATTTGTATAGTATTTAGTAGGTTCCTATTCATTTTGCTTCGCTCTCGTCCTTTTCATTTCCGGTTTC
The DNA here is from genome assembly GCF_051020765.1 of Lasioglossum baleicum. NCBI lineage: Eukaryota > Metazoa > Arthropoda > Insecta > Hymenoptera > Halictidae > Lasioglossum > Lasioglossum baleicum. The sequence continues at coordinate 5,323,443 of NC_134946.1, read as the reverse complement.
ACTTCTCCCCTCTCTCTCTCTCTCGCTCTCTCTCCTTCACACTTATTCTTTTCTCCCACTCTCACGTAATCCCCAGATGCTCGCGCGTCGATGGTGCTCTTTCGGTGATTAACGATATTATTTATAATTTATATCTATATGTGTATATATATTTATATGTATATACATATGCACACGTACAGACCGTATACATATATACGTACATATACATATATGTATACATTTATATATTCCGGTAATATAATTACGCGATATACTATGTAGGTGCCCGCAGATAACGCGAATTCTGTGTCTCATCAACGAATTTTTTTGCAAACTCTTTTAATGTTTTCTTTTTTCTGTTTCTTCGTCTTCATCCTGCCAGAGGACAAGAGATCTTCGTAAATTTTGTGAATCTCCTTTAAAATGTTTTCATACATGTACAGGGTGTTCGGCGAACGATGGAGGAAAATCGAAGAGACGATTCCTTGTTTAAACTTAAGGCGAGAATCAAGGGGAAAATTGTGGTGATTTCGGCTTCGTTTGTAAGTTATTAACATTCTCGGAGAATTCTAATAGTTGATGACGCAGAAGTACAGCCGAAGTCACATTTTGTCGTTCTTGGTTTTCGTTTTATATGTGAAATCATCTTTTAAATTTTGTCGTTCTTGATTTTCGTTTTATATGTGAAATCATCTTTTAAATTTTCTCTCAATTGTTGCTGAACGCACACACTCTCTCTCACTCTCTCTTCCATAGCATATATATATATATATGTATATATATTTATATTTACATATATGTACATGTACGAGCACATGTATATATATATTTATACATATACATATAACAGTATCAATAATAATAATAACAATAGTAATAATAATCATAGAAGTAATAATAATAATAATTGACCGTGGTCGGTTCGGAGGAACTGGCGCGCAGATTCGAGGCAGGTGTTGCTGAATTAATGAGGATGAATCGTTTCGAGAATTTTTGAAGAATCATCTCGTTGAAAGCGTTCCAAAGATCAACGGTTCTTGGTATTGTGTACATAGTTGGGCATCTAGGGGTAGCGTTAGTCGATCATTGACCAAATCGATTTTTCGAGTTACACGGTATTATTCTATACATACAACCGTTGCTTCTGTAAAATTCGATTTTTCTGTTAGAACGTTTTCAAGAGTCCTCTTTGCAATTGGCCGAAAAGGATTCAGTTTCATTTTACTCGGTTTAACCCTCGAACACTGGAGCCATATTGACATGCACCTCTTAATACAACAGTTCCAGCTTTTCAAGAACTTGTTTTACCCCTCGCTGCGAGTTCTAGGCCCATGCCAGAGTCATTTCTGACTCACACCGATATTTCACTAGTACAGTTTTAGTCCGATATAACACGACGGTTCGGAACCGTTTTTAACACCTGGGAGTTACGAATGACTCCGGCATAGCATACGGAGGGTTAACAAAAGAAAAAATATGAAGAGAACCTTTGTATATATACAATATTCGCACACGAGTATAATGTAAACCTATACGTAGGTATTGCGGTTTACTTTGATCCACGTTTGGTACACATGTTACCGCATCCTGTGTCCGAAGGTTAGCAATGCTCGATCTGTGATCTACGTAATTATGTATATCTTGATCGTGCAGGTTGTTTCATCCGAAGCATAGTAGTATAAGCATTTTATTTGTAATTACACCGTCACATTTTTCAATAACCATTTGTGAAACACGAATTATTTCGGATTCGAAAGTTCTTAAATTTTCCATTGTTTCAAATTGTGTTTATTCAAATGATCGGTAAGTTTCTATTGTGAAAAAAGCACTGGCGTTTCTGGAGAACACTTTACACTATCTCTCGAGACCTTGCAGGAAATACTTAAGAGGTTCTGCTTCTCGTGGAGCATCTTATGCAAGGTGTGTCACGAAAAATCTATTTACGTTTTTTTCGACTATTTACAATTACCGTCGTACATTGTTCGAGTATTCTTTTTTTTGGAAATTTATATTATTTATTAAATCTGTTCGGAACTCAATGTGGATTTGCGAGACTTGACAAAGTGTAACCGTCAAAAGAATTGAATACTTAAAAAGCAGTAGGTACACTTCGCGCTCTAAACATTCGCTGTAGGAATTTCCACTGCTTATAGATGAATGATATGTGGCTAGAATATGCTACCGTCGTCGTAGCCCTGAGAATGTAGGCTCTGGTCAACCGAAGTTGAAACTTTAAGTGAAGTCAAGTCAATCGGATACAACTACGTCGCATGCAATCGTGTACGATATTGTAAACAGTATAAAAGTGATTGTAGCGCATTGGAATCAAAGATGATGTATCCTGCACCGCGTATTACACATAATTCCTTTAACCAAAAGACGGAACTTAACCGTTGGTAGACACAACTATAAAATTTTGCAACCAACTGTATTATTTAGGAATAAATCTCTGTTCGCTCACGGAAAATGGACAGCATCTCTAATTCGTCGCTTGAGAGAAAGAAAGAAAACGAGCAGGTTCCCTAATTCGATTATCCCGTCGGCTGTTTCATTTCTATTGTTAGGTAAAACTCGTTTAAGCTTAGCCTAACCTATTATGGTTTCCCACTAGCTATGGAAGAGCTTTCTCTCGAGTGACTGTTCTTTTTCGGTACGTGCCAGTTCCTCGTGTAGACGCGCACACACGGCTCATAGATCTCCAACGGAAATAATAGGCACACGTACATAACGTACATACGTACAAACACGTGGGGCATGCATGAATGCATACGTGATATACGTATGAATAAATGCATATAGACACTATAAAATATATCACAACGATAAAACGCTAATTTTACCATTTTTTACTCTCTCTCTCTCTGTCTCACACACGTTCGCCGATCCCTTCACGCTATAATAGAGACTCCAATTAGATAACGGATGTACAATTATATATAAATTGCATTAATAATGCTTCCGGTGGGGCGGACGTGGAAGTATCTCGATACTTACATTATATATGTAATCGTAATGCGTGCGGATAGAAGAGACGGACACGAGGGTCAAGAATGTTAATGCGCGTCCCGTCGCCACCCCGCGTGGACCGGCTGAGAATCGATTTCCGTCCCTTCTTTCCCGTTTCCCGTCCGCCATGTTTTCCCGTTGTTCGCGCGCGTCCGCCGCGCGGCGAGACGAATACAATATCCTTTTCCCGCCGTATATATATATATATATATATATATATATATATATATATATATATGTATGTATGTATGTATATATATATATCCGCCAAAAATAATAAAGTGTGGATGGGCGAGTGCCACGAGAAAGCGGTCCTCGCGACGAGATTCGGGCCGGGCCGGGTCGGGCGCGGCGTCGCTAATGGCCGTCGTTAATCGAGAAACGTATCCTTAACCTGTGCAACGATGCGGCCCTCGGGGTCGGCAACGGGACGGCAAAAACACGAACTTCCCTCGGCCACTTCTTCCGTATACATTCGAGGGGGATGGCGACCAAGGAGATCCTCTAGCAAGATTACCTACTTTTATAAAGAATTCTCGCGGAGTACCAAGGCAAGAAGCTCCTTATTAAATGCACAATGAGCAAAGAGCGTCTGGCAAACGGACTGTTTGGCGATTGCAGAGAAGAGTGGGCGGCGGAGACCGGTGGAAGAGAGAACGGGGTGCGCGGAAACGTAGGGGTGGGAGGGGGGGGAGAGAGAAAAGAGAGGAACGAGGTACCGTGAATCGAGCGAGTGGGAGAGAAACAGATATGTTCTCGGAGACAGAGGGGTGAAAGAGGGTGGGTTGGGCGTGTCAGCTGGTCGATATCCTGAATGGCAAGCTTCCACGACCCAGTCTGCAGCCAGCAACCACGCTGGAAGAGACAGAAGAGGGAAAAAGGGGATGAGATGAGGCACGAGAGAACGATGGAGATAGGGGATAGGGGATAGAGAGCTAGCGGGGCGAAGAATGAGAGAACTAGAGACGCGTGTAGGGGTGTATGCGACGGGAATCTGGCGGATTCACGTCGGTATGCGTTCCCATGAGTGCAGGGAAACGCGCCGTCTGTGAACGAGCGAGAGAGGTGCGCGCACACACACATATACATACACGTACACAGAGAGTGAGAAAGAGAGAGAGAGAGAGAGAGAGAGTGCGACGGGAATGGAAAAACGCGCGCAGGCAGCATGGAGTATCCAAAAGACGGAAGTAGAACGGCATACAATTGGCGTTAATTAACTCAGCAAAAACGTACCGACGGAACAGCTACCCGGGGAAGACGAAGAGTCTCTCCACGGAAGCACCGCGCCGCGGTTGTACGTGAGTTCGAGGCCGAAGCTGAACCACCGGCGAGGATAAACGCGATCGCGACACATTCTCCGGGTCGCGTTCGTTCTCTGATAACCACTGGGGGCCTTGTTCTCTCCTGGATGGGACTTTTGTTCGAACGATTCAGCCGGATTTCACGCGAAAAACTTTCAGTCAGAAAGAAAGACGACTCCGAGGGGTGGGGGGGGGGTCTCTTTTTCTAAGCTTCTTATTCTCGCTCGCTCTTTCTCTCTCCCTCTCTCTCCCTCTCTCTCTCTCCTGTTTTGCTCCCTTTCTGGCCTGTTCGCGGCGATGTATCCCGTGATCTTCCGCACTCGCATGGGAAACTAGAATCGTTTTGTTCGAATTCGACCGAGAGAAACATGCTCCTTCCATCCGACCATCAACGGTTCGGACAAAGAAATTCGTGGGAATACATGTGTATTATATTCGAGAGCGTGGTCGCCTTGGCTCGCCATCCGTCTCGAGCTACAACTCGATTCGGACTAACGTTACATCCAATCGAATCGTACGTCCCGGGGAGCGTATATCTCTACGTAAACATTATCATCGCGACTACGTAGTTACAAGGGCTAAGGTAACTCCCCGTTTTTGTTGAGCCACGTACACGAACACGTACAGGGTGGTCGCGCGTCGCGACGATTCCACGGAAGTTACACGATTCCGAGGTTGGATCGCGGTTTTTGTGACAGAGAAGTGACGGAAATTACAAAAGTCTTCGCGTTTCGTCCGACGAGATTCTCCTATAAATGGTAAAAAACTGGTATAAAATGAAACGGACACATAACGTTCGTGGCAATAAAAAAGACGTTCGTGAATATCGGCTCCGCCTCGAAATGATGCGACTCGCGTCGAAGGCTGTATTTTTTTTTGTGTGTTCTTTGCTTGTCTGTTTGTTTGTTTGTTTATTTGTTTGTTTATTCGTTTGCCCGTGCTTAGGGTATTGCAGTTCCTTGGTTGTCGATTCTCTTAGAACGTTCGCTCGCGACAAAATTTCGATCGTGCTCACGGGGCGGCGCGTCAAGGATCATGCCACCGTCGACGCGCGGATAATCGTGTACGTGTGTCTCTGCACGAAATTGTGTGCCTAACACGGGTGCGCGTGTATGCGAGTTTCGCGCATACGTACGGGCACCGCATCCCCCTTACATACACTGATACTTAGAATGTACTTACTTAACGTATTAAGTCGCGCCAGTCTCCGGTAGTGAACCGTATTATATTTTTGTTTTTCCTCGTCTTCGATCGAAATAAAAACCATCCTCGGCTCGCTTGTACAACTTTTTTCTCGATTTTCTCTCTCTCTCTCTCTCTTTCGCTAGAGACACGCATACCGCACACGCATACACGTAGGACAGTAAACGCTCATACGCAAGCACGCACGCATACACACACACTCACATATGCAATCGCCCATGCCGTATATTCCCGATTCACGCGACTCTTTTCTCTTTTCCTTGATCTTATACACGCGAGCGCCATTCGAGCGACGATCGGCTGATTCTTGATCGTTTCTCTAGAGTGTCATCATGGCTGTTTGCGTTCTATGTTCTCAATTTTTTTTCTCCGGGATGAATATTTTCCCTCCGTCGGTCGGTGTCCCAATTCGAGCATTGCAATTTCTCTTACGTTTAGTTAACTTTACTATATTTATAATATGTATGTATATAATGGTAGCTAAATTGACAAGTGTTTATATCGAAGGTATTCTCTCTCTCTCTCTCTCTCTCTCTCTCTCTCTCTTTCTTCCCTTTTGTTTAAGAGCTACGTACCTAGACTGGCAATGTGTTAAAGGTATGCACGCTCGTGGAATTCGCCGTTCAGTGAATTTCGTTTCTCGTTGCTCTCTCCTATCTCTCCTTCCTGCTACTTCGGTCTCTCCGATCGCGTACGAAGCCTGTTTCCGTTGCGGCGCGCCGCGGCGCTGCAACACGCTGCACCGCGCTGCGCGCATCGCATGTCGTCACGCGATCGAACATCTCTCCACGTGGGTCTTTCCGGAAGTCAGCGAGCAGGGGAAACCGCGGGAATCGAAGATCACTTCGCAGGGGAATCTTACGAACGGAATTGTACGGTTGAAATAGTCACGAAGTAGTCACAGCGCGCGGTTTTTAGTTGTCCGGCATATCATATCGGTCTGACCGACGACTGTCTTTTTGTTTTATCGGCTAATCGAAGCACCGCTCGTTCTCGGAATCTCCAGCGACGTTTCTTTGGTCTGACACTTTCCCATTAATCGCTCTCGCCTTCTCACCACTTTCTATATACTTTTCTCCCTTGTCATCTGTTTCTCTCATTGTTTCTATTTAATAATCGTCGATTCTCCGAGGGTTAACTTATACAATTCTTCTACCTGCTTTCGTCTCGTAATAATCACAGCGTTATTTTTAGTCCGTTCCTCTCCCGCGGAACATATTAATTTCTGATTTTCGTAATTCTCTAGTTCTTCTCGCGAACTGATCTCACCATCTGCCCCAGCCTTAGTTCCTTTTCGATTTGTTTCTTTTGTTGTTTGTTGTTTGTATGCGCGTGTATGAGTATGTGTGTGAGGTGTGTGTTTACACGTGTCTCTCCGTGACCGTGTTTACGGTGTGTATGCGTACGTGGGTTTATGTCGGTTTGTTTGTTTGTTTGGTTTTTTTTTTTTTTAATACTTTCGTCTCTGTCTTTGATTGCACGTCCGTTTAAATGGCACGCGCGCGCACCGATCGTCCCGTTTCGCCGTTTACTTCGCCTCCTCGAGAAGCACCAGATCGTCCGCCACGACGTCGCTGATGTGCAGATATATGATCCAATACATTAGGTTGAAACAGACGAAGCATACCGGGAACACGATGCGGGAATACTTGTCGATATCCGACGGCGTAATACCTGGCAACAGAGGAGAATCAATGTATTATCCTATTCCTTTTAACGCTGAAATCGGAAACCAGCATTCCCTTCTTGTAGGTACATTGAACGGGATCGGTAACGCGATTACAGCGCAGATGTGGATACGATTTTATCATGGTTCGATTGGTCGATCCCTAGTCTCTACTTCCCATTAGCTCAACCCCTTCTACTGGTTTCACACGTAGCATTTATGAAAGAGAAAAATAGTATTGCATATACAGGGTGTCTCACGTAACACTTTTCACGATTTTTCAATTAAGTCCTTGCGATAATCTGACACAAAAATATTTCAAACAGAAGTCGATCAGTTTTCGATTGGCTATACGTTGCAATAAAAAATGTTCGAAAATTTTCTTTGTAATTATTGCCAAGGCTACCTTCATGTTTTAAAATGGTACTTCAAGGTCATCCGTAGGTCGTTGAATTCGTCTTGATACGGGCTATAATACATACTGTCAAGTAAAAAATAAAAAGTGCCATTTTAAAAAATGAAGGTAGCCTTGACAATACTAAAAAAAAATTTCGAACTTTTGTTTATCGCAATGTATAGACAATCGAAAACTGATCTACTTTTGTTTAAAATATCTTTTTGCCAGATTATCGCAAGTACTTGAAAAATCGTGAAAAGTGTTACGTGGGACACCCTGTATATCTCTTTCTTAATTGTATTCATTAGATTTAATATAATTGAATAATATTTAAAAGTCGGTACACACGAGTATTTGTATGAACATTTTTGACTCCAGATTAATTTTATAGTCTTATTCTATTTTCTGCTTGTATGATTAGTATAGGTGTTGCATGAAATTGCAATTTTTGTATTCTTTATTTTGTCAATTTCATTTAAAAGTCACACAAAAATCTCACTGAAAGCAGTTTAAAAAATTGTCAAACGGCGCCATCGCGCTTCTCTAATCAATCATAATACAGCTTCTACAGGGTGTCCCAAAATTCGTGAAAATCCCGAAAGGGGGTGGTTCCTCACACCATTTCAAGCGACATTTTCCTTTGCAAAAATGTTATCCGCGGCTTTGTTTAGGAGTTATTAACGAAAAACACGGACCAATCAGAGCGGGACCTAGACGCGAGTTGCCACAGTCGACTCGGCGCGCCAAGTGTCTATTGGCCGACTGTGGCAACTCGCGTCTAGGTCCCGCTCTGATTGGTCCGTGTTTTTCGTTAATAACTCCTAAACAAAGCCGCGGATAACATTTTTGCAAAGGAAAATGTCGCTTGAAATGGTGTGAGGAACCACCCCCTTTCGGGATTTTCACGAATTTTGGGACACCCTGTATAAAGGGTGACAGTAAAGACACACATTTACAAAATCCGATAGTCGGAACAGGATTATGTTTATATATTTCATTAATTCTGCGGATTGATTAACGCATAAATCGAGTTTCAGTTGCTATCTGGAGTTTGATACTTGAAGTGCATTTTATTGAAAAGAGCTATCCAATATCTCTGGTTGCTGGGGAATTTTAGTGCCGAAACTTTTATAAGCGTCTCAAATGATTTAATTAAAATTTTCCGGTGGAAGTTCTCCCGCGTTCTTCGTATCGAACATAGGCAGAGCTTAAACACGGGCTTCGGTGGTTAAAAGGTTTACGTAATACACAAATGAAAGGTGAAACAATCAGAGCAAGAAACGATTTTCTGCTTCAGCAACGAGAGAGCGATTTACTTCGTTCTTTTTCTTTCTGTTTAATGCGAAAACAAAGGATTACGTGCGTTCGCGAGACGTTGTATCCATTAAGAAAGATTGCTTCTATTCGTAGCGTTTTTATTTTCACTGGAATGAGTTATTGCGTTTAGTGGAATGAAAAGTTGTTGTTCGCTTTAGCAGAGACCGTTTGCGTTCTCTTCGCTCTCATAATCGATAGTGCAGTTGCCCGAAATTGGTACTTCTTTTTGTGCGTATTTAATGTATATTTAAAATTATATCTTTAAAGAAATATTCTCTGCAGCAATTTTTTCGAAAAGAAAGCTTTACATCAATGAATTTTATTCTCAATCAACATGTTGTACCACCAGTTGCTGATCACTTTGTATAATTAAGATATTTAGAACAATTTGCTGCTTTGTTTATCAATTTTTCGAAACGTACTTTTGGAGATACTTCTTCTGGAAATTGTTCCTAATGTAACAACTGTTTATTCAATTTGACCGCCATTAAATTATATAATTAATTATATAACAATAATGATTATATTATAATTACGATTTTGATATTATGAGTAAAAATGTAAACAAATGACGTAATTTGTGAAATTTCAGCGACTTGTATAACGATAGGTAATAAACAGTAAAATTCTGTATAAATAAAAAAAAAGTTTAGTGATTCGAATTGAAATTTTGTTGAAATTGTGTGTGAAACAGTCAACAAGTTTTTACATACGTTCTTATTAGAATGGGGTGTGTTTGCACCCCTGTACCAGAGTTGGGCATTAATCGATTAAAATTTTAATCATGATTGATTGGTTAATGTATACTATGAAAAAAAGAAATCATCGAAAAATCGACGAAAACATAAAAGCACGTAAACAGAGTTGTCAGAGTTTGTATTATATATAGACCAAAAGACAATACACCTAAATTCAGGTGTGTTACTTAAATCGTGTATAACTTAAATCGTTAACCGCAATTAACGATTAATAAATATTTAATCGTTAACCGCAATTTTTTAACGGCTAAACTAGAAGATTAAATGCTAATTGCGATTAACGATTGAAGTAGAAATTTAGTCGTCAATCGTCGATTAAATTTTTTCCTAACTCTGTCCTAAAACTTTTTAGCCATGGGCCATAGACATAAAAAAGATTATGAAATAATCGTCGGTAGATAATATACATATATTAAGGTAAAACCCCCCTGTTGAGGGGGGGACGTATTCGTACCATAAAGTTTGCTGATATCCTTTCCAGGATGAATGAGATGTTGCGGCGCGGGCGCTGCCTCCTCGTCGGCTCGTCCATTTATGGTGTTCTCGAGTGTCCCACCTTTGCTATGTGCCTTTGGGTCGTGTACCTTGAACCGCACCTCCTGGACAACACGGGACCACTTACAAGAGACACGGCAGTTCGGCGTGGGGTGTCCTTCTCCGAGGAGAACCCCTTACTTTGATAGATTGGCATGCGACATCGAGGATAGGCTAACGTGTTTTTTACTATTCCTTCGTCTCTTTCTCTCTTATTCGATTCAACTAGACTACTTAACCCTCGAATGGCGAATTGCGCGTGGTTAAGACTAGTAATCATCAAAATAATCAAGACATTTAATTTATTTTAGTTCAGATCGTAGCCACATTCATATTGATTAAGATATTTCCCAATTTGTTTGTTTGCAATCAGCAGAAGGATTATGCTGATGGCAGCAAAGAATTATGGCAGCCATTAATACGCATTTTTTCTAAAACATACTCTACAAAAAATTCTATGACGTAATCATGTAATTTTGCTTGTTTCTAGCAAAACAAATAATTGATATGCTCCAAATATACAGGATGTTTCAGCTGAAGGAGGCCACCTAAATATCTCCTTCAGTTTTGATGTCACAAAAAATATTTATGGCATAATTTAAATGGTATCGAAGGAGAAGTATCACAGAAGAACAATTTCTTTTGTTCAGTTATTTTTTCATAGTTTTTTCAAGGTCATTGTTATTATTTTATCGGGAAAACTTATTCTTTTTTATTCCATCTTATAGCGGCTGAAAAAAATACATTTGAATATCCTTAAGTCATTAACAAGATGAAATAAAAAAAGATAAGTTCTCCCGATAAAAAATAACGATGACCTTGAAAAAACTATGAAAAAAACCGGACAAAAAAAATTATACTTCTACGATATTCCTAATCGATACCGTTTAAATTATGCCATAAATATCTTTTTTGTACGATTAAAAATAAAGGAGATATTTTGGTGGCCTTCTTCAGCTGAGACACCCTGTATATGCAGAAAGTTTAATCGTTCTTCACGAAAAAAAATTGCTAGAAATTGGTAAAAAAAAATGACGTTCAATTGCATAAAACTTCGGAGGTAACCACGCGATTCAGCAACTGAAACATCAGAAAAACTCACCTGACTGTGAACAGAGATCGATTTTTACAATTCCCCGGTTTGATTCAGTGTATTCATTGTCCCTCGAACCCGTGTTTAGAAGGGTAATTGGATTTACTTGCGGTGTGCAGGGTGCTCGCCGCATTAATGCTCGTTCCGTGCTCGCGTTTAATCACGTTTGAAAGTAGGAAATAGAGGAGGATACTAACGACGTCGTTTTTGTCCACGCGTCATTTTCATTAATGTCGCCGGTTGCTATTTTTCCAAACCCGTAAAAACGCCGGATGAAATGAGCAAGCGACGTCGCGCGCCAGGGAACCCCGGAGCGGCTTGCGAGCGCCCGTGCGATTTCAAAGAACAAGTTCGTCCGGAATTAATTAAAATGCCTTATTCGGGCGACATTTAAAGCGATACATCGGCCACTGTCCGGCCCGGTCCGTCCGCCTCCTTTCCCGACCTTCTTCTCTTCACCCCCTGTCGCATCCACGCCCCCCCTTTCATATTTTCCGTACCCGTTTCACAATCCCCGAGATTAAAAGAAAATTTATAGTGCATCGCTTCGTTCCCGTGCGCGAGACCCGTCTCCGAATGGAAATTCATTTCACCGAACCTTTTAGCTTTTGACCTTTCCGCGATTCGTTCATATATATTTTTTTTTATTTCTTTGTTTCTCGAGTGAGAGGAAAAAACAATATTTTCGGGCAGAGAAGGTTTGAACCGGGGATCTCGAACGCGAGATCGCGGCCAACTTCGCGGTGAATTGGTGGTGTATGGCCATTGAACGATGGCTCGAGAGGACGGGGGTGGAGCGAGGGAGTAGTCTAAAAAATAGCAGCAACGAGGAGATACCGCAGAATACGAGACGCGTTCGCTTCCCGTTGGAATCAGAAATTTTTGTTCAATTTTCCTCGCGACAAATACGGCGTAATTGCACTTATCTTTGCTTCTTGATGGTAGGAGAGTAGTCGAGTGTTTACAATTCGGATGGCACAGTAGAACCTCGCTGGTTGCACGGAATGGGACTTGCCGAAAATGCAACTTCTTCCTCACTGTCACTTCACGACTCCCACTACCAGTGTACCGCACCCCCACTATCAACTATTTCGTATTCCCTCTACTGTGCTTTGCCTCGCGTGACTGCGAGCGAGTAACCTAACGTTGCCACCTCAAATATCTTTGTTCTTTTTAAAGATACGTCAAATGTCTGAAGGACAAAGTTGAGTGGTTCTCAGTGGGGCTCACATGATACCCAGGGGTAGGGTGAAGCGTCTCACAGTAATCCGGGTTCCCGATCTAGCAGTTGATTTAGTAAATAAAGACTTGTCTCATATCGGTATTTAATGCATCTACATCATTATTGAATACTAATGAAATTTGTCGATCGAAAAATTTACTAATTTCAAAACGAATCCAACGATCTACATCGTTATCTCAATGAACTGCTGGATCGGCCACCCAGACCACTGTAAGTGTTGCAGAACTTCTAACAGAACATGGAGGGAGTCACTGGTGTGCAACGAACGAGGTTCTACTGTAAATGTTTGAAGCAAAAAATCTGTTGGAATCGAATATTTGAACCTCGGTTAAAAAGCCATTCCGCGGTTAAAGCTTTTCGTGACAGGCTATTGGGTACGGGCAAGCTCGGAAAGGGAGGAATTCATGAAATGTAGCAAGAAAAGCGAGCGAGACTTTTTTTCGTACATCGTCGCGGATTTGCATTTAACAGGCACGGTCTCGTGTTCGTTCGGTACCTCCTCCTAGATGGCAAACATGAATCAAAAGAATCGATCGATGAAGAGGCAAAGTAACAGCATCGATTCGCCTGGGTAACGGTGAACTTCTACCGGGTCTGTGAGAACCGTCGAAATTTCATCGGCCTACATAGCGAAAGGCGCAAATGTGTGATCATGTCGACGGCAACAGAAAGATTCTAATTGGAAAGAAAGACAAAAGGGATGTGACAGGTTGGCCGATGTTACTCACAGTTTGCTTAGGCGCGTGGTCTCCGTGATCACCGGGTACTCCGGGCGGTCCTGGATTCTCTCTCGCCGCCTTCATACTTTCTGCTATTTTTTGGAAGCGATTCTTCCTCATTTGGATCCTCTTTGCCATGTAGCCCACCGTGGCGTATTCTGCGAAGTCAGAGAACCCACGCAAATAATGAGATATGACAAGGCTGGAACAATGACGCAGCGAGGAGGCAATGTCGCCGTTTCTGTGCCACTGAATGAATTCATCCTTTTTTGCGACGAGGAGGATCAGACTCTGATCCTTTTACCAAAGAATAAACGTATAGCCGGTCACGAGAGTCCACATACTCCTATTGAATCTCAAAATTAAAGAGAGGTGAAGATTTTGCGCGACTATTCATCGACCTTCGAATTCGACAGAGAAGGTTCATGAACACTCATACTTTTCTTAACATAAATATACAGTAATCACTCTGTGTTTGGCAAACAGATGTACACGATTTTGTATTTCTTTAATACGTTTAAATGTTATAGATTTTTATATGTTTCTGTTTTCATTTTTTTTTTCTTTAAGTTTATTTGAAATCTTTCTCTTGGAAAAACCTTTATTCCTTTGTTTCAAATTTTACGTATGCAGACTTTTGCGACTAATTGTATGTATGTACGTTTACCAACTGTATTTATTGAGTGAGATGTGTGTTCTTCGCTTAGTCAGGATTACAGTGTTAACTTTGTACCTGTGCTAAAAACAGATTTTGTCAATGAAACCTGAAGATAACACTTATACAGGATGGGAAGGTAGTCATTCCTTATTTTTAAATTCTTATATGCGATACATTGTTTCGTTGTGTCGTGTATGTTGCTGTTCATGCTGCATTTAGTGTCTCCGAATCACTATGAAATTCTCGAGAAAATAGGATAACAAAAAGTGACTTTTACATGTGAAAATTGCGAGGAAATATTTTGTGAAAAAGTAAAGAAGAGTACAAGAGTATTTCGGGTCTACATAATTCTCGATGCACCCTTATTGTCTCTTGAGAAAGGAATAAAAAATGATAAAGAACGAGGTGTGTCAGCTTCCATGCTGTTTTGAATAAATGAAAAATGAATCGGGAACGCGCGCTCACGAAAAAAAGAAAAGAAATGGTTAACAACGAAACGAAGCGGTCGATTGAAACGTTGAATTGCCAGCAGATTTCACAGGGGGTCTGAAATACTGAAAACAGCAGGAATGATGACATACACGATGCAACGAGACAATATACATCTCATTCGAATACCTGCATCACACATTATCGAATGTAAGGTAAATCACCAGGGTTAGATTTAATAACAACGCCGTTAAAACGCGCCGAGTCACGTCCATTCACACCATCATTACCCTGATTAATCGTCCACAATTGGTCCATGGAGTGGACAATTACATACAATAGTTTGTAAGCATCAATGCTATCCCTATTGCTTCCCTTTTGTTGTTTCAACGACTGTTTGCACCATGAAGGCGAATGACTGTTAATATCATTACTATAAAAATTTCGAAATACGGAGTGACGCCTCATCCATTTTGTAGTCCCTAGGCGAACCAAGTCTTCGCGTGCGACCAACTATCAACTGTAGCCGCGAATTCATTTTTTTCCATGCGAAAGCGAGTGAAATACATTTTGGCCGAGTATTGTTACCAACTGGACAAGGTGTAACGAGCTCGTCAAATTTTCGCCCGGAGAAAAACATTTCGGCACACACGTTTAACACCTTGAAAAATTTCGAAGAGACACACGTACAGAAGCGAATACTACACGAAGGTTATTTCTGCTGGTCTCATTGCGTGTTCTGTTAATTGCACTGAATCCTAATATAGGCTGACATGTATACACGCTTGAGCCCTTTGGAGTCCAGAGTAAGGCCTGGTTAGATCTCGCTTCATCAATGATGCCGCACTGCAGGATGGTAATTTCACCAGTTCGCTATACCTTGTTCAACATCCAACCAAGAACACATACAAGGTGTGTCAGTCGACTCTATCACCTCAAATTAACTGTAAACCGTTTGGTATATGAAACACGTTTGCAAAAGTCGTGCGGCGCGGCTTCCGTTATAATTAGACTGCGGGTGTTGCAAAAGCAAGTGAAATACGAAACAGTAAATATTTACGCATCGGAAGAATTTATATGTTACATCATATTTCCAAAAATTAAAACTACAGTAAATCCTCGCAAAAAGGTCGTACACGATGAATGCAAAAAAGATATGCCCTCCACTGTAGTAATCTGATCTCGGCTCGGGTATATCGGTGTGAACCACTACTAATGCGACGCGGAGTACGTCCTCACTATGTAACACCAATATTTAATCTCTTTTATTATTACTTATTTTTTTATGAAACTTTCACCGATATATTTGTAGCATTTTTCTGATTAAAATAGGACCAAACACGATATAACTACAACTGTATTTACTGGTTTAAAACATTCACGCCGGCGTGTACCACCGTTGGCTCACGCGAGAAACACAAATGGCAGGCGTCGGCGTGAACGTGTTAATTGACGATGAAAGTTTCGGACGCAAGGAAGGACAGCGTATGGGAAAGAAAGAGACTGAGAGTTGCAGCCGCTTCGGCCGCGCGCGGTCTCTCTTCACGCGCGCTGTCCTTCTTTGCGTCCGCCTCGGTCCTTGAAGCTCAAAAAAATAGTGTCCGTCTACGAACTTTGCAAACGAACCTCCCCGAGACTTTTGCGACTATAGAGGATTTACTGTATTAAGAATGGACAACAATCGTAGAAACGTTAATCGGGACCAGAGCCGTCAGACGGTCACGTGACTAATCCGGTACTGACAGGGAGAGGGTAAATCTTCCCCTCAACTTGTACTCCCTCCCCTTATCAGGCGACTCTGCTCGGAACGCTCTCCGCCTGTTGCTATCTATGTAGTTGTTTAGTTACAATAAGATCTTAAGATTGATGCTTGTGATCGTGAACGTGTTAAGCAATTTTGTTAGAAACAGTTTCGACTATAACAAAGGGAATGCGAGTAACTTGAAGCGGTAGAATCGTGCGACTTCACCAGTAGATTTCGCTCGTTTTCGTACGGGAAAGAATGAATTCGCAATTAAAGCCGACGTTTAGTCGCGCGTGAAGACTTGGCTGGACTATCCCTGGCAAAAAGTGTTGAATCAAAATCGTCAGCTGCTGAATAAATTATTTTCACACATATTAAACATGGAAAATAATATCATATATCTGTTCATTCAAGAAATCGAATATAATAGAGTATCTGGAAATGATGAAAAACAAGCAGTTAACCGTTGAACGACGAACCATTCTTGCGAATATATGATTGATGATGTCCCAGGCCATTCACTGGTTTATTTATTCACTTTTCAGAACATATTTCTGAGCAGGCTCGTTAATTTCTCTATTGTTTCGAACTCTGTGGTTGTTCATTTAATGAATTCGTAGCCGAGCGATCGAGTCAAGGATTTGGATAGTCCGGGTGAAAATAGAGCCGGACTCCGCGCCACGTCGGAGGGGTAAGTTTTGCTATTCTATTTCTTAATCTGAACAAACATATTCATTCACATATCAGTGTGTATACTCGACGACCGGTCATTGCATTTCACCATTAATGAAAATATTTCCATGTCTAACATGGGAATAATCATTATGACGCTTGGGTTTCTTCGATCGAACACTCATTGCCAGGGATAGCAGTCGACGATGCCAGCGAAGAAAGGTATTTTCTGGTCGAGCACGGGGTGTGCGAGTGTCACGCGTGGAAGAGTACACAGCGGTACTCACCGAGCAACGAGGCGAACACCATGACGAAACAGGTTCCCAAATAGACGTCGATGGACTTCACGTAGGAGATTTTCGGTAACGCCGCGTTCGTCGAGGACATTAGAGTGGTCATGGTGAGCACAGTGGTTACTCCGAGGGCCACCCGAGCGGGGGTCGCGTTTCGGTTCAGCCAAAAGCTCACCCATGAGATTATGACGATCAAGCCCGAGGGAATGTAGATTTGAATCAGGTAGTAGCCCATCGACCGTACGAACTGGATCTCGCAGGCCAGCCGCGAATAATTTCCTACGATTAAAAGATCGACAGTTAGGACAGGGGGACGGAGAGGCGCCATGAAATGTCTCTTTAATGTCTCTCTCTCTTTCTCTCTGCCCTTTCTTTGTATATTCACATACATACATACATATATATAATATATATAATATAACATATTCAATACATATATAATATATATATCATATATATATATATACTTTTTCTTTTTACTTCCCTCCTATGATATCTCTCTCTTTCTCCGATGATGTGTATTATATATTTTTGTTCAACATTCTCTTTTTCGCCGGCTCTCACCGGCCTTGTCTAGGCCAGGAAAAGCGGACTTGTTGGCTCGCAAGCGACTCTCCCTCTACCTTCCTGTCTCTCTCTTTCCCTCTCACCGTTTATTTTTTTTTTTCTTTTCGGTTCTGCGCGCGGGACGAACACACACGACGCACGAGAGCTGGCGAGATGTTATGCAAAGTTCGTGCTGTCGATGAAACCTTCGGTGCTCGTACATATGCGAGTGTACACACACGGATCGGAAGTATATCTCTGCGAGAGTATGTGCGACGGGGGGAGATTTGCGACCAGGCACAGATGAAGAGAACGCCACCGCGCCGTACTGGGGCTCGAGAACGAGGAATCGATGGGGGGGGGGATGGAAAATCTAGTTGCTCGTCGCTTCCAGCGGAGTCTCGTCGAGCGAGATCGGGCCAATTTACAGTTCGCCTTGATCGCTTGAAGAACCGTCGCCCGTCGGAAAATGGGATTTATTTGTAGCTCTGATTACTGCTCGGTGAACGGGCGGGAGCATCGTGTTCGCTTCGAAATTCGAGCATCGACGAGAACGCGAGCCGAGGAGTCACGATCGGAGCAAAATGACTCGCGGCACCTTTACAAATGATGTTTACCTTCGACAAACGCCTCTCGTGTGTCGATAATGAAATCTATGGAAATTTCGTGCAGCAGCAGAGTCTCCCAGCAGACATTTCCTACTTGAGCGAGACGACGTTTACCAAGACTATTCGAACCATTCCTACACAGTTCAAAAATATACCTCGATCATACAGTGTGTCAGATAATCTCTCTCTAAAAAAAAAAAAGGAATCTCGAACAGTAAAACCACAATTGTCAAATCGTGGTGAAAGATTCTCGGTGTCTTCAAGTTTCGGGACGGCGAGTTCTAGCCACTGCTGTTCGGTTGCAACTGTAATTCCTCATTAACGATTATACAGAGTTTGGATTCTCGGATGATGCTCCGTGTGTTGCACGTGCACTATTCACCCGGTGATTCCTGTTGGCGGAGTAATTTAGGCTTCTGCCATTCAGAGTGTAAACACACGGTCAGCAGCTCCGTCTACATTCTGAGTAGGCCAAGCCTAAATAGGCCTTCATCCTCCTGTCATGAATTATTAGTGGCTATTCTAGGCACGGTGGAAATATTTAGTTTCGTTCATTACACGGCAAAATGTCGAATTTATGCTCAGCCAGTAATACAGGTTTCACTGAAAAGCGTCTAACTACTAGCTGTTGATGCAGATAGGCTAATACTGTTAACGATGCTGCTGATGTATGTATACATATACATATATGAATACATATATACATATGCATGTAGATATACATGTACAAGGCGAATCACGAAAAATAACAGAACACCTGAATGCCTCTGTTGGCATGAAGGATAAACGAAAGTTTTAAAAAAAAGGGGCAATACGATGATATCGACAGATCTTGTAATTAACATTTCTTTTCGTCATTTCAAGGTTATCTTATATATATTTTTGTAGCTCGACTACTCTGTTTGATTAAGGGAAATTTAATTTCTTAAGCCGTTAGGTCTCATAACACGTATACGTACCGTTAATGGAAGGTGATCTCTAAGCGTACCCAAAACAAGATCGTCAACAAACTTACGTTTTTAGAAGAAACATTGTGCCCATATATTTAGAAGATATTCCTTTAGATATTCGTCGAGTAATGTGGTACCTACACGAGATGGCTGTAAGACAATTTCTGAATAATAAATCTGTAAATCGCTGTATAGGACGTAATGAACACATACTCTCCTATAACTCCTCTTGGATTGTTTGTTGTGGAGAACACTCAAAAAACGATGTATATCGTGATAAACCGACGACACCACAGAACATGCAAGAAAGAATGATTAAACGTTTAAATGTTTGTGTTCAAGGTCATTTGAAGGTCATAGTGTATCACATCATCGAACTGGTCTTGACATCAGCTCCAACACTATACGAGGTTAAAAATATATGGTGCCATTTACAAAAAAAACACTGATTACCTTGAAATGACGAAAAATACTTGTTGATATCATCTCATATCGCCACCTTCGAACCGGCTCGTTTCACTTTTCACGAAACATTCGTTTATCCTTCATACCGACAAAGAAATTCGAGCTGTTTCGTTTTTTCGTGACTCACCCTGTACATACATATACGTATCTTCAAATTTTCAAGTATCCCAAGAGCGACGAGGCGAATGGCTTACGTATCGAAAGGGTTTACACAGAGACCTAATTTCTACACATGTCTATATTGATGTAAGGATAGCATTCTCGGACAACATAGCGTTACCTGAAGGTTCGTCACCGTGACGTATCCGTGCATCACGTCTCTCGTTTATTTTTTTTTTATCTTGCGAAAGCAATGGATTCAGCCTTTTGCGCGCGAGCAGACGAACAAGTACACAGCAGACAAACGATGATGATTTATGTAACACGGATTCAATGGTACAATCGAAGACAATGGGGAGGCCGCGTGATACGTTCGCCCGCGTTCCAACAAGGACCAATGTGTTGTGGAATCAAGCGACGACATCGTGCCTAATCGCTCGGTAACATCCACCAGCCTCGTATGTCCGCGCGGACGACGAGATCGCGAGAAAGAGAGAGATACTGATCGATCGATCGACGATTACTGGACGTGGTTAACACACGTCCTTACGAGGCGACATCGCGGCTGCGGACATCGGATAGCGCTCACGTGTCTCTCCACCTTACCCATACCGTTAAAAGCGAGGGTTGTATTATTATTTATATATATCTTTTTTTTATATATATATTATTATTTTTTCGGTTTGTTGGTTGGGGGTGGGGTTCTATTCATACGTTACCGGTAGTTAGACTAATCTCCATGGCTCGTTGACGGTGACCAAGGACCTTGAACTGAGGGAGGGAGACCTCGTTGCTGACACCGACGCTGTTCGGGCCCTCGTTCCACTTGTACCGGATGTCCCTCATGGTGTATCCGACTGAAAAAATAGAGAGACCCCCCGCGGTTGGTACGTACCTTCGCGGAAGCCCTCAAAACGCGTTTCAGCTCCGAGGGGGCCTCCACTTACCTCGCACCCCCGTTTTCAAACACCCCAAACATATATTCTATAATAGTCCGCTCTCTTTCTTTCGATTCCTTTCAATTCTATATATCGTTTCTCTTTCATTCTCTTTCAATCGCTTTCGTTCCATTTCTCTCTCTCTCTCGCTCTCTCGCTCTCTCTCTCGTCTCTCATATCTCTCCCTTCGTTTCTGTTCGTTAAATTTCTGTCTGTCCCTCGTTTATTCTCTTTATCGTGAGACCACCGGTGTCGTATTCATCCCTTAAAGGCGGGGGGACGATGACCCAGACCAAAGATCGAACGATAGAGGACGTGCGAGCGGTGTTTATATTCGCCTTTTTTTTTGCCTCCTCTCTTTTCGTTTCGCCTTCACTTTCGCCAGTGCGATCCGGTCGCGCACCACAACCGGTTTCTCTGACAGACGGATTACCGTTTCCCTGAGAGCCCGTCGTGTCGGTTTGATCTGATGTTGTGGATGGCAGGAGCCGGGGATCCACTCGGTACTGTTCGTCCAGGTATCGAAGGATTCGTCGAACAATTTATTAATGTAATCCGGACTCGAACCGTTCGCGAATAGTACCTCGTCGACCCCGGGTCATGATAGAGGACCGAAACGGGATATAAGCGATGGATTCGTATGACTTGGGAGTTACAACGTCCTTCGTCCTTCCGTTCTGGCGGATTAAAATCGATGAGGTCGATCGGTCGATTTGGTCGAGTGAATCATAGCAACGGGAACGATTTCGTGCGGGCAAGTTCTTCTTTGATCGGGGATCATCGAACGTGTTCGCAGGTTGGGCAACACGGTGGTGACGTAAATACGGTGCATAACGGTGCGAGTTTAAATTTGGGAACAGAAAATATTGACAACGAAACAGATCATAACAAGAAAGAACAGAAAGAACGGAAGAACCATTGAAACGAAAAGTAGAACGGAGAAATGATTCGAGAAATATATCGAAAAATTGTTTTCGACGGTGTGGGGGTGGACACGCGTGTGAACATCAGCTTACAGCTTACACGTCGATCATTGAACCATTCTACGCGAGCCTCTGGACGAAGTTCAGAAGGAAGAACTAATAAGAGGGGGATATCTACCTGTAGATAGGTGTATGGTTGAATGTCGTTGCCTGTGACCGAGCACGCGAAACTGCGGTAGTTCCACCTCGTTCGAGATGCCGACCGACTGTAGGCCGGCGTTCCATTTGTACCGAATATCGCGCATTGTGTATCCAACTGCCGGGAGAACAAGAACACAAATATCTTCGCTCTAACATACAATAATTAGACACTCAAGTTTTGTGTTTGGATCGGGCGGATTTCGGGGGGACGAACGGGGTATACTCCGAATTTGGGTTGAAGGGGTGACGGTGGGGGAGACGGGGTAGATAGTGGACAAATTGTAGACAAAAAAGCAAAAATATTACCGGGAGCACTCTGAACCGCCCCATTTTCCGAGGAGAGACTCTGCTTCGCTGTGTCTACCTTATAGGAAAATGGCCGCGGCTTGGAGTGCAATCTCGAGCTGCAAAATTTGTTGGCATGTTCGAGCTAGGCGTTGTAATTGCTCGCTAGCCGGAGTGACCAAGTTTCGATCGAACTCGATGACACTTCGGCTGGTTGCGTGTGCGCAGCGTTTTGATTCTTCGTTACAGACGCGCGACAAGCTTTCCTCGGACTCTGTCATCGTTCTACGATTATGTTATTGTTTGGATTGGTTGCTTGCCACGCGTCTGTAATTCTTTCGTGAAAGTGTCGACGATCGAGGCAACGGCGACAAATATTTTTCCTTCCAGAAATAAAAGACTATCGATCGGTGTTTGACCAGCCTTGAGAGGATCTCGCGCGTGACTTGGACGTCGAATTTTCCGCGATTGATCGGAATTCGCACCTATTTATGTTCCTCTAATTTCTCGCCGCGGCCTCGAGCGCACACATACCGCCACGAGAAACATTCCTCCGTAACTGAATCTTAGGTGATTACGATCGTTACACCGCATTCCAGGCACCAAAGTGGCATTCCATCGCGGTGCCAGCCACATTGCGCGAACATCGGCGAAATGTGGATTAAGCGATCCACGACCGAGTATTCGAGATTAACTGCTTTTGTTTTTGGAACACGGAAATACTATCGCCCCGTTCCGATTGCTCATTTTCGCCTGGCAAATGCCACGCCGTAATTCCGCGCCGGTGAAATGCCTCACGACCCGGACCCCCGACAGATTTATCTACACAATGTTCGCGATTCCGCGTCCTGCCGATTCCTGAATTTTCGTTATTACTATTGTTCCGTGATCTGGCTGTTCTCTCTATTTTTCTTTTCTTTCTTTCTTTTTTGGTTAAATGTCAAATTTTGAGAACGTCATTACCGGTTCCATATAGATGCAAGTTCGAGAGAATGTTGCTCCGATTGTTCGTTTTTTCCGAAAATATCAGACAAATATTTGTATTAGAATTGGATCCTGTTTATATGATTAAATTTTTGAATTGCAATAATTTAGGGGGTATTCCTTCAATTTTAGACAATTTATGAGATCAACAATGGTTAGGTGATTATAGCTAGAGTGTTTTAATACGTTATACATATACATGCTTGGAATTGTATCCTGTGTGTATAATGAAATTTTTTAATTGTAATAACTAAAGGGGTATTCCATCAATTTTAGACAATATATGAGATCAAAAATGTGATTATAGCTCGAGTGTTTTAAAATGTTATACATATACATGCTTGGCTATGACACAGCGTATTGTTTAAATTATTGTACGAGTCCCGCAGCAAAAAATCGCTTCAAATCGACGCCTGTAACAGATAATACCCCCTCAACGTAAAGTACATGCATTATTTCGAATTTATTATTACTGCACCGAACAAAAACAATCAATGGAGCAACAATATAAAAATGTTCAGATTTATTCGTCTAAGATACGCAGGGATACTCGATTAAATATTATTATTATTATTATTATTATATACGGACCGAGGTCTTTTTATACAAATGTGTACAGTTTTGACAGTATAACTGATATAACAAAAAGAAGATATGACAAAAAATCTTGACATAAAATCTTAACCTAAGTCTTAACTAAAATTTACATAAAAATGGACTATATTCCAATTCTATATTCGACACTATACACTATATTCGAATATATTCCACTGGTGAGAAATGGAACGAGAAAATTCCGTTGGTAACAATGAAAGCTAAACGTGATCTGGTACCTGTATAGAACGTTCGAGAACCATTGGACTCTTGGAAAAAGAAGGACCGTCGAGGGCGCGGAAATTAATCATCGCGATTCTGACGCGCGGTTGGGCGAACTTCCGGGGGCAAGGAGACAATACTCTTTTCTTCACAATTTTCGGTCTCTGTTCTTTCGCCGATGATCGCGGCTACGTTCTGGCGCGTGCGGCGTATTGTATAGAGACTGATACAGTCGCGAACGTTTCGATAAAGATGTCCTGGACTGGGGCTCAACGTTTAAGCATTACTGGGGGATAGTTCGAA
Source organism: Lasioglossum baleicum (assembly GCF_051020765.1). Lineage (NCBI taxonomy): Eukaryota > Metazoa > Arthropoda > Insecta > Hymenoptera > Halictidae > Lasioglossum > Lasioglossum baleicum. The sequence continues at coordinate 5,299,307 of NC_134946.1, read as the reverse complement.
GGGGGTGCGGAAGAAAATAGGGGATGGGGGTAGGTCTCGTGGGTGGAGGAGAGTTCGAGTATTGGCCGTTGAATACAGTAGAATGGAAGGTTTTGCGGCAACATTAACAGAGTAACGGGGGATATATATATATATATATATCGTGGTGGTGGTGTGGGGGTGGTGGTAGCAAAGTTTTAAGGTATAAGACGATAAGTGGAAAGTGTATAAGTAGATATATGGAGAAGCGAAGAAAAAAAGTTCTGTGCCTCGGCATGCGGTGACGGTGCGGGATGTGGAGAAAAGTAGACGGTGGATATACGCGCAAACGCGCGTCATACATTATTACACAGGCGCGCAGAACACACACACACATACGCACGCAGGCCAGATACATATGTATGTATACACGGGCATGCATCAGCGTATACAATCGCATGCTACGAGCCACGTAATTTTATACGTCATGCCGCATGCTTTGTGCTTCACCAGTGACACGAATTCTGAACACGGAACTCAACTTCTTCCTTTTCGGAAGTTTCTTTATTTCCCGGGCATAAGTAGACTCGCGGCGATGTGCGTCGCGTACAATGTACTATAGCAAGCTAATATATTCTGCACCGGATCGAATTCAATGTCGACATCAACGAGCGATTCGCTGGACTCACTCTGCGGCTGGATCTCTTGCACTCGGCCGCAAATGTACGCGCGCGTCTGATAAATGAGTCAGATGCAAAGGTTTTTTGCTCATTTCGTGAACGTTGATCGATTTGTTCGTGTCCCAATCGAAAAGATTGAGAGCATACGTATTTTTCTTTCCACTAAATGTAAGTGAGCAGATAGACCGGCATCTACAGTTAAGTTAAATATGTCCAGTTTATTATTGTATAACACCCACTAGTTCACAAAATGTCCAAATACTTTGCTCGAAATTGTTCAAACGTGTGCAAATTTTTTCCAGTAGGTTACAAAAGTATTCGTATACACCGAGCTCTTTCTGCGTGTGCGTATAAAAAAGTTGTATGTAATCTATATTTTTAAGTATTTCACATTGGACGCACAAGCAGTATCTATCGATTTATAATTTCAGAAAAATGAGTTGTAGTTGAAAATATATTCCAATTTCTCGATCAAGCATTACTTAATGGTAAGAACAGAGAGACAAGGTTCAAATTGACATAATGAATTTTCGAAAAACTACATTAAATTCAATAATTTTTTGAAGCTAAATTGTTTCATAAGCAAATAAAGAGTTTTGGTTATTTTTCTTATATCGTTCAGCTATGAAATGTTTGGTCACCGTGTATCGACCGAGCGTTCAAATATTGGATTATCGGGAAAATTTTTTACCTTTTCTAGGTTACACAGACATACGAAAAATGGTTTCGAAGTTCGTTCATTTAACACTTTTTTGGAATGGCAAACTATGTTTAGTTCTGAATGTGTGATGAAATACCACAGAATTTAGATTGCAACATGGTCGTCTTTTTTATACGAACTGATTACAAAAACATTGAGTGTGCATATACGTTCTCGATCCTGTGTGTATGCGAAATGGGAGCTGTTGGATTAGTATCGACGTTTTAATGGGAACCTGAAGAATGATTTGAACTTTTTCTGAATCTCCGACAACCGAAAAGACATTGGAGAAGCTGTAACTATTTTCAATTTGGTCTTTCGTAAATCTAGAATAATAATAAAGAAATGTCTATTCGAAATTTGTGCTAATTCAAAAAAAAAAAAAAAATGCGAAGAAAAATTTACAGCCATCATTTGGAAAATATAAATACAGAAGCTTCTAATTAAAATGCTTTTGTTTCAAAGATTAAATTTTAATTTCTAAAATAGAAACGATTGTCATCACGTATTAGCACAAATTCTGAGAGACATCCCTTCATTTTCCTCCTAGACTCACCACAAACAAGCTGCTTGAAATCGATGACCCTACTGCTGCCGGGTTGTATCTCTGCTCCCAAGTTCTTCACAGTTCCATTTTCTTTCTCCCCCGCGTTTCACTTCAACATCGAACCGGAGAAGAGTGCTTAAGAGCTACTAAACCGAATACAGAAAGTTTTGTTTCGTGTACACATGGCAGGTAAGCCGAATGACTGACGCGGTACTCGACGTGTTAACATGTTCACTCCCGGCCATATTGGAGAACTTGTGCGTTCGTAAAGCTTCAATTTCGAGACGTGAAATTAGAATTTTTCTCTATTAAAAAGAAGAAGGAAACATCACTCTTGGTTTTAATCACAAGAAATTCCAAGGTCATCATTGATTTTTTCAGATATTCGAGTCTATACTTGAATTTTATCTAATTACGAAACTAGCAGCGAATCATTAACTAACGTTTACATAATGTAATAACAAAATTCGAAAACAATCAAATAATGATTGAAACATATTCAAATCATGTTGCACATAGGAGCGAACATGTTCTGATATGTAAATACACCTACGAAACAATAAGTACGAAAGTTACTCTCTTCCGTAACTGTTAATATAATAGTTGAATCGCGATTTTAGTCGATTCCAAAGGTACATCCACTAGATCCCAAATGTTTAAACAAAAATGCACGGAGGTTACGCACATTTTATGGTCGTTGATCGATCGATACGAAAAATGACGATATTTATGACACTTTTTTTACAGAAACTTTAAAAACATTTTACATTTGTCGAATCCATCATAAAAAGTGTACAAAATTTGTTACTATCATAATAACAAATTTCGTTCACTTTTATACACATGTTATTCATATTTTTTTGCGAACAAAGCTATTTACATCAGAAGCTATCTGGCATACTGAACGAACCAGCGCGTCCACAAAATGTCCGTAAGCTTAATTGTTGTTGTAAGTCGATGTATCAAACATTCAGGATTCGCGATAGAAATTCGGTCCTGGCTAGAGCGGAGCAAAAATCATAATGATGTATGTATAATACTCGTGCGAAACACATGCCGACTGTCATCTAAGGTATACCAATATCTACGAATGATCTAGCATACTTCGAAGAAAAAGAAAACGAAAACGAAACAAGTAGTCAGGGTCGGAGGGAGAAGTGGGGGTAAAATGAAGTTGCGGATACATAATCGGTCTCAGAGTCAGATACCATAACCAAGAAATAACCATAGGCATACCGAATGGGGCCACGGCGTCACGTCGTGGTTAAATGCTGCAGTCGTTTTCGTTCTTACATGCGCTGGGCTAGATGCACAATGCGGTTTAATTCGGTCGCATCGTAGTCGACACGTCATTTTCTGTGTTTTAGCCTCCTTCGGGGCTGGCCGTCGTCGGCCCATACTACGTCCCCGGACACGAGGCTCAGTGCTATATGTCGGAGGCTTTTTTTTTTTTATTAAAAAGAGGGAGGGGTTTTGGGGGCATTGATATCTTGTGATAGTGATGGTCCAGTGGTGATGGTGGTGGTGATCGTGGTGGTGACAGTGGTGGTGATCGTGGTAGTGGTGGTGGTTTCGTGAGAGTGGCAAAGTGGTGACGGTGTTCAAAGTAGCACACGTTCGTAGACTTTCGTCAGCGGAACCAATTCGTCCCGACCATTTCGATTCGAGAAACGCTGGTTATATACAGCCGTGCGTGTGGTCTATGGTTTTTCTCAAAATTGTCACAGTGCGATTTCTCCGTCGATTCAAACCCCACTTTTTTCCATTTTTTTTTTTTTTTTTTGACAAATGAAAGGTACATCGGTTTAATTTGAGACCCGTGTGTATATGTATAGAATTCGTAAGGAGTCCATGCGCTGTTATCAGCATCGTTACTCTGTCCCGATAAGTATAAGAGATTCGAGGCTTACGAGGCCTCGAGTGTTATACAGGTGCGGAGAAATTACACGTTCGTTAAGGCCGACGTGATCGTTTACAACAGTGGTAAATTGGTAGAGTGGAGACCCTTCGGAGGATGCTCGTAAATTACGTTTTACGATCCATTTACGCTTCACGTCACGCAGATTTGCGATCGAAGATGCAGAAACTCGTATGATTTCTTCTTACTATTCGTTCTCGACAACCTCGTTTTTCTTTTTTTGAGCATGTGCTGTATGTTTTTGTATATTATTTAAAAAAAAAAAAAATGTAAATTAGCATGCGCGTCCATTCACGCTGCATAAACGTCGGTCGGTGTCCACTTTGGTGGATCAACGATCGACCGTATCTCTGCATGATCGAGCTCACTACCTGTCTCGTTTGGAATTACTGCAAATTGCACGTTCGCGAGATGAATAAATCGCCGCCGAAAACAAAGAGACAATTTTTGTTGTTGCCGTGCCTCCGGAGAAATAATTTACTGGCTTGACCAAGTTGTCGACGATAAATCACGGACAGTAACGGGCGAGTAACGTTGACCGATAACGAGATTAAAAATAACGACGTCAATGAATCGCGCTTAGTAGAGTTTAATTAATACATCGTTCGGGATCTGCTATATTCTTCGAATGCCGTTACGGGTAACAATGCAAGCCGGTGCAACGTGATCGATTTTTCATCGCCGTTCTATTGGGAAAATGAAAGATTTTTCGGCACGAAAGGCGCAGTAATAGCGCCGTAATTAGACAGACGCAGATGCGACTGGTTAAATCGAATTAATATTAATAAAAATAAATTATGCCCGGACAGGCTGCTATCGAAATCCTGCGAGAGGAGGAACACAACGGGGCTAATTATAACGCGCTCATTTCGGAGATCGATATCAATCCGCTCGGTTGTGAATGTGCTCCGTTCATTAATTAAAAACTATGTGCATGGGAAATCCTGGTATTGTCGAGGATGGGGTGATATTATGTAATAGGGTGAATGAAGTTTTTTTTTATTCGAAACGAAGTTTCAATATTCAAACGCACATGGTTATTCTACGAAAATCAAGTGAAAATCATTTTTGTGGAAATAACATATTTTTGTGTGTTGCCTTATCAAATTCGATTTTCCTCAAAGCCACGTATCAAACGAAATATTTCAGTCTATGGGTTTTTTCTGTTTTTTTTATTTCGCCATCCACTATTGATTGTATTTAGCGTGACGGCAGCGTGCTGGACAAGTTTGGAAATTGGATTTTCTCAGAAACGTGACCTCAAATGAAACAACTTCGTCGTATCTACTGGTAAATTAATCGATTTTACTTTGCAGACAGAAACAAAAATATTTCGTCATTTCTATATTGATCGATTTAAAAGGACTATTCCAGACAGTACACTACTATTTGTAGACACCAGTTCGTTGACTTTTCAAAATCTATTTTTTCCAAATAGAGCATCAATCGAAAAAAATATTGTTCGTTTATTTTCATTTATTTTTACAAATAGAATCACCCTATGCATACTTGTAAGTCCAGAAACAGACTACCTGACTGATATCAATCTACAAAATGGATTTCTTCAATTTTCATTAAACCTAAACAATTTATGAAAAGCAATTTTTGCTATTTTCTTACACATCAGGTAGTAAACTAATTCTTCCACCATCTCAAAAAAAAATGATTGTTCTGTTTTAATCGTTGTTAATTACTAGACTGCGGATCCTTATGCAAAATAAAAATTTTCTGCATGAATTTTAGAAAACACAGGCCAAGGAAAAAGTTCTTTCCTTCTTTAATAATGGTAGTGGCTTGAAAATAATACATTGGTGTGTCTAAATTCTCTTGGCCTCGAATCTTTTTCATATTGGACTTACCAATTTTTGTTATAAATGCATAAAATCCGCAGTCAACTAATTACACTACCGCGAGGAGAGATAGAGGGGGAGGGGGAGATTACCGGTCGCGACAAATCGGGACAGAAATATTTCTAACGAAGCTAATAATTCCCGTCCGGCTTGAAGACCAGAGCAATTAAGGGCGGAGACATGATCCGGCTTTCTACTTCGCGAAACTAATCAACGAACTTGGTCAAGTTACTTTGATATCTCGAGTGTCCGACTTCCGGCGGGCTTCCCGTCGATCCTGCAACCGACTGACTTTTAATATAGATCTCTTAGCCGCGGCGAGTTAGGACGAAACTTTTTTTCCCCCATTGTCCCCGGTATAGATTACCAATCGAGGCCTGATCTCTGTTTCCCGGTATAATCAAAGAGCACCGGATGCGTTTCACGACTCTTTTTGTTTAGTCCAACCCCCGTCCATCCACCAGGCTCTCCCTTCGCCAAGCTTTCATGATGCGCCTGTAATTTAGCTGCTGCGACCCCCGGGGGCTATCGACTGTTTTATCATTTATTTACGTATCGCGGCATCGATAATATCGCGCGCCGTTATCGACAACGGATGGCGGGGGGCGAGGGGACAGGGGGTGAAATGCTGGGCATCGGATTAAGCGACACAATTACCGAACTTATTCATAGAAGGACAATGATTTAATAGCCAGCGAACGATCAGACCGCCGCGCCGCCGCTGTAATTACTGCTAACGAATTAATCGGTTATATATCGCCGCGACCGCGCGTGGTTTATTAATAAATAAATTCACGAACGGAGCTGCCGCGGTTCCGGTTTACCGCCGACTCTCCGTGCGACGTGGATTGGGGGTACGGGGTGCGGTGGTGGGGTCGGGGGTGGTTTAAGGCCTATTAATTAATATGCGGCTCGACCGCGACCGCCATCATAGTCTGTCCGATTTGACACGGCGCGTCGCGTCAGGCGGAAGCCCTCGTGTCTGTTTTTTTTTTATTTTTTTCGCAAAACAAAATGGCCCGGAAGGAACGTCGAAACGAGTCAAAGAGAGCATCCGGGCATCCTCTTTCGGTTTCACACATCCAATAATTCGCGTGCAATTTGCAGCAGTGATAATCGGCGCGAGCTCGTGACGATACGCTTACACGCTCACCCATGTACGCGCTCATACAGACACGTCGATACAGGCACTCCTCTTTTTGTCAGCATACACACGGCCATACGCGCTCCACAAACACGCGGAAACACAGAACAGAAATTGCGCGTGCATTCACACCCGCACAGGTGGTTGGTCAGCTTTTTCTGTACGTGTTCACCGTACACGGGTGTGTTCTCCAGGGGTGGTTCACACCCCTTCCGTCTCTCGCTTACAAACGAACCGTTCTGTTCTCTATGCTGGTTCGCTAGGCAGCCTAAACGCAGCGGCTCGTCTAATCGACGCGACGGCCGTGTGTCGTCGACTCGTCTCGTGCTCAAGTCGACGCCAGGTTATTGCGTACACAGCGAGCGTCTCGATCGAGATCGTTGTCCCGGCTGTCGCGGACGCTTCTCGTCAAGCCACTCTTTGTTGGTCGCACACTGTGTGCTCGCCGAACCGTGCGCGCGTTTCCATCGATCGTGTTCAATAATCTCGGACATTCGTCCGCGAGACTCAACCGCGTCCAGCACGAACTCCTAATCGGAGTCATTTCGATTTCCTCACGTCGATTTCCTCCGGCCCAACCTGTATGCACATGATTATTCACATCGAATCTCGGCGAATCCCAGCGAGTTTTAAGCGCAACATTTCCCGACCATTTTTGACACGTTGCCAGACGGAACCGCGAGTCAAAGTTTCATTTCAATGAACAACAGATCGAGTAATTCCCCGGGGAAGTGTCCCTGCAGTTTCACCGTTCCATATTCTAACAGGTTTCTACAGGAAACCCCCGTGTAAAATTGTTCAGAAAAGCTGCATATTCTATGTGGTAAGAAATGTAAAACAACTTGGGTAACGTCCCTTGCAAGGGGAGCTCGAAAATGACCGTTCTTGATTTTTTAACAAGCAGAACGAGATGCTAGCAAAGTATTCGTACACCTTTTAAAAACAAATAAATTTTTCAAAATTGGACTCAGCAGCTCGAGTTTTTGTTGAGACGTTAGAAGGGTTAGTTTACTAGCTAATGTGTAAATAATTTTTTTTCTAATTGTTATTGGTCGCAATTACGAAGGGAACAGTAAAGACCACGATTTTTTAATTTTTTATCTGTGCCCGTCATGGAAATTTAAAACGTGTATTTTGTAAATCTAAGTAAGTCATACATATGTACAAAGTTTCATTGAAATTGATTGACGGATAAAAAACTATGAATTTGCGGTTTGCGATTCATTTAAATTGCAGATTCTTACGATTTTTGCTATTTTCAATCAATTATAGTTCGTAACACACACACACATCCTTGATCGATTTCGATGAAACGTTGTACAAGTATATAACTTACTTAGACCTACCAAAGGCGCCTTCTAAATTTTCGTTACTGATCAAAAATTAAAAAATCGTGACCTTTACTATTTCCTTCGCAATTGCAACCAATAACAATTTTTAAATAAAAAAAATTATTTACACATTAGCTAGTAAACTAATCCTTCTGACGTCTGAAAAGATACTCGAGCTGTTGGGTCCAATTTTGAAAAAGTAGTTCGTTTTTTTAATGTGCGAATACTTTGTACACCGACTGTGAACTTAGTGCTCCATAAATTCTACAAGAAATGGGCATTTAAAAATGTTTTCATTTCTTGAGATTTCAGTTCGAAGCTAGAAATTGTGAAAAAATTCATAGATGTGGATTCTGATAGCTAGAATATGCCTGATTTATTTCAGAATTTACAATTGAAGGGGATAAGAGAATTACGGAAAAATCTTTGTCCCCCCATTACTACCCCCCACATCGACAAACAGGTTTGAAAAGTGGCAGAAAGTATTTTCTTTGGACAAGCTATCGAATAGCCTATTGCAAACTCGATTTGATTTTGCACATTTGACCCACGGCTTCAACCTTCGAATTTTGTCGTTCCGGTATCGATCGAAACACGCGTTCGGCTCCGCGTGTTCACGATGTTACGTACATGTAACAGTAATCGTGAATGGTATAGAAAACCCAATAAGAGTGAGCGAGAGCTGGTGAGTGAGCGAGTGAGTGGTCGGAGTGAATGAAAGTGATCCGCGGCGGTACCGCGGATCGTGTGACTGACTCGTGTGTGTGTGAGCGTGTAAAGTGGCGAGTGATGGACAGACAGACAGATAGATAGATAGAGAGATAGATAGCTAGAGAGGAGAAGACAGAGAAGATAGAGGGAAGAAAAAGGTAACGCGGAGCGGGACAGGGGATTCGGGGTGTAGGCGAGTCGCGTTGAACGGGGTAGGTTTGTGGATGTTGGTTAACGATATTTCGTATGAATGTGTAAAAGAAGAACATACGAGGTTTCATCGTGTTTGTTTTGTTTTTTTTTTTTTTGCATGTTCGACGCGTATATGCGTCGCAGAGGTTATCTGAAAAAGGGTTGAAAGCGATGTAGAGTTGAGGCGCGTTTTGATCAACGATTATCGAGCTTCAAATGTATCCGGATAGAATGGCACAGCTCAGTATGTATGGAATGATTCGCACAGGATTATTATGCAATTTAATCGATTGGTCTACTAGAGCGAAAGCTGTTATCAAACAATTGGCACTTCTACTAGGTACTAGGCCAATAGAGTTCAATTTTTCTCAAAAGCGAAGTAACACTGACGAAACACTTTGCGCTTTCTCGTGTTAAGAATTTACCCATGTCTGACCGTTGCTGTATAATTAACATTTCCCAAACTGTCACTTGCTTTTACAGTGACTTACTCACCGAATTTTGAAATTTTAATTATTGTATACATTTTTTCAGCTGTTTCTGCGAATTCTTTTATCGGAGACTTTCGACCGGAAAGAACAATTTTGTGTATGTAAATAGTCGACGGGGAAAGCGTCGACGTGTTCGGAAGGTCGACATCGTTGACGCGCAGTGGACAAACAACGAACCGTATGTTTCAATGTATACGTAAGTATCATTATATGTGGCGTGTCTGTGTGAACAGTGGACAAAGGCGAGGATGTCGAACTTTCTCAAGATTGTCTCTTTCTGTAAATATGTATGCATTTTATAGACGCGGACGTGCGTACTTACAGCTCTCGATCTCGATATGGCAGAGCTGTCGGTCCATCGGAAAGTATTGCAGGTTCATTGGACACGATGCTGTGATCGTTAAACTGCAACAAAAAACGTGGAAGCACAACTGTCAGTGGATCGTCGTCGCGTCGCGTTGGGCCGATCGGTCACGGCACGCCCGATTGGTTACGACAGGCCCGGGCAACTGACCCAGTGATGTGATCAGACCCACCGTAACTCGCGCATGCGCGGCAATTTCAGCCTCAGTAGCGTAACTATTTCGATGAAATCGTGTAGCTTGAGCACCCCGCAGACTTTTATAATTGAAACTTATTCTTTATTTTGAGGATGGGATAGGGAAAGAACACTGTAATAACTACGCAAAAGAATACATAATCGTCTCTCGTCCATCAGTCGTCCCGCCAATAACACTGGTACATTCCTGTCAAAATAACTGCCTCAAGGCGTCAGGGCCCTGGCCGCTCGGCTGCGTCATTGTAGATACGCTACTGTCTTGGCCGCGCATGCGCGAGTTACGGTGGGTCTGATCACATCACTGAACTGACCACTGACCCCGCTCTGTCGCTTCACAACTCCCACTACTTGCGTACAGGTCCCCCACTGCCAGCGTACCGGTTCCCCGGTGCTCTGCTTCGCGTGCTGCGAGGTTACCAGGAGTGGGGAGAGAAGTCGTTCGCGGCTCGCGAGCCCCAAGTTGCCCGGGCCCGGGTTACAGGAAAGTAAATGTTTCCTGTTATCCTATCGTTTCCTCGTGAAGAAACATCTCGCGATATTCGATCTCGTCTCGAGCCTCGAACTTTCGAGCGGATTAATTTCAAGCTTTCCTCCCGGCATCGGGGCAACGCGATTGGCCGAGAGCTCTCCGGCAAAGAAAACACTATTCTTTAAGCGTGTTATTGTTCCGAGCAACGAAAGCGCCGACCGATAGGTAGCTTGAACTCAAACGAAGGGAAGTTATCCATGCACACAAGCGCCTTTTTCTATCGATGTCCCTTAACGTTGCTCGTTTTCTATACGGGACGCGGGATCGGCCTTGAGCCCGCTGGATCCGGAAGGGAACTTAATGTAAAGGAAGGAAAGGGTGAACAGGGCGAAGTTATGTATGCATGGATTGTTTGAATATAGTAGCGACGTTAACATCAGAACACTCGGGGATAGGACGAGCTTGGAACTAGGGGATGATACGAGTGGCAGGGGAAAAGAAGGGGATGGGAAACGGCACCGAGCGATGCTGGGAACAAATTTCTCCTGGCTGCTACAATTGCTCCCTCAAGTGTTTTCGGTTGTTCCTGGCTGGTAGAGACTATCGAACCTCGGCTGAAATCGCGCCAAAAAAATCGCCGTTCCCGTCGCCCAGAGAACTGCTCGTAACAGCTCGCTCTTAAAGGGGAAACGAATGAGTATATTCCGGACAGTTTTGCGAAGTCGGATTGTCTGAAATTATTAAGCATCCATAAACTGAAGACAATCCGACTGTCGATATTGTACTGTTCACTTGAAATTGGATTTTTTTACTGGAATTTCTTTCCAATTTTGTTACCTCCTTTTGTAACTCATTATTTTATCTGTTCTATTTAAAATGTTCTTCGGAAGACGGTTGCTTAGTTTGTACGAAGTTTTTGCTGATTACATTGAAAACGGCTATATACATGTATTGTTTAAATAATTACGGATCTTTATGGAA